>NC_081846.1:8394611-8712851 GCF_963259705.1 Myotis daubentonii | reverse complement strand
AACCCATGAAGTTTCCGAGTGATCATCTGTTATCACTCTTTCTTGCTGGGGAAACAATACAGAATCAGGAGGTATTTGCCTGTGGTTAAGCTCCTGTCCCTAGCGTCTTATAAGTTGAGTGAAGCTAGCCCCGCCATCCTGCCCACAACAATACAACCATGGAGTAGTGCAGGGCTCTCCGGAGAGAGGACAATGGCCTCTGTCCCATACAGAGTAGGGGCAACATGTCTTTTCTTTGGGGGAAAGTGGATGCTGAAAACAAGGTAGGTCAGGTGGCTAGGCCATATTTCCAGATGAAGTGGAAGTTCCCGGTTGGTGTTGGTGCCTTTTTCTGTTCTGGAAGGTCTGGAACAGGGAGGATCTGGCTGGCTGGGAAGAGTTATTTTCTTGTGTCCTTATCATGAACTCTCATTACTGAGAGTAATCGGTGCCTGTCTCTTTCTCCCAGTCTTAAAGAGTCAAACTAATATGACAGACGAATAGAATGTGTTGGGTTATATCCAGTGCCTTGCCTAGCACTATCCTTTGGATTTAAGTAAGCTAGAATAACAAGTCTACTCAATTAATACAGGCCTGTTTGGAATTGCTTCATGCACATAATTCTCCCCCTATCACTTTTGTGCAAGATAGGTAAGAATTACTCACCTATTAGCTGCTAAATTTGGTGGAAAATGTAAGGTTCTTTATAAGGTCAATTAGCCTCTCAGTGGTGTTGCTAGCAAAATGGGAAAGACACACAGGTATATTCAACTCTTTTATTTAATACACTTTGTTTGCCACTAACAGCTTATTGTAAATATTTTTAGACATAAATTAATGGTTTTAACTCCTCAGAAATACATTCTAGCTCTATAACTGAATTCGGAAAAGTTCTCCAATGGTTATAAACCTCTATAGTAAGCATTGCAATACATCGACTTAATACAAAAGATACAAAGGAAAGATGATTCATCATTCTCAAGTCTTTATTAATTCAGCATCTACAAGCTTCTAAATGTTTCCAATAGGGTCTGTATAGAACAAGTTATTAGTGCATTTTATTTGTCTGTTTGTTGTTGTTTTTTAATTTCCTAAGGGGAAAAATGCCATCATCCCTTTGTTAGCATCAAATATGTAAGATCACTGGGTAGCATCAAATTTACAACAAAATGACATAATTATGCTAACTAATTTTAATATAGTAATATGAATCTGTTTTATTTTCTTTCTTTTTGTTCATTCTGCATGGGATAACAGTAAACCCAATGAGGAATAACTTGTCATTGCCTGGGTAGCCAGCAAGGTCCCCTAGATTCAGGCTTCAGACCTGACCTAAAAGACCAACTTTCACATTCCTCTACTTTGGATAGAATATCCACATCAACATTGACTATGTCATGCCAGTCAGAAGCCCCGAGGAAGGAAGGAATGTTAAGTGAAATTTAGTTGACAAAAATGTTTTGAACTCGGTATTTAGGACAGGAAAATTTTTTAAAGGTCTTTATAAGTAGAAAAAAAAAGAGAGATAAATACCACTGGCTAAAGGGCCACTCAGATTTACCTAATAAAGTTCTTTATAGAATTACATTTTTAAAAAAGAGAAGAGAATCTGAGAAGAAAAAAGGTCAAAGAAAGACAAGCTGCGAAGGACATAAAAATGAGACCAAGTAGAAGATGGAAAGGAGAATAAAAATGAAGGAAGGCGCTACTAAAAAGTGGGAAGCATCCAGCTTGTCACCCTTCCTCCCAAGTGGCCTTGCAGACATGAGCTCTTACTTCACCATCTTTCTCCGAAGCCTCTTTATTGTTGGGGAAACTCGTGTTCGGCAGCACAGAATCAAATGCTGCTCAATTCTTTATCATCTGACTTTGAAGTCAGAATGAAAAGCGTGTAGCAGGGACATTAAGAGACTAACTTGAGGCAGCAGACGTGATAACAATCCCTAGCTCAACGGCAGGAAAAAAAAGGATGCTTGGTGACTCTCCTTTGTGTTAATAAATAGCAGAGCAGTGGGACGATGCAAAAAAAAAAAAAAATTTTTTTTGGTCAATTTAGAAGCAACATGAAGATGGACTTCTATGTGGATTATTTCCCTTTATCATGCAATTCGGCTTTACCAAATCTGGATATGGTATTCCCACAGGGATGGAGCTGTTTGCTTATAATAGTGAAATGGCATTCTAATACTTTGATGGCTTGAAAGACATTTATGTTAGCCTGTTCGTACGCATATGATCATAATAAAGAAAATAAGCAATCATCTTTAGCACGTTACAAGTTAATGTTTGAAGGTTAGCCAAATAGCTGTCATTCATTCATTCATTCAGCAAATATTTATGAAGTGCCTGCGATATGCCAGCTGCTGTTCTAGAAAGTGGGAATTTAGTTATCAACAAGACAAACAACGTCCCTGACTATGAAGTATTTGCTCCACAGAAAAGCAATGAAAAGATTGACTGCCTTCTTAGTCTGATACAGAGCTAATTGATTTATTCCCATATTTACTCACACAGCCTTTTCACTTGCCACAAAGTGTTTTTTTTAAAAAAAACCTATTAAATAGGGAAGAATAGTGGGTGAAGAGAAATGACCGAGGGTAGGGTTCATCAAACAAACAAATAAACAAACAAACCTCCCAAAACAAAAACACTTGATTCTACTGGCCAACTGTAACTAGGGGCATAATTCCTTCCAGGCAAGACTGTATGGCTCTCAACACGGGCAGTTTGCAAGCTAATCAACATTCCAAAGCACACTGAAGACCATTTGATAGGGTTATACCTAGACCTGTTATAGATTAAACTCTCTGGCCTGTTTGACACCCTAGTAACTAACCCAGATTTATATTTACAAAGCAGAGATGAGGAAAATTACTTCTTGATAGGAAATCCCTTACCTCTCTCCTTGCCTCACCAAAAAGCAGGGGGGAGAGGGGGTGGCAGAGGTTGGGGGCAAATGCCACAGAACAGTAGGCCCACATCCAGTGTACTGCTGACCAAGTTCAAATACCCCAGGAAAGCACGCCCAGCGAGGTTCCTCATGCCCTCTGGTACAAAATGCCACTGGCCGTTGTTTCCAAAGGCCCTTGGCCAAGATCTAACATTCCTCCCCTAACAACAGGAACTGTAATAAATACCCACCTCTGGATGACACAGATGGTTAAGCATTGACGGAATTTGAAATAAGAAGCACTAAAAAGCTGCCTCCAGGTCGCAGCCACTAATCTCACTGTCCCTTCAGAATTTGAGGATGTCTGCTACTGACACTAGCAACCCACCAGCAGAAAAATTATGGGAAGAGGGGGAAAAAAAGATACAAACTCGTGTCTCCACCTTAAAATGGATGATCTCGGAGGAGATGCGGACTGGTTAAAATGAGAAAAAATAAGCAATGTCCTTTTAAAACGTGATGGAGAATGCCTTTCCATCAGCATGTGCTCACTCCCGAGCTGGTTACACTGCAGAAGAAGCTCTCATTGAATCGGTTCAAGAGACAAAGACGCTCACCAACAGAACACTCGATGAGTGAGAGTGTAGACAAACAGCTTTTCCTGGCAGTTATGAAAAGCCTTAAAATTGATTTCTGTATTGGCTTTGAGCATCTGGGAAGACATTCTGTAGCTAATAAAGCAGTTTTCCAAATGATTTTCTAATAAGGCCAAGTCAAGGCTTAATGGACTGTCTGCTAGGAGGTTGGAGAGATGTTCTAAAAGTTAATTCACTTTCAGCTCAGATTACGGGTTCATTCCAGATGGTTTATATGTATACAAGTTCGGTAGCTGATTCTCACATGCAGCATTTTTTGACGACGTTTATACTTATTATTGGGAGGCTCTGTTAAGTTGACTTATTTACTGCTAAATTGATTTCGAGAGCTGGTACTGTGGGTATCTAATATACTAATAGAGGGATATGCAAATTAGCCAGGACGCCATTACATCATGACCGATCTACAAGTGGCAGAGAGCTACAGGAGGGCAGAGGGTGGGGCCGCAGCGGAGAGCTACCAGCAGCAGTGGGCAGGGTGGCTGGCTGAGGCAAGCGGCGGCAAGCTACTTGCACACGGATTCGTGCGTAGGGCTACTAGTAGATTACAAAGGAGAGCAGCGCTGCCACTGAAATGTCAGATGGCGGCTTGGGTTTCGGTGGTTTACCATGGGGGGAGAGGCGGTGAGCTATACTCTGCCACCCTCACTGGGACAAGATTGACTGATTCTGTCACATCAGGGCATGCTTTGTCACAGTTGTACTGGTTGGTGTGTGTACAGCTCTGCAAACACAGCTCCCATTGTACAACAAATATTTGCACTTGACACCATCATGTTTCCTGCAGACATTCATAGTTATTATTTATAAGCATGAATGCATGCTCACACTTATTTATCTTTATCATAATTTTCACAAGGCAGGCACTACATTGTATTATTTCCCCCAAACCTGAGCCCTGCAAAAATGTATGTGTCCTAAGAAATCGCTGTTGCTGCTTCCTTCATGAATGGGTAATGGCACAGGCTCTGAGTCACTCAAAAACCTGTCGGTAATGAACCGCTCTAAATCTCAGTTTCATTAGCTGTAATGTTAGGATAGTCATAGTCTGCCTGTAGAATTGTTAAAACAATTAAGTGAGATACTGCGTGTAAAGTGCCTTGGATGATGCCTTGGAAAAATAAGGGCTCAATATGTTAGGTGTTATTATTACCATATTTCACCAGATCTAATATGTTGGTGATTGCAAGATGCACCATTATAGAATATACCACTCCCAAAGAAAAAAGAATAACATTGCCAGTTCAATGATACAGCTATGATGTAATGCTTTTTTGCTTTTTCATTACTTAGAATTTTTATTTTACAATTATTGAGACAATCCTTTTAGATGGTGGCAGAGGTTGTATTATCTAGCACTCTTGTGCATGAATATTATACTAGTGAAAAAAATTGGTCAAGGTATTTCTAACCATCTTCACATTCCGAGTCTGACTCCCTGAATCGCCGGTTGACTCATAATGGCTATCGGCTGTGTTTTTGCACACAGTACCCTCCGGGCATCAAGAGGGCTAGAGATGCTGGATCATGTTTTGAGCCACTGACGCTCTTTCTCTAAGTTTTCATGCGGGTCCTTCTTGGATCTCACCAAGTGATGAGAACAGATGGTTTTCATTCAACAGCCAGGATGAGTAGTTCTTTCTCAAATGACCATTGAATCATTTGTTCACTGAAACATCAAGGAATTGCCTTCGTTTTGTCACATCATCAGGAATGATAATCCAGTTGGCATAGGCACAGCAATGACACCAAGAAGTGCTAAATTAGAATTGATTGAATACAGATTTTTTTTTTCTTGGCACTCTCCCTGCCCACATGAATAAGACAAGATGTGTCAATATCTAGAGTCAAAATAAAATTAAAAGTTAGGCACTTTGGCCCTGCGAGCATGGCTCAGTGGTTGAGCATCAACCTATGAACCAAGAGGTTACGGTTCGATTCCCAGTTAGGGCACATGCCCAGGTTGTGGGCTTGATCCCCAGTGTGGGACTTACAAGAGGCAGCTGATCAATGACTCTCTCATCATTGATGTTTCTATCTCTCTCCCTCTCCCTTCCTCTCTGAAATCAACAAAAACGTATTTTAAAAATAAGTTAGGCACTTTGTTAAAGAATCTAAGAATTAATCCTAACAGTGTCCATGACGATGCACCATTTGTTATTCATTACCACACATTTACAGAGTTTATTCTACCGACACATATTAGGTAAGGAATCATGAAGTCAAAGAGGCTAACTAAGTCTTAGTTACCCAGACAAAGTGATGGGCGCAGGCCTTAGTCGTGAAGGAAAGCAAACCTGTAAGCAAGCACTGAATGCAGTGATTGAGGGTCCTAAGAGATGTGTGCCCAAGGTATACTGGAGGAACAAGGAAACCTCGATGGATTCTGCATGGATCTGAGACAGGAACATGCAAACGAGTCCCCAGGCGGCAAAGGAACGAAGGGCCCTGAGGGCGAAATGGCTTTCCTCAAGGAAAGGCTGTGTTTCCGACTCTTTTTCAGTGTTATGGTTTATGTCCTCTTTGTGTTTCTTGCACTGATACGTTGAAGCCAGCCACTCCTCTTTATCCTTCTGGAAATTGCTTGTTTATAACTTTTGTCTATTCTCCTCGTGGGTTATGTTCAAGACCGACTTGTAAAACCTTTTTATATAGTATGGATGTTAACTCATCATAAATTATGTATTTTGCAGATATATCCTCCATTCTGTCGCGTGTCTTTTAATATAGTTAATGACAACTTTTATATTCTAACCATTTTAAATACCTTCCCAATCAAATCTGCCAGTATTTTTCTTAATGGCTTCTAGGTTTTCCATTTGTGTGTAAAGGCCTTCCCTACCCTAAAATATATTCTAAAAGGTATTATATATTTTCTTCTTGAAGTTTGTTCTTACATTATAGCCTAAAGCTAAAATTTATTTTTGAGTATTGTATGAGGTTAGTATAACTTTTCCCCCAAAAAATGCATGTTGAATTTAAATCTACCCTTAGAATTTCTGTTAGCTCTTACCAGATTGCTATTAATTTAGAAAATCACAAACAGGCACTTTTAATAATCTGCCCACAAAGCAAAGTAGTGTCACAAATGAAACAAAACCGCTTTTATTTCAAGTGTCAGAAATTTTTATCAAAATAATTGTGGTAAAATAAGACATTTTTTGGCTCTCATAAAGAAAGAAGGGGCAGGGATAAATCCATCCTCAGGAACGGGTAGAGCTGACGATTCGAAAGTCATAAAGACCAAGTCTTCCACTTGTTTCCGCTTCTTTCTTTTGTGTTATTGTTTCCAACTGCAGAGAGATTTCTCCCAGATGATAGGAGACATGGGTTCAAGAACCAGAAAGGGAAACGTGCCCCCCATCACATCTAATAAAAAACAAATCTCACGGTAGGAGCCCAATTGTACTACCTTTGAGTCACTGGTTACGTCTTTCTCGGGCAATGGCCCCCTCCCAGACCCATCCTCTGGCAGAGATTGAGTTCTGTGACTGACCAGGCTTAGGTCACGCTCCCACCCCAGTCGCCAAAGTGGCAGGATCTGATAGCAAATGCAAGAGGGTGATCTTCGTTAAAGAATCTAAGAATGAATCTTAACAGAGTCCATGACGATGAATAGACACAACTGCCAAAAGAATCACTAACAATCAGTCCTTCCGGTTAGTGATTTGTTACAATCAATGATCATAAAAGCAATACAAGCATTTACATTTCCCTATCGACTACAGTAGACTTTTAGACATACACGTTGTCTTTCTCATTTTTTTATTGTCTTAGGTTCATATTAAAATTAATTTTCATAACCTGAAACACACAATCATGGATTTTAAACCTGGGTCTTGCCATTTGATTTAACACAGTGGTTCTCAACCTTCCTAATGCCACGACCCTTTAATACAGTTCCTCATGTTGTGGTGACCCCCAACCATAAAATTATTTTCGTTGCTACTTCATAACTGTAATTTTGCTACTGTTATGAATCGTCATGTAAATATCTGATATGCAGGATGTGTTTTCATTGTTACAAATTGAACATAATTAAGGCATAGTGATTAATCACAAAAACAATATGTAATTATATATGTGTTTTCCGATGGTCTTAGGGGACCCCTGTGAAAGGGTCGTTCAACCCCCAAAGGGGTCGCAACCCACAGGTTGAGAACCGCTGATCTAACACAAGCTTATTTAACCTCAACTAGTTTAAGATTCTTCATGTGTAAAATGAGGTCTTTGGTTTTAGGACATGGAGAACAGAAAGCAAACAATCCAAAAAAATAGAGAGAGAAAGGAGTGTGGGTTTCAGATTTTGCTACAAATGATTCCTAAATCTACAAGGGTATAATAAAAGATGAACTCTGCACCCTAACTGGTTTGGCTCAGTGGATAGAGCGTCGGCCTGTGGACTAAAGGGTCCCCAGGTTTGATTCCAGTCAAGGGCACAAGCCTGGGTTGTGGGCTCGATCCCCAGTAGGGGGCGTGCAGGAGGCAGCCAATCAATGATTCTCTGTCATCATTGATGTTTCTCTCTCTCTCTCTCTCTCTCTCTCTCTCTCTCTCTCTCTCTCCCTTCCTCTCTGAAATCAATTAAAAAAAAAAAAAAGGCGAACTCTGCTCATGGCACTGCCCACCTCTATTCTATATGCCCTTCTCTATTTCTCATGTGCCACTTAAGGAAAAGATAAAGCCGGGCACCAGGATTCCCTCTATATGAGTGCGGAACTCTTTCAGGAACAATAGACACCACACTCAGAATGGTTGATGGGGTACAACAGGATTTATCAGTTCTGGTAACTGGAATGGGGAGCACAGAGCCCCAAAGGAAAAGCTACACGAACCAGGGTCTCAGAAACTAACTGGGGACTCAAAGCCACCAGCGTTCTTTCTCTGTGTCCATTCTGCTCACTGCCAATCTCCTCGTCTCTTGGCATTTTTGGTCTCACTGGTTTTGTAACAGGAGGCATGGCTGCCAGAAACCCTGGGTTAACGATCATAGCCAAAGGCCATATTTCCATCCCAAGGAATGAGTCTGGCCCTCATTGGGTTACGTGTACACGACTGGGCTGACCTCTGTTGGAATGAGAGTTGGGCATGTATTTACTCCTGATTCAGGGAGGTGGCATCTATGAGCCAAAAAGTGGGGTGGGTGATGAGTAGGGTCGCTAGACTTAGCAAAAATCCATATCCTGGATTTAACCTGGCAACTCCAGGTGGGAGAGCTTTCTAAACAGGCAAAATTAATAACCACCACAGTTTACTCCACAGTTTCTCCAAGACCCTGCCCTCATGTCCTTTCTCATTCTGCTCACACCAGTGGGCAGAGTCACGAGCAGACGGGCAGCGCTGCCATCGCAGGAATCTGGACCAGCATGAAGGGTGGAGAGCATTCGCTATATGTTTTAATCCTCCCTGAGAAATTCTTTCTTAGTGTTTCTTAAAGCTAATGTGCCTCTTTCATAAACACGTGGAGTTTCAGCGCTTGAAGCATGTTGGTGGCTGTGAGTTGTGAGTTGTAGCCCAGTCACAGAAGCGCAGAACTGCACGGAGGTCCTGGCTGACCCCCTCATGTGATGTGTAACTTTGGGGGACAGTGGGCTTTCATGTAGGGTCATTTCTACATGGGGAGTCTTTTCCGGCTATAAATGTGGCTACTGCACAAGGAGAGAGAGGCAGGAGAGGCGGGAGAGGAGGCTGGGAAGCCGTGCAAAGGCGATTTGAGCAGTGAGGAGCCCGCCTAGGTTCCCACAGAGGAGTGGACATGGTCAGGCTGCATTTGGACAAACACGGGACTTAGAGACCCTAAGGGACAGGACCAGAGGGGAGTCGTCTGACCCGAGGCGGTCGCATTGGTCCCACTGAGGGATGCTGAGGGTTCAGTTAGAATAATGAAAGCAGGCCCGGGAGAAACGGAGGGCAAAGGAGACCTGTTTAGACAACACTCCACTGTTAAACCAGCAGGAATTGGTGGCTGATACTGTCCATGTTTAACTTTTAACTGGTGACATGTCAGTTCCTTCCCCTGTCAAGAACATAGAAGCAGCACACACACATTGATTCTTTTAAAGGCGATGTTCAAATACTTGCTGAAGATATTTCACAATCAGTAAGTCCATCCTGTTCTCACCATTTTAATATGTTTAAATGAAACCACTTATCACATATCTGCCCTCTTCACATTTATTTTTATTGTAGGAGTTATGTGCACAAGCATCATTCTACCATGGTGTTGGTTTAAGTGATTTTTAGACAATATGCATGATCCAAATTTATTATTTTAGTTCACACGATTCCCATTTTGACCTTCCCTCCGATGTCAGCTCGGTGACCGCAGACGTGGGCAGCACCTCGGATTCTCCACCGGCAAGATGGGGGAGCCTGGGCCCAGTGGCCTCTGAGGAGCCCTCCCAGCCTGGTGACATCAGCTTCAGTGGCTCGGGAAACCCTAATGGAGCCACAAAAAAATGGTGGCCTTTCGCTGAACGTGACCGCCTGTTGGGTGAGCAGCAGTCTCAGGTGTAGGTTAGGAGCACGGGCTTTGGAATCCAGCAGACTGGGTTGCTGGTCCTGACACTTGCCATCTTCCTCCCTAAGCCTCAGTCTTCACGTGTTTGAGACAGAAATAGCCATCCCTGCCTTGCAGTGGGCGGTGGAGAAGGCGGAGAAGAGGCCGGGAGGCACTCCGCACAGGGCTAAGCCGCCAGCATCGCTGCCCCTCACAGGCAGCACCGAGGAGGGACATGATTCCCGTCATTCATTCCTGTGTACATACATCCAACTGTTCATTCAAAACATACCACGTCTGCCCAGTAAATATGTGCATGGCGGGCAGTCGGCCTGGCCTCTGGCAACGCGCTTCCACCCGGCAGATTTTTATATTCTCACTTCTGGTTTCCTCCAACAGGCTGCCGTTCCAAGAATGAGGAACACTTTGGAATTGGTTATCCTTCTGTTATCTTCAAAAGTCACAGACCTTTGGTTTTCATTCATCTTGGCCCCTAGGAAAGAAGGCCGTGAACCCGAGCTGCAGTGTCTGCTTCCAGAGAGCGGCCGAGGCGGGCAGGCGGGCCGCTGCCTGCGGGACAGCTGCAGTGCGCTCGCCTTGGCCCCGGAGACTGTGCGAACGCGTGCAGGCCCGTGTCAGCCTCCGGGCTTTGTTTCCAAATGTGCTATCGATGAGCAACGGCCCAAAGGAGCAAAATCATCGAGACAGCAACGTGGGTGTGCCGGGGTCCAACCCCAGCAGGTCCAGGGGTCCCCAAAGGTGTGGACGGAGTCGGCGAAGAGGGAAAGACTTGGAGACAGCGTTCAGTTGATCAGCAACCTAGTCAGGATCTCTAGCCCGGATCTCCAGAGAGGTTCTGCTTCGGATCTCCAGCGAGGTTCTGTAGCCATGTTCCCTCGCTAGGTTCTCCAGCCAGGTTCTGTCCAGGCTCTCCAGTCAGGTTCAGTGTCCAGGTTCCAGTCAGGTTCTCCTGCCAATCTCTGTAGTCAGGTTCAGTCCAGGATCCCTTGCCATGTTCTCCCGCTAGGCTCTGTCTCTAGGCTCCGAGGCCAGTCCCTCTCCAGGATCCTCCGGCATGCTCTCGCCAGCGAAGTTCTTCTGTCTCTAGAGAACGTTCTGTGTAGGTTCTGTGCCTAGGCTCTGTCTCTCTTGGTCCTGTCTTCCAAGCCCTGTGTCCTTAGTTCTGTGTTCTGAGTTCTGTCTCATGAGTTCTGTGTTCTGAGTTCTGAGAGTTTCTGTCTTGTTACAACTGTATTTATACCAGTTGATTCAATCCTATCAATCTCTATTACAAAGGTTAGGGCGTTTCTTATCTCCATTCCAGGGAGAAAAGATTATGTAGTTTAAGCATGATTGTTCGTAGTTAAAGGGATTAATTACCCGCCTGGCACTTAGTTGAGGGGTTTTATTCCCTCCCTAATTTCAGGGGAAAATCCCTACCTGGGGATTCAACCTTTCTCGGAGAGGTGACCTTGGTTAAAACACAGCGCCAAGAAGGTGAGCAAACATATTAAGAACAGTATGCCATATATGCCAGGTCCCTAGAAACAGCAAGGATGGACCGGCTCCCGGCATGGGTGGACAGGAAGGGTGGGAATGACACCGCGTTTCCAAGTTCCCTGGGGGTGAAATCCGCTCACCTCATCGCAAAGCACTGCAGTCCTTGGAAGCACAACGCTGTGGGGCCAGCTTTCGGAGCAAACGGCTTTTGTTTGGAAGCACACAGTCAGGTCTGGCCTGCGAGAGTTCCTGGCAAAAGCAGCTTTCTCGATGAAGTCAGTCCCATGAAAGAACATGCCTTTATCACAGAGAGCGCCTTCTCCTAATTCCCACCTTAGAAGCAAAGGCCAAGTTCCCCTCGGCGGAGCTCATGGCTCTTACCCAGGGCTCAGTGCCTCAGCGTCAGCCACCATTCATGAGAGATCAATCCCACGCGTGCTGTCCCTGGTTGAGCCCCAGTGGTGCTACCTCCTGTCACATGACTCACTCTTTTGCCTTCAAATGGCATCTTAGAGACGGCAAAGGCGCCGAAGCCATTATTCTGGACCGTCTCCTAGACCTGGAGAGACTCCTTGACTGCAGGCTGAAACCATGCCTGTCCGGTCAAGTGGTCTGACTTGATTTAAAAAGGCATCAAATACAAATAGAATTCTGGGAAGTAAATCAACTTTAGGCCTTTTACTGCGGAAGGCTTAAAATAATTCCCAAAATGGCTAATTATGCCTTCCTTTGCTCAGTAGTTGGGCTTAATAATAAGCACCAAACATATGGCGGAAACGGGGCTGCCGAACCCATCCTGGCCTTCTGTTCAGCAGCAGGGGCACTGGTCTGAAAGGCAATCACATGCAGGAAGCTCGCACATAGTCATGGTTGTGGTTGTAGCGTCCGTTATGGCTGGGCACTGTAAATGCTAACCTGGCTCCTGAAACTGTCTTCCAACTCACTAGTAATCAAAGAAGCACAGTGTAAAATAACACTAACAATCTTTTTCTTTTTCTTTTTTTTAACCTATCAGACTAAAGGAGATTTTTAAATGATATAATACTGGGAAGAATTTGATGAAATAAGCACTTTCATACCTTATGGTGAGAGCATAAATTGGGATCATCTTTCTGGAGAGCGATTTGGCAGAAGTACAAGGGCCATAACAATATTCATACATTTTGATCCCAACATTTCATTCCCAGCCATCTATCTTAAGGAAACAGTATAAACCGCAGACAAAGATTTAAGTATAAGAATGTTCATTGTCACACTACCGTGGACTCTTGACCAACATGTTGCTTAGGGGTGCAGCCTGTGCAGTCAAAAATGCATGCGTAATTTTTGATTCCTCAAAACCTTAGTTGTCCCTCAGCATTTTCAGGAGGTTAATTCTAGGACTCCCTGTGGATACCAAGACTCATGGGTGCTCTAGTCCCCTATATAAATGGCATAGCCCAATGCATACAATTGGCCCTCCCCATTAGTGGATTCCCAATCATAGATTGAAGACAGTCCTGATATTTATTGAAAAAAATATGCCTATTAGTGGACCCACACAGTTCAAACCCTTATTGCTTGAGGACCAACTGGATTTATAATAGCAACATGTACAGTGAAAGAAGAATGATTAAGAAAATTATGTACATCTACCACAGTCTATGGGACATTCGTGCAGTCGTTAAAAATCATGCTGACATATGCTTTCATAGGCAGAGGGGAGTGAAGAAAATATGATACAGAACAATGATCTTGACTATGTAAAATAATATATTCAACATATTTGGGGGGATAAAAATGCTATTTTTAATACTTCAGCAGATTCTCAATTCCAGTAGAGAAGCTGAAATTGGTATTTGTCAGGGATTACGGGGCAGGGAGATGTTCTGCGCTAAGGTCACTGTCGTGGGGGAAGCTCTGAACCAGCAGAACAAGCCAAATCCAACTGCGAAAGAAAAATTCTGTTTAATATCACCAAAGTCTGCCTTCATCATGGGCCATGGGGACCTCTACGGAGCTCCTCCATGTGTTCAAACAGCAAGTTCTACAGAGCCCCCACTATGTGTCAAAGCGCTGTGCTAAGTGAAGGGAGACAGTTAGTAAGCAACAGACACATACTGGTAACTCCCACCTTCCTAGGGCATACAGTCTCATCAGTCATCATCATTATGCTGTCTACTGATACTTTTTTCTCAGTAGTATCAAAGTCAGGGTTTAAGTCCTAGCTGGTTTGACTCAGTGAATAGAGCATTGGACTGGGGACTGGAAGGTCCCGGGTTCAATTCCAGTCAAGGGCACATGCTCGGGTTGTGGGCGATCCCCAGCAGGAGGCAGCCGATCAATGATACTCTCTAATCATTGATGTTTCTATCTCTCTCTCCCTCTCCCTTCTTCTCTGAAATCAATAAAAATAAGATTTTTTAAAAAAGAAAGAAACGCCCTAACCGGTTTGGCTCAGTGGATAGAGCGTCGGCCTGTGGACTCAAGGGTCCCAGGTTTGATTCCGGTCAAGGGCATGTACCTTGGTTGCGGGCACATCCCCAGTGGGGGGTGTGCAGAAGGCAGCTGATTGGTGTTTCTCTCTCATTGATGTTTCTAACTCTCTGTCCGTCTCCTTTCCTCTCGATAAAAAATCAATGAAATATATTTTTTAAAAAAAAAAGAAAGAAAGAAAGTCAGGGTTTAAGAAAGAGATGACCAGTGGGATATGCGTGGTTACCAGGTGCTGGACACAGCAATGTCGATACTCAGCTGTAAGTTTCCTTCCCTGCACTAGAATTCCCTTGTGTGATCCCCAAGACATTTAAAGGCTGTTAGACATGACTGCCTTGTGCTGACTGGGTTATGGGGAATAGCGGGAGGGGCTGGCTGGGCTATGGGGAATAGCGGGAGGGGCTGGCTGGGCTATGGGGAATAGGCGAGCCGCAGAAGCCCCGCAGAGCACTCACAGACGCTGAAAGGGAAGCCGGGCCCAGCTGTCAGAGCAAGAGGTGGGGAGAGCGACCAGGGCGACCAGGGCGGGAAGGAACGTGCTGTCCTTCCCCAGGCAGACACATTTCAGAAGGGGCGGGCCCGCCTTCATTCACCTGGAGCGCAGCTCTAAGGAGCACTATTTTAATATTAAAAGAAAGTCGGAAACACATAGGACATTTCTCTGGGACACATAGATATGAAATTCTGGAAGGATATATACCAAATATGCCTAGAGGCACCAGGGGTTCTGCGCATAATCATTTTTTGTGGGTTTGGTTGGTTTTTTTTTTTTGCGCAAGCTGCAGATATGATCACGGCATGCACTGAATGCCATTTTCCCAACAACTGCTCCTAGCCCACGCATGCCATCCGTCTACACATTCCTACTACTTTTTCTCTCCCTTCTTCATCTTGCCCATGGTTTTTCTTTTCCTTCCTTCTCTCCTTTGCCTGCCCACCGACCACAAGTCTTGTCAGCCAGTCACATGGCAAACAGCCTCTTTTTGCCATGACCTATATTTGGTGTTAAAATAGCAACACTCATCATGCACCGTGTTAAGCATCTCACATGTATCGATTCCTTTAATCCACTCAACAGCCCTCCTGCGCAGTAACGCCACTATCCCAGTCAGCAGCCGAGGACGCTGACGTGCAGACATAAACCAACCGGCACAGTCACACCGGGGAACAGCAGGACCGAGAGCTGGACCCGGGCACTCGGGCTCTGGGGCACACACACCCCTCACCACTTCCCTAGACAACGTGACACCAGGGACAATTCTTGTTCCAAGACTGCTTAGCAGCTCAGGTTTTAGGTGAAATTGAGAGTACAATTCTGGGAGTCCTGAGCCCAAGTATTTCAGAAGTGGTGTGACACGGACCCCAGTTTTGTGCCTTCGAGTGCTCACTGCACTCATCATGCCACAGCCTCACCAACAGAAAGGCAGGCCAGAGGACTCCACCACTCAGCCAGGTGATCTTCGGTAAGCTACGTAGCTTCCTGGCCTCAGTTTCTCAATCTATAAAATGGGTCGAAACACCCACCTCATTGGACAATGTTTATATACCCTGAGCTCAATGCCTGGCACAAAATTAGTTCTCAATAACGGTAGCTATTTCCCTCCATCAATCATCAGCCAACTTTGCATACTCACTTGTCCGTATGTAGCTTACATGCTAGGGCAGTGGTTCTCAACCTTCTGGTCCTTTAAATACAGTTCCTCATGTGGTGACCCAACCATAAGATTATTTTCGTTGCTACTTCATAATTGTCATGTTGCTACTGTTATGAATCGTCATGTAAATATCTGATATGCAGGATGGTCTTAGGCGACCCCTGTGAAAGGGTCGTTCGACCGCGACCCACAGGTTGAGAACCGCTGTTCTAGGGGCCAGCAAACTACAGCCTATATGTTAAACCTGGCCCACTGCCTATTTGTGTAAATAAAGTTTTATTGGAACACAGTCATGATCAGTCACTTAGATGTTACCCATGCTGCTTTCATGTTACAATGGCAGAGTTGACTAGTCGCAACAGAAAACATATAGCCCGAGAAGCCTAAAATATTTATTCTTTGGCCCCCTTTAAGGAAAAAAAAAAGTGTGTCAACCTTCACTATACACACGCTTACTTGGATGTGGTAACAGCAACAAAAAAATCTGCATAATAAGTACATTTTTGCCAGATTTTAGATAGATACTTGTTTCTTTTGTTTCTTTTATGGGATGCTAAAGCATGATTTATTCCCTAGGCAAATACCATAGAAAGCACATAACATAGAAATAAAAAAAAAAAAAAGTTGTACTCTTAAAAAAAATTACCAACACACAGAGCCATTTGGCAAGATGTGAAATGGCTTACACGTCCCCCACATCATTTGTCCTTTCATGTATCCTTTCAACCTTGCTGCTGAAGGCTTCTCTTCCAGGCACTGATATTCTTATCAGGGAGGCGATGATGTATGTGCCAGCCCCTTGGTTCACTTGTTTGGGGATCATCTGCCTCGCCCTGAGATGAATCAAAATGAGGCATTACCGGGCGGGAGTGGCGGGGCTGATGGCTCCCAGAGCAGCACAGCAGCCCCGTGATCTACAGAACGTCTCCGAAGGATATTAAATTAATCAGCCATGGATTATTGTGTGTTTTCCTGAACATCTGTGGGCTCTTGCGTTAGGGTGTTTGCATGGCGTCTCCGTGATGGGGTCGGAGCAGGGAAAGCGCTGTGGTTGGCATACAGATGGCATGTGGAGAGCGACTCGGTGGGCACCAGGGGCCCGGCGGTCAGCGGCCGGGGCGTTTTCTGGGACTATGAACCCCCGCTGCCCCGAGAAAGGGAGCCTAGGCTCTGCACTGAGTTTACAGAAGGCTTCAATTGGTCGGAATAAAAAATCCGTTTCTCCTAGTGTGGGCTCTTTCTCCGTCAGTCAGCAGCTGAAACCCCAGAAGGAAAAACGAGCGCTCTCTTTAGAAAGATAATTGAGGGGGAGGGGGACAGACCCAGATGGATGGCAATGGTACATAGTTACCAAGAAAGTGAGGGATTCCTCCCCGGTCATCGTTCCCATTGGGCCACAAAGACCACAGACCCTCACTAATCGGGGACTTGGGGGAGTGTGGTTGGGAGGCAAAGAGAGGACTGTGGAGAAGTGGAAACAACTTAATTTAATGTGGAAAGCTGTCTTGTCTGGAGCATCCATCAAGTTAATCGTGACAAAATTACTTTTCAAGGAGGGCACTTAACTAGAAGGAAGTCCTATCAGGGTTTGCTTAGACAATGGTGCACAAAGAAAGGCACGTGAGGTGAGGGAAGCCATCGCTGGAGTCAGACAAAGCACAGGCACTCGGGACCGGCATGCAGCCTGGCTCAGCCACTCACAGCTGTGGAGGCGCAGACGTGCTTGCGCCTCTCAGAACCCTCACCTCTCTCTCTGCCGCCAGCCTGGGGGGCAGGGCTCCCTCCTGCTTCTACATCCACAACTTTTCTGGCCTCTTTCCTCTGGGGGTGCAGCCCTGCTCCTCTTCTTCCCTTTCAGGCCACCTGGGTCCCTGCCCTCCTGCCCCCCCTCTCCTCTGGAATCCCAGTCTCTGTGGCTCCTGTCTGTTCCTCCCTATCCCACCCCTCACTGACGTGACTGAATATTCCCCCTCTGCCCCCTGCAACTCCCTGACCCTCACTTACCTCCTCATTCTGCGGACATGTCCCTGACCCTCACTTACCTCCTCATTCTGCGGACATGTCCCTGACCCTCACTTACCTCCTCATTCTGCGGACATGTCCCTGACCCTCACTTACCTCCTCATTCTGCCGACATGTCCCTGACCCTCACTTACCTCCTCATTCTGCAGACATGTCCCTGACCCTCACTTACCTCCTCATTCTGCGGACATGTCCCTGACCCTCACTTACCTCCTCATTCTGCGGACATGTCCCTGACCCTCACTTACCTCCTCATTCTGCCGACATGTCCCTGACCCTCACTTACCTCCTCATTCTGCGGACATGTCCCTGACCCTCACTTACCTCCTCATTCTGCGGACATGTCCCTGACCCTCACTTACCTCCTCATTCTGCGGACATGTGGGGGCCATTCACGTTCGCTTTTCTCTGAATATTGTTTTAATCTCAGTAATCTCTTCTTTTTAATATTTTCCAAGAGTTGCTCACCTTATGCTCATATTTATGTTACAGGGTCTTAAAAACAAGCAGGGGTATGTGGAAAGCACATTCCACCACGTACTGGCTAGACCAGCCTTGGGCAAACTACGGCCCGCGGGCCGGATCCGGCCCGTTTGAAATGAATAAAACTAAAAAAAAAGACCGTGCCCTTTTATGTAATGATGTTTACTTTGAATTTATATTAGTTCACACAAACACTCCATCCATGCTTTTGTTCCGGCCCTCCGGTCCAGTTTAAGAACCCATTGTGGCCCTAAGTTTGCCCACCCCTGGGCTAGACCAACGGTTCTCAAGCTGTGGGTCGAGACCCCTTTGGGGGTCGAACGACCCTTTCACAGGGGTTGCCTAAGACCACTGGAAAAACGCATATATAATTACATATTGTTTTTGTGATTAATCACTATGCTTGAATTATGTTCAATTTGTAACAATGAAAATACATCTTGCATATCAGATACTTACATTACGATTCATAACAGTAGCAAAATTACAGTGATGAAGTAGCAACGAAAATAATTTTATGGTTGGGGGTCACCACAACATGAGGAACTGTATGAAAGGGTCGCGGCATTAGGAAGGTTGAGAACCACTGGGCTAGATGAACATAAACACCTTATTCTTTCACATCTGTTAGTTTCCTTGTCTGCACATTTGAAATAATAGTACCTGTTTGATTTTAAGACTAATGAGAAAAAATAGTGAATAGATAGATATATTCATTCACCTAATATATTGTATCCAACTAAAGGGAGCCGGGGGAGAAAAAGAAAACTGCTTCTGGTGTATATTTGTTTATATAGGAAGATACTCTTCGCAGATTATGTTTATAACATACATATAGACTTCCTCCCTTGTTGACATGACTTGACGTTTTGCATGTGAATCTACTCTCTCCCTTCTCCTCCTCCTTGGATAATGGCACATGATACTGGGTCTCCACCACAGTCAGGAAGGGAGTAGGCTGGGCGTATTAGCATTGTTTGTGTTCCCACGCTCGTTCTCAATCTCATTATCAGAAATTCTGATCCGGTAGGTCCAGAGTGGAGAAATTTGTGTTTTGAAAAGATTCTCCAAGTGATTCAAATATTTACCCCTTCTATTCCCACCTGCCTTCCCGATGACAATCACTGCTTTGAACTTAAGCGGGTACCCAAGCCAGGCCTGGAGTCCTCGACAAGACACCTGGAGTCCCGTGCACACCTTTCCAGTTACTCGGATTAGCTGTGCGCCTCCCTCCCTGGAAGCAGATGCATCTATGACAAGTTGTCTAGATCAGGGATAGTCTATCCTTTCTAAGGGGTCAAGATAACTGTTTGTGGCTGGGCCAAGGTCAGAACTGGAAGTACCCTTTGGGAGACACTTTCCAGAATTGTATGCTAATGACATTAGCATTTGCCAGCAATGACTCTTGGGCCATCACACCTCCAAAACCGGTGGAGTGTCTCCACTAGCCGCTCAGACAACAGGGAGCCCAGTCAGCTCTTTGCTTTCTTGGGAGACCAGCATTTGACCACAGATAAGCCCATCCCAAAGCACCTGCTGATGCTTCCAAATAGATCCAGCATTAGCATTAACCCCCGTGTCATTATCATTGGATGAGCTGTTCTCGAGCCAAGACTGTAAGCTGTTTCCATCACAACAGTGGGGTTGGGACACATGCTTGATTGCTTATAATACAAACACTAGGGACTATTTTGGAGACCTGACAGTTGCTTATCAAATTCTTTTCTGATGGCCTAATGGTATCGCCTTAGAACTTAGTAAGGAGCGATGACCTCGTTTGAATCTGTAACAGTCCTCCACCTCTTTTTATAGATATCAACATGCAACTTCCTCATGAAACTATCATCCTGCGATTATGTTCATTAAGCCCAACACCTGTCCCGTACCACCGATGCCCGCACATTTAAGCACTAGCTTTCTGACTATCTCCGCTGAATTATCTGATTTATTTTACATTTCCCCAAAAGCTTATGAAGCCCCACGTTATGAAGTTTTGCCTTATTGCTCACATTGAATGCTACCATTTCTCCCGTTATCTCATAAGAGAGCACAGACTTTTATTTGGATGTGTGGAATTCTGTCTCTCCATCACTTCTTTGGAGAGGTGGGGAGTAAAGAAAGAGGAAGAGGCAAATGTCTGACTGTCAATTGAGTTCTATTTAATAAAAAGCTACATTCTGAATTAACACATGCTTTACTAAAAGTCCCACTTAGCAGCACAATGGTTTGGGGGTTTATCCTCAGGTGACAAGTTTACTTTCCAAAATCAGATTAGAAATTAGTTGGGTTCTTTGACTTTTCTACTTTTTTCTCTTGCTCATTGGCATTTTTACATTTTCTATAGAGAAGACGAATTACTTGTATAACTTAATAAAACTGTTGTAAAGAAGCTAGTAATATTGTGAACACTTCAAATTAGCATGAAGTTGTTAACCCCCTGGGAGGACTGTCTGCATGGAATTGCTGCCCAGCGCTGACTCTGAGTATAGCCTTAGAACTGTTTTGAATGGCTCTATCGTTCATCAAAGCAAGGTCTGCTGGGCTAATATGGCAGCACGAATTCTTCTTTGAAAACTCACTCTGCTCCAAACACATATATGGATAAATACATGGATAAAATACAGAAATGCAGAAAAACAGTACCATGAAATTCCACTGACCTAAAAGGTGAGATTAATATCTTACTAGACCAGTCATGGCCTAGTATTTTTAAACAGTTAATTATTTTGAGATAATTGTAGATTCATATGTAGTTAAAAGAAATAATGTGGAGAGAGCCTTTGGACCCTTTCTACAGTTTCCCCCAATGATAACAAATTGCATAAATTCTACTGCCATATCACATCTGGACAACTGACCTTGATACAATCCACTGGCCTTCGTCATATTTCATGAGTTCCACATGCACTTATTGCATGTGTATTTGGTTCTATGCAAGTTTATATTGCATGTATGGATTCATGTGATCACCTCTAGCGCCTGGATACAGAAGAGATCCATCACCGTAGGACCCCTTGTCTTGCCTTTGTATGGCCACAGTCCCCATTCTACTCCCCCATCTCTCTATCCCCTGGCAACCACTAATCTGTTCTCCGTCTCTAAAATTTTGTCATTTCAAGACTGTCCCATAAATGGAAGAATCACACAGTATGTCACCTTCTCAGACTGGCTCTTTAAACTCATCATAATTCACTTGAGATCCATCCAAGTTGGTGCAGATTATCAGCTCCTGTCTATTGCCAAGTAGCATTCTATGGTGTGTGTATGGACCATAGCTTGTTTATCCATTCACCCACTGAAGGATATTTGGATTGCTTTTAGTGTTTGGCTATTACAAATAAAGCTGCTATGAACATTTGAGTGCATGTTTTTGTGTGCATGTTAACTTTTCATTTCTCTGGGATAAATGCCCAGAATTTTTTTTAACCTCCAAAAATAAAAACGTAATAGGATGAAACCATGTATCTGCTATAGTTCTTATAACCAGCCTGTGAGTATGGCTCGAAAGATGGCACTGGTGTTAGAGATGGAGAACCTGGAATTATCAAAATGACCTGCCAGAATTACTACGGATGTAAACTTGGAAGTCTCCACAGCAGTCTTTTTGGAAGGGAAGTTTTCTCCATATTTGAAACATGGTATTTATTACCTGCTACCTCTGAGATTTTTTCATCTTAGTTCAAGCGCCTATGTCTAAAATCCTGCACAAATGTAGAGGTCTGTGATTTTGGAAATTGATCCTTATTTCTATTCTCTTAATGTAGAGAGCAGTCCAGCGACCGCAGACAATGCGGAATGCATTAGCGACAACTGTGGGAGAGCAGGAAGTCTGCACACCCCTCAGCCGAGGCTGGCTCGCAGCCTCACATTCTTCCTCCCCATAAGCTGGAAAACAGCTGTCCCTGAAAAGCGTTGTTCCAAGGGAGGAATGGCTTACACACCCCTTTAACTCAGGAGATCAAGGCCTGGCCAAACGGAAGGACAAGTCATTCGTCTCTTCATTCACAAAGGGCAAAGTTAGCATCCCCAACCTCCAACTGGCTACTGCTTCAAAAAGTACAGCTGCAAACCAAGAACCACCAAACCCTAAGCTTCACTACATCTTCCTTTACTGTTTCACTTTATTCAAATGAGCCACTCACTGATTATATTTTTGTCAATGTTTATCCATGTAAAAGAAGAGGAAAACGGTAATGACTTAAACCTATGGTCAGCAAAGCTTTAAAAGAAAATTTTTAATTCTAAATCCATCCATCCCAAAATGTGCATTTAAGAAGATAGGGAGCCAGCCTAATTCAACAATATGCTAAGCAGGTAGCATAATTTATCTTAGAATTAAACTCATCAGCAATGAAACATGCAGCTTCTACTCTCTGCCTGGAAAAGACAAGAAATGTGAAAGCTGTGAATTCAGACCAGGGTGGGCAGGGATCCAAACGACCTGAATATGCCACTTTCTACAATGAATTCCGATTAAATGAATCCTCCATCTTTCCTGAGTACTGGGTTAGCCTCACATATGAAAAGAATTGATCATTGCCATTGAGACAAGATGTCATGTAAATAATAAAAACAATAATGACAATAACAACTAACATTTACTGAGTGTCAGTATGAGTCTAAATTAACTCCTTGAGTCTTCATGATCATCCCATGAGGTAGGTATTATTATCCCTATTATACAGATAAGGAAACTGAGTCTTAGAGAGGGTAACGTGTGTAAGATCTAATAGCTATTATGTGATGGATCCAGGATTCAAATATGGGCATGTCTAATTGCAGAGTCCAACTTGAAAATACACCTCTCCCAAGTTATGAACTGTACCCTCAGCTCTTTACTCACAAAATTTTACTGTTAGAAAGCCATTTCTGTGGCATAAGGCACAGTCCCTTTTGATGGTGTCATCACCAACTCCAGTGTCAACAAGTTCTTCAAATCCTTTATAACTTGATAACAAACTGAGAGGTAGCATTTCAAGGAAACAAAGGGGAATGAGCATAGGAAGACTAAAGGAGGGCAGTGAGAGGCTCTGGGGCTGTACAAGGCGGCTATAACCAGAGTCCCTATGACTGCTCACACGCCTGCCTAAAGAGACAGTTCTAGAGCAAGCTCACTTTTATTCTTCTACCTGTGAAAGGCATTCACACCCACACAGGACTGACCCTATATACACTGCCTATGCGTTTATGCTGTAATTCACTCTATTGACACTTCTGGAAGGCAGCAATGCACTCCCCCTAGACCTCACATACCCTTTTGTCTGCTTTGGATCTTATACTCCACATAGATTCTGTCTTCTTGCCTCTGTTTATATCCAGTAACCTTTGATGATCAAGAAACCCATTTGCAAATGAAAGGGATGGAAAGGAGTGGAAACTAACAAGAGTTAAGGATCTGTTATGCACTAGGCACCATGCCAGGAACTGACATATGTGATCTCATTAAATATTCACAGCAGCCCACCCTTTTACATACGAGGAAATCCACATGCAGAACCTATCTACAGTCTTGCTTAATAAGGGACCAAGCCAGCGTTCAAGCGCAGATCTCCCAGACTCCAACCTCCATTGTTTAGCCACTACAAGATGAAGTAAATGAACTACAAGATAAATATCTTAGAAATGAAGCACTTATTAAGATTAAAACAGTTTTCAAAGGGGAACAGAAAGCGAACTGAAACCTCTTACGCATCCTAGTAGTCAGTACATAAAATGAGGTTGGATTGGCCTGGAGGTGGGGAAAGTAGTGAATTTTACCATTAGAAAGCCATTTCTTTGGCATAAGACACAGTTATGGGAAGGAAGATGAGTCACCAAACGCCTTGCCTCATTTTGTGTGTTTGTAAGTGGCACACAACAGTTATCATCAACAGAAAGATGGCCTGGATTCTGAACCCTCATCTCCTTACGTTAGAGGTGGACATGTGCAGGTAGCAGTCTAAACAAACGTACCTTTCTTATTACAAGGCTAGTGTTGGGTCTCAAAGCCCAATCTGGTCTCCTGGTGAGAGGGATGGGTCGCTGCAAGCCTTGGCTTCCACTTGGCCTTCTAAGAGCAGCCACACAGGCGGCAGTCCTGGGTCTTTTCATTCCCTTTTCAAACGAGGCTCTCCTGGCCGTCTGCTGAGAATGAGAGCTTTTAGCGTTTGCTTCTCCCACTGCAGTTGTTGCTCCAGTCGTTGGGATTATGTCCTACATGAAAGAAAGGATGCACAGTGAGTGACTGTGGCCAAAGCGTGTCCTTGTCTCCTACCCAAGAGCATTTCTCTGGGCCTGTGGGAAAAAGCTTTATGCCCCTCTACAGGTAGATGTGGAATCGCCTCCTATTCACCCCATTGGTGAAGGGATTCCTACCTAGATTAGGGAGATGGCCAATCACATGACCCCCAACACGGCACATGAGAGGTTGCTAGCAGTTCGTCAGTCATATATTCTCATAGCCCAGGAGAGGTAGAAGCCATACCCCACATTGGTCACACAGGGGCTGAATGGAAAACAGAGCAACCAACCAGGGGCTGTGAGAGACAGGCTTTGTAGTATTAAGAGAGTGAGGTGCCCCCTGATTTCCATAGGAGGATGTGACTAGCTTTTTTGAGTAATTCCATGGTCTGGCAGAGAACTAAGCCTGCTATTCAAAGATAAGCAGGCACCATGCCTAGTCCCCATAATAATAATAATAATTTTAAAAGGGGGGGCTATAGGGCTAGAAGACCTTCTGCACAGGAACAGAGTCAGGAGGCGAAATTGTGGCTAGACCATTCGAGACCTTCCTGGTTTTCCTCAGATGTCAAGGCATGCATAATATCGGGCCTCAGTTTTAGACTTTATTCCACAGTAGGACAAGTCACTAATGGAACAAACAAAAATAGAGAAGGAACTATTTCTATATGGCCTTCCTCCTCAATTTACATGCTCTAGAGGTAAAGAAACATGACTGGTCCTCCCCTTCTATATGCCTCATGAAGGCTTGGAAAATATGCTGCCCTTTTTGAAAATCAAAAAAAAAATAATAATAATAACTGGACACTTAGTATAATTGCTTGAGAAAGTCTATTTTTATTTGAAAAGACATTGTCATCCAACTTTTTCATTCATTTATCAAATATTTATAGAGGCTCTAAATAGTGAAAATTTTATAGGAGCTGTATCAGAGTTCTTTGGTTGCAGGCAACAGAAACTGACTCTGGATGACTTTAGCAAAGAAGGAATTTATTGGACTGGGATTAAGTAGTTTAGGGTGGGGAGTGGGGGTGGAGCTTAAACAACCCAATCAGAAAGGATGATAATTAGGGCAGCTCTGGGGATCTTGGTAGCAGAAACAAATGGACACTACATTAAGGTTAGCGTTAGTTCTAATCCTTCAATTATGGCTTAGCGCCCAAATTCCAGGAAGACTATGACAAACTTAGGTCTTGGCCAAGAGAAAGGAAACACGTTGATTGAAAATATCATCAGATCGCCTTAGCTGGTTTGGCTCAGTGGGTAGAGCATTGGCCTGCAGACTGAAGGGTTCGGGGTTTGATTCTGGTCAAGGTCACATGCCCAGGTTGCAGGCTCCATCCCCACTGGAGGGCATGTAGGAGGCAGCTGATCAATGATTCTCTCTCATCATTGATGTTTCTCTCTTTCTCTCTCCCTCTCCCTTCCTCTCTGAAATCAATATATACATATACATATATATAAATGTGTGTGTGTGTATGTATGTATATATATATATATATATATATATATATATATATATATTATCATCAGATCTGCAACAGGTGAGGGATGGTTTCTCAAAAAAAAAAAAAAAAATCAAATGATCATTTATCCAAAGAAAGAGGAAGGGATTCTGGAGGAAGGGATTCTGGGGAGGCAGAAATAAAAACAAACAGGTGTTTATTTCTAGAGATATTTCATTACTTTATACGAATTAGAAAATCAATGATTATTAAACATAAGAGGTAAATCTAATTTTCAACCACTCATTGATTGTGCATTCTACCGTGTATATTTCTATTTGTGTATATATTTTTCTCATTTCATGAAAATGAATCCTTTTCAATGCCTCAACATCTAGTTGTACAATAGATTTGTTATGGATTTAATCCTCAAACAGGCTGATCTGCCTTAAAGTCGTACTTCTTACCCAGTCAGAAAGGGTCTTTTTTTCTTTTTGTTCACAAGGAATAAGTAGGGGTATGAATGGATCAGTGGAAATTCAATATGTTGAGTGAGTTTTAAACTATTAAATGAAAGCATATAACATGCACACTGCAGTGCTAGACTTCTAGTCAGGAAAAATTTAGCTACACAGAACAAAAAGTTCAACTTCCTACATGTAAGGAGTTTATAATGAATATATGCACACACAATTAAGTGAAAGCTCAAATGATAAATATGCAACCCAGATGTCAGCAGAAACTTCACATTCCTTTCCCTCCCAAGGTTTCCTGAAGACTCCAGAAGCTTCCATACTGAAGGTCAGTTTTGAACCTTAGGATCTGCTACCCCTGAAATCTTCTTTTCATGTTTATTTATGTCCCTTTCTCTGCTCTGTGCCAAACCAACAATATCGCCCTTTTAAAAGGGCATATTTGAGTATAACACACTCTACTCAAATTTTGGAGAACAGAAGGGGACTCTCACCAAAGATGAGCTGGTAAAGTATTCAATTTCTATATCTTTAAAAGTCCTTTCGCTATTTCCAATCATTCAGGCCTCAGCATCCTGTTCTGGATTTTAACCTTCTCCTACTCTCAGGCCCTGCCGGTAATTGTCTCATGTTACTCTGCAAAGCAGTTCGGCTCTCCTTAATTCAGCCCCAGGCATCCCTTGGCACATCTAAAGACTCTCTCCTTGTTAGACAATGGGTCATCTACTTTCTCATTGGTCTCTACTAGAGAACTGGGCCAGTATAGATATTTTTTTTCCAGGAATATTAATCTTGACACCCAGCCTTGAGTGCTAAGAATGTGAGCAGAAATGATTATACTTAGTTTGAATTTTAAATAACATTTTTCTTACTGTTATAACTGCTCTGTGCTGGCCCACAAGGGAGGGAAGATTGTGGGCCCAAGTGATAAGAAAGGGTTTTTGGAGAAAGACTATGACTTGATCTCATTACTGTGATTTTAAAATATTAGGGATGAAGTTTAAACTGAAAAGTTTAGACTAAATTTTCCTGATTACATGTATTTTTCTCTTTCTTAAATCCCATCAAAATGTCATAAGTAACATCAAAAGAAGAACAAACCCACTGTAGTACTGAAACATGGAGAGAGGTGCCTTCAGGCAAGTGAAGAATTCCTGGAAGATATAAAGCAAATGGAAATCTCCCCCAAAGCTGAAGAACCTGGAATCCCGTTGTGATTGAGAGGAGTACCCTTCCTCAGAAGAAAGAAAAATAGGAAATAGAGAGAAATAAATTTTAAAAAGAAAAGAAAGAAAGGAGGGAAAGACATATGTTAATTTTCCAGAAGAATCCTGGAATCCTAAAGTCAAGGACAGTGGGAATTAAAAGAAGGAGCTGGCTGTGGGCTGGTAGGCTGGGTGAGTGATTAAAGGCCCATGGAAGAGCTGCCCCCGCCCCATGCTTTCAGAATGGCTGGTTCTGTTATTTGCCCCAGGATACAGTTTTCCATTAGCCAAATAAGTAAAATAATCTGATACAGAGCATTCCCAGAGTGGTTGTTGGAACCAGAAGAGCAGGGAGCTCCCTAGGTAATATATAATCACTCTGTGATCCCCAGTGAAAACAAACAAACAATGTGCACATCCTTCCCATTGTTTCCCTCATCAATTGCCAAAAGAAAGGTTGGTATATTCAGAACTTGTCCCTGCCAGAGAAGCAGGAATTTTTCACTTGGGCTGAGGAAATGCACTCCAGCTACCAATCCAGGTCAATATAAACCATTAATAAATGGAAATATACAGTAAACAATAACCAATCATGAGAGAGAGAGAGAGAGAGAGAGAGAGAGAGAGAGAGAGAGAGAAGAATAGCATGAAAGACAGGAACCTAACTCAAGCAGTGGAAGAACTAATTCCTGAAGAAACAGAGTTAATAGAAGAAACAAAAGAGAGTCAAGAGCATGTCACATCGAAAAGAAGAACAGATGGTTCTGAAAAAATCATCTATCAGAATCCTTGGAAATTAAAAATATGATCACCAAAATAAACAGCAGATGGCCCAAATAACAGAATTTACATAGCAGAAGGTAAACTTAGTAAATTAAAATAGCTGGCCAAGGAACTCTCCTGCAATGTAGTAAAAATAATGGGGTGAAAAGAGGTACAAAATTAAGAGACAGGAAGACAGTTATAGGAGATCCAACATTCATCTAATTGGAGTTCTAGAAGGGGAGAAAACCAAGAGGAATTACTAAAATAAATAATTATGTAAGCACATAAAATTGCTTACCATCCTGAATCATTAGGAGTATTGGCAAAAACAGTACATACTTATATTGGTAAATCAGTAGTACATTTTCCTATTATCCATATGGTTTCACACTGTCACAATGAGGTGTTTGAAAATTGCATTTAATAATGTATATAAAATCACTCTGAAAATTGAAGTGCTATAAATATGTCATATTAATATCAATTATTCTCATTTATTTTATAGTGTTATCTTTAAATACTTAAAGTCTCTAAATTATGATCAATCTAAATTGGTATCCATAATCCTTATCTGGTAGGTAATTGGGAGCTCTGAAGAATTTGATCAAAGTGAATGCTTTCACCAAGAATCCAAGAAAAGCCAGAATATAAGTAATTACGGAGGCTATCCAAGCATACCTGCTTTTCCTCCCCTTTCTTTGCCTGGTACTCCCTCTACATTCAGGAGAGTTAAGCTAAGATAACTTTGGAAAGGTTAGAAGGACATTTTCTCCTGTGGGAAAAGCTTTCTTTTTAGCATACTAAATCAGTTTTATAAATTTAAAACATTTTTTGATACCTACATTTTTAAGGAAATATAATACTGGACTCTAGCATGGTTAGGATATGCACAGAGCAGGCCCTAGAGAACGGGTTCCCTGGTTTTAGGAAATGTTGTCAGAATTGCACTCCCACCAGTCATCTGCCTCAGTGGAGATAATCCCAACAGAAGATAGTTCCAAAACACCTTGCTCCTTGGTTTGGGAGCACAATCCATTACTTTCTTTCCTTGCAGCCGAGTCTTTCTAATTGCATATTCCCCAGGTTAATGTTCAAAGTCATTTGCCATCCCTGACCACACACTGATTTATAAAGGGAGGAATGGCCCAGGTCTGCTGGTTGGCAATGGGGCATCAGCCTGGGATTAGCCATTTGCCACAGATAATTACAAATGGTTAATTCACAGCTAGATAATTGAGAATTCTTAAATCCATAATTTTTTGTTAGGAGCCAACTGTGAAATTTCTATGATATCTGTGATTGTGTGTGGGCAGGGCTGGGGGAGGGAGCAGGGAGCAATTGAGAAGAATTGTATGGTAATCCTCTAGCACTGAAAGGGAATTACTAAGGTCTTGCTTTTAGGAATTAAAGTAACTTTTTAGTCGTTTTCTAATTTTGAAAATGTGAGATTTTTATTCTTAAAGAAAAAAAGTTCAATGATCTTTAAGTAAATGATTTTAATGTTGCATACCAGGAAGAGAACATACATATTAAAAATGAGGCATCACTTTTCAACTTGGTTTTATTAAGAATTAGAATTTTTATCAAAGCCTCACACATTAGCAATGGCAAAAAAAAAAAAAAAGAGAGAGAGAGAGAGAGAGAGAGAGAGAGAGATAATTATCTTTCTGGTTTCATCAAGCACCATTGTGAGGCACTGAGAAAACCTTATTAAGATAAAGATAATGCCTGGCTGGCATGGCTCAGTGGTTGAGTGTTGACCTATGATCCAGGAGGTCACAGTTCAACTCCCAGTTAGGGCTTGATCCCCAGTGTGGGGTGTGCAGGAGGCAGCCGATGAATGATTCTCTTTCATCATTGATGTTTCTATCTTTCTCTCTCTCCCTTCCTCTCTGAAATCAATAAAAAGATATATATTTTAAAAGATGGATATAATTATAATTAAAGGATATGAGCTATTTATATATTTTCCTATAACATTTATAAAATATAACAATTTTAAAGGAAGTATAAACAATGTGCATACTATACAATAACATTTCATTGACAGGTAGGAATAGGTGAGTAGTCAATTCTTTGGTGAATCTGTTCCAATCTACGAGGCTAAAGATAAGATAGCTATTGATGCTTGGTAATAGCAATGAAGAAATTAAATAAATGCCAGCTTGTCAAAGCCTTATATTGGAGATGACTGTCATTCCACCCACCTATCACTTTCCTGCTGCTCACTCCCTCTTCCTAGAGAGGATGTCTGGCCATGACGGGAAGAAACACGAGAGCCATGAGTCCTGATCCTCGGACAGTGTGAACTGATTGGAGTAAGGTTGAGTTCTACCAAACCTGAGGCCACCACATTCTCTCTCCTGGTTTCAGATGTGCAGACAAGGATGCTATTTGCAATCAGAGATGGGAACTGCTATTTTAAGGACATAAAGCATGAAACAGGTACGGCAGAGACTGGGGACATGGGACCAGAGGGACAGGGAGAGAAAGAGTGGGGAGGGGGGGAAGAGTCAGAAAATACTGGTAACTTTCTGGTTCTATAATATTTGTCTATACTTTCTAAAATTGGGCACCTTGAGATGCTTCTGTATCCTGACAATAAAATTCTCTTTAATGAGCCCAGCTTAAGTGAGTTTCTTCTTGCAACTATGCATAAGAGATTGTTCAACCACCGTGTTAATATTCATGACTTCTAAAGATGGTAATAACTTACATTTTCCTGCCAGGAGTTTAGAGAGAAGCAAGCAAAGCTGACATCAGAAATGCAGTTACCTTGCTATTGGTTTGTATCTCAAATCACTTTAGGGAAGCAGCGGGTGGATGCCACTTTTACACGGCCTAGAATCGATCTAGCCTACTCTAAAGTATGACCACAATAGGGAGACAGAAGTGGTCAAGGTATTTTAAATGATTTTCCTTTATTGAGTGTGGAGAGTATGTGGAGCAACTCGATCTTTCAAACGTGGCTAACAGAGTGGTTAAAGGATACAATCACTTTGAAAAATTATTTGACAGGTTTTTATAAAGTTCACAACATATCTAACCTTATGATCTAGTAAATCCACTTAGATATTTACTCCAAAGAAAAACACACACATGTCCACAAAAAGATTTAAACATGAATATTCATGACAGCATCATTATTATAGCATGAAGTTAGAAATAACTAAATTGTCCATCAACAAAAAAATGAATAAACCAGTTATGGCATAATAGTCAATGGAATGATACTTAGCAAAGAAAAGGAAGAAACTACAACAGACACATGTAACGATGTGAATGATTCTCTAAAAGACTCTGTTGTGAAAGAAGCTAGGCCCTTAAACTACATTCTGTGTGTTCAATCACAGTCAAAATTAATATATGGAGATAGAAATTAGAGCAGTGGTTGTCTGAGAGGAGGGATTGTAGACATTGAAGAGAATTTTTTAGAGTGATGGCAATGTTTTATAACTTGATTGGGACATTGGTTTACCAGTACGTGCATTCATTTGTCAAAATTCATCAAACTGTACAGTTGATATTTGTATACTGTGAGGAGAAAGTGAAAATATTTGAATATATATGTATCTATCTCCATGCAAACAACGGTAGTAAGACAGAGTCAGTAAAACAGGAGAGCAAAGGTGAGGGACAGTCAGAGGAAACATGCATGTATGTGCTAGCTTGTTGTTCAATTTCAAGGGTCCTGACACATGTGCTTTGCCTGGAGAGCCGGGTAATAGATACTCACCATGAAATTCAGGCATGAAAAGTCCACACCTTTTCTTGCTTGTTGACAGGAACAGTTTGAGGACAAAGCCTGCAAGGAAGCCTAGTGCTGCGCTTGGGAGTTCAGTCCTCATCTCACCTGGAGGTTCAGGCCCCAGCTCTGGCCCTGTGGATGAGACCCTAGGCACGCTGCTTCACCTCTCAGCTGCAGACGGTGATGGTGATACCCGCACTCACTTATGGGACCACTGTCAGGATTCAATGACTTAACACACGCAACCCTCCTAAAAAAGTGCTTGGCCGAAGAGAAGTGCTTGATAATGTTCGAATCTTATGGTTCTTTTTCAGAAAAGCAAAAAAGAACGCCAAAGTGAGTCCTCATTATTGTGCAAATGTTAACGTATCCAAGTAGAAAAATGACACATAGACATTTGAAAACCTGCATCTGCCCAGGTACTTCTCTGAAAATGTCATGGGCTCTTTCGTGGGAATTGGGTCGTGATGGTTTCCATTCAGAGAAGACACAGTTCTGAACTTGATGTGGCTGTTGGCAGGGAACCGAAGGCTGTGAATCCTAGTTAAGGTTGGGTGGTAAAGAGCTACTGAGGTTGAAAACTTTTCTTCTCACACCAGTTGTAAGTCGAACCTCCCATTAAGAGGGGCTGTTCCTGTGTCTGCTTGTCTCCAAATTACATGAACTTGCACTAGGTGGACTACGCGTAGAATATTGAATAGTGCCTTTGCTCCTATTGGCTCATCCTTCATTTGATCACAGACTATGAACATCTTCATTTCGCTTCCAATTTTACCACTGGTACCCATGAATTAGCCCTCAACATAACTGCATTACTGCAAACTAGATTAACTTCGCTAGCTTATGTCACTGGCAATGGTTTGTCTTTGTCCTGAGATAAATATTCTGTCCTAAAAATCTGATCTAGCCCTCTTGGAAAAAAAATGTGATGCGTTCTCTGGGAGTGTACTGTAATCCAGAGGCATTATTTACTGAAATGGCTGCAGCCGTGTAATGTATCTTATTGAATCAGAAATATTTCCCAGTTGATTATTGGATGCATAAATCCAATCAGAGTTATCACCTATCGAACTGGAAACATTAAACTTACAAAGCCAAATGGATCACCTGGCACATCATAAATACTGCTGTGGCATCAGCACTCTGTTGTTTTGAGTCAGGGCTTGGGAGAAACGTTAACTCTTTCAGGGGACCAGGAGTGAGGCAGCTGTGTTCTCTTAGAGCCAGCTCCATCTCTTCAGGTTTAGGAAGCCACACTGCCCGCCACATCCAAAAAAAGCACTCTTCCAGATGACACACGACACAGGGTCGTCTTCAGGGTCCCTGTCCTTCCTCCCCTGGCGCTGGTGACTTCCAGAGCTGTGGGCAACGCAGCCCGTCTGCTGCATTTAAAACAAACACACCGGGGAGGAAGGTGACTCCCTGTGATCAAGAGACTATTGGGCTATTCTCGCCCATCGTAAGAATGTGAAGTTGAGCTCTCATTAATATGCTGCTCCTGTGTTCCTCCTGAGAGAAACTTGAATTTGGGGTTAGCAGGAGAAAGCAGGGCCATCCACGGGGGAAGCAACGTGGATTTTTAAAATTTAATGTCAGAGTGGCTTGTCAATCCTCTCCTATTCCCCTCCTCCCTGTGCCCTGTCCTTTTCCTTTGTCCTGTATATACATTTAGATACTCAGTACGAATCAAACATTCTACATATTTCTAGACACTTCTGCCTGCAAATACGTTGTTCTGTTTTCTCCATAAGCACACTCACACCAGTCAGGTCATGCTTCCTCCTTTTTAATTTGGAAACCACGGTGACCAGTATGCCCACAGTGAGAATACCTCCTTGTTTTGGACAGGGCGTCCATCTCTATTCCTCTGCCATCCAGTGTGGCTGACATTTGCTACACTGGCCTTCTCTGCCATAGTCTGAAGGATAGTTAACATTCTCCTGGCTGCAAGTGAGAGAAACAGTCATTGACCTGAGTCAGCTCCCAGTCCCCATCTCTGAATCCTAAGTTGGAGATTCTGGAATGAATCTGATTTGCCGAGCAGAGGCCTGGCGCCCACTGCTGTGTTGGTCAGCTCTAGCCAGAGGGGAAGGCTACTTGGTGTCACATTGGCTAACCCCGCCCTGTCTATCTGGAGTAGTTCCCCTCCAGAAAAGGGAAAGTGGCCGTGAACTCCAAGGGGGAAACCAAGAGGCATTTGGAGCTCAGGAACTCCTCTTTGTCTATTGCTTTGAATAGAACCGCTCCTGGCAAGCATTTCTCTGATACTTGGCCATGATGCTTACAACAGTGGCTGGGAGTATGATCTCCCAACCCCTCTCCTAACCCCTCCCAACAGCTCTCACCACCATGGCACATTCTTTAGGTCCAAATGTTTTTATGGCTTGAAAAACATTGTTGGGTCACCTTGACATGGTATAGAGAGTGGCAAAGCTAGCAGCAGATTACAGTGTTCCTAGTGAGTGCGACAGACCACATTTTGAAAAAGAAAACTTCCATGGCCAAGTAAGATACATCCACCTTCCACAAGATGTAATTTAGGGGAGAAGAAAGAAGGGCTGTTTTTAAATGCCAGCCAGTTAGTTTATGGCTTCTATCAGTGCTGCGGAGATGGAAAAGGAAGGTGTCAAAAAAAAGTAAAATAGCTGATTTACTGTCTACAAAAGATTAACAGCTTTGCGAGACCCCGGCAAGTCTTGAAGCAGAACAGAATGAAATGTTCCTGTTGGATTCGCAGTGAAGAAAACGGGTTGGCTAAGCAGATTGACCAACTTCTTTCTATTTGGGGGGATGGGGATCACCATTCATCACGATCGAATCTGGTCCGTCTAGGGGAGGTGTCTGGGAATCCAGGTTGCTTGAGGTTCATGTGCACAAATTGAGAAGGAAAAAAAAAACAGTGATTCTGGGAATAAGAAATAAACAAATTTCTACTTTTTGTCTAAATTACAGATACACAGACCATCAGTCTCCTTGGAGGGTTTATTCAAGTTTCTGTTTTGGGAGTAGGGGGCCCCAAAAGGCCCAGGAGAAGACTGTAACTTGGTGAAGGTTCACATCAGTCCAGTTGATATGACCAAAATGCGAGTCAGACCCAGGAAACAAGAAGTCGGCCAGGATTGGAGGCAAGCCAGGTTCAGGGCCAGAGCACCACTCTATGCAGGCCGAACCTGCCAGGTCTTAACAAAAGGCCAGGGTAGAGAATGGCCACTTATTTAGCTTGCTTCATCTACCTGAGAGATCACTCACTTGGCATCAGACCCTAATCAGTGCTTCTGCCCTTCTACACCACCTTGCACCAGCAGGTTAAACCTTCACTATTAACCATCTGTGACTTGTATAATCTGAGTGTTGAGCCTTTGAGGGCACAGATCTTTCATAATGCATCTGGTTTCCTCACAGGAACGGGTATAAGACGACAGATTGGTGAGTATTTCTAGGGAGCAGGGGAGGAAAATGGGTGGGAAGAACCACTCCCAGGAGCAGGACGTGGGCCTCAACAGGAACATTTGCTGTCTCCAGAGAAGGAGACCGGGCAGCATATGCCCAACTGGACTTTGGAATTGCCATGACCAGTGACTGCTGTTCCTCCCATTCTTCCCCTTTTATAAGCTAGTGTTTGGTGTGTCCTTTCCCTGTCTCACCACTGATGTAGAGTGTGTGTGTGTAGAAGAAAGGGGTGGAGATAACTGCACTTTTATTTAAAAAAATTTTTTAAAAAAATATATTTTATTGATTTTTTTACAGAGAGAAAGGGAGAGAGACAGAGAGCCAGAAACATCGATGAGAGAGAAACATCGATCAGCCGCCTCCTGCACACCCCCCACCGGGGATGTGCCCGCAACCCAGGCACATGCCCCTGACTGGAATCGAACCCGGGAACTTTCAGTCCGCAGGCCGACGCTCTATCCACTGAGCCAAACCGGCTTCGGCTAAAAAATTTTTTTTTAATTGATTTCAGAGAGGAAAGGAGAGGGAGATAGATACATCAATGATAGAGAATCATTGACCGGCTGCCTCCTGCATGCCCCCCACTGAGGATCAAGCCCTCAACCTGGGCACATGCCCTGATCAAGAATCAAGCCGCCTGGTTCATAGGTCAGTCAACCACTGAGCCATCCGGCTGGGTAGATAACTCCATTTTTAGTTCCTAAGTCTCCAGATCAAGAGGAGCTGCATTGGAGGAGTATATACGAAGCACCTCATCTGCAGTTGGACCTGATTTCAGTAATGATACCCTGGACTTCAAGTCTGATGGCACGAGAAGTAAGGGGCCTGTGAAGTCTATAGTAGATTTGCATAAAAGAGTCATAGTTTCTTTGAACTTCCTCCCATTAACACTTGGTCCTGGGACCTGCTTTTGCCAAAGGGACATTAGCAAACGTGATGCAAGGAGAAGCTTGCAAAGTGCTTGCACATTGGGGTTCAGAATTGTTGCTTGGAAACCATGTATGTAAGCTTGAACTCGCTCCCTAAGGGGGAGAAGATGTGAAGAAAGGCCACAGGAGGGCTCCAGGCCCATCTCACCCAGTCCCAATCGGCTGGACCCCAGTAGCAAGCTAACCTACCTATTGGAATGTCTGCCCCCTGGTGGTCAGTGTGCATCAGAGCAACTGGTTGAATGGTCAAACAAGTTGGACACTTAGCATATTAGGCTTTTATTATATAGGATTATCTAATGGAGCAGTTGTGCTCCCTAAAAGCTTTGGGGTTTTATCAGATTTCCTGTTGTTAGTTCATCCCTATGAATTTCTCTCAATTATCCTGGCTTGCTGAAAGGTACATGTGATTAAATATCATTAACCAAACAGAACTAACAGAGTCTCATAAATAGACATGACAACCTTTGACCAAATACAGTTCACAGACTCTTTCAGGAAAAAAATGCTGGTTTCCCTTTGGCGTTTCTGTTTCTCAGTTATATTGGGACTGTGTGGGGTCAAAGGGTACTAGATTCAGAGCTGAAAGGCTTGGCTTCCTGTCCAGGCCTTTCTTCTATTGGCTGTGAGATCTTGGAGTTACTAGTAATTAACCTCACCAAACCTCAGTTTTGCCATCTGCTAATGGGAATGATGACACCTGCCCGGCCTACCCTCACAGGGCAGGTGTGAGGAATAAACAAGGCGATGCTTTGGGAGGGGTTTTGAAAATTGTAAGATGGTCTACACACGTACCTGTTATCAGGTGTTGTCAGGGAGGCCGTGCTTTTACATGTTTCCTCTGATGATACAGCTTCACCTGCACACAGTAACATGTCAGCGAGGTCCTACTGCAGGGCGTACAGAGAGAAGAGGACGCGATCAGAAACTCACCGTCAGAGCCGCCTGCTGCACTGGCTGCTGGGAAGGTGGGCCGGCCTCGCTGGGGCGTCTCCTCCTCCTTCATCTGGAACTTCCCTCTCGCCTCGCCTCGCCGTGCGAATCCTTCCAGCACGTCCGGCATTGATTCGTTAGGCTGGATCATAAGACCACTTCTCTGCCTGCAGGATGCACTTCTACCAAAAAAGGCTTCCACGCTCCTTTTATAAACGCCCACTAACACTTGTGGGACCAGAGGCAAGCGGACAAATGAAAATCCACACACCTAATGTGTAAACATGTTTGAAGGACCAGTGAAGCTAATAAGAGCAGGTTATTTGCCAGCAAAATGGGCTTATTCAGGAATAGCAGAGGAATTGCAATCTGGGACAAGCAACCTGCGGAGAACCATAAGCATGTCCGAAGAACAGAGAGGAGCTTGCTCTTGCAGGGGAGAAGGGATTGGGAAAGGCTGCTTCAAAAATTCAGCATGGTGATAGCTTCTCATTGGCTGAGTGTGGCAGTTTCTCACTGGCTGGGCTGTAACCAGGAGCCCAAACCTGTAGGCAACCCCCAGAGGAGGCTCAGGTGCGGATCCGGATCCGGGTGTTCTGCTGGGCCAGGAGAGATGCCTTCGTCCTGCTGTGGCATGTCCTCCTGCTTAAGGTCTGGGTGGCATTGTGAGAGAGCTCGCCTTCAGGGTTCCCGATTCCATTTTAAACGAGGTTCCCTTTATCTATTTTTAAGAACATCGACCTTGCCCTACCTGGTTTGACTCAGTAGATAGAGCGTCGACCTGAGGACTAAGGGGTCCCAGGTTTGATTCCCAGTCAGGGCACATGCCTGGGATTTCGGGCTTGATCCCCAGTGTGGGGCGTGCAGGAGGCAGCCGTTCAATGATTCTCTCTCATCATTGATGTTTCTCTCTCTCTCCCTCTCCCTTCCTTTCTGAAATCTATATATATATATATATATATATATATATATATATATATATATTTTTTTTTTTTTAAAGGACACTGACCTTGAAGGCTAGTTGCAAATCCAGGATACCGCAGACTTCTCAGAGTTCCTTCCTCGGACATGGGGCCTCCAGGCCCACCCTTCCTCTTCCATCCTGCACTGTGAAAGGCCTCAGGATCCCATGTGGACGCCTTGGTCCTCATGGCCAAGCTCCATCCACATTCCCCAAAGATGATGGCCTTTGTGGCCCCTGGTCAAGCTGAGGAGTGCACTGGGAGAGAGCGATCCGCACGCACATAAACAGACGCAGGCAGCGGTTTGCACAGGCCACTGGGGCGGGACTTTCGGGGTCTGGACACCTGGCATGTGGTCAGGAAGGGGAGGCGTGGACTCCATGTCCCCTTGGTCCTGCAGACTCCTCCGCCTTTAGTTATTGGACTCTCTGAGGCCTTTCGCTCTCACATGCAACACCTCCCTCCTTCCATCTTCCAAAAACAAGCTATGGCCTGAGAAGAGACTGTATTGGCAACCAGGGATGACATTAAAAGATGTTGTAAAATGAATACGGCATGGATACCATCCGATCATCCGACCATTCTACTGGTAACAAAAGACCCCAACAATGAGCAATTGCTCTGGCTGTGGTCCTGCCTGGAACTAGCATTGTTCTCTCTCTGATCGTTATCCTTGGCGTTTCCCTTCCTCTGTGACACTGGCAAAGTCCATGCAATGGATCTGCCTCAATCAGCCTGTTGGACAGGAATCCTTCCCTGACCCCCAGTGTCCTTGACACCCTGCCAAGTGTGTCCCTGCTCCTTCCGCCAGGTGCTGGCTGCCTCAGGAAGTAAAGCTACCTTCCCATCTGACTGTGGTCAGAACTGCTGCCTGCATCCACCCGCTAGCCTGGGTGCCCCTGAGCTCCTCAGGAGTTAGTCTTCTCCTTCATGTTTGGGGCACTGGGCAGCTGTGGAGCCAGCTCTATGAGACAGACAAGATGCAAACACAAGTCAAGAGGAGCAAGACTTCGGTTCAAGCAGCGTCCTGTGCTTCTGCCCTCTGCCCTCCCTGTGTCCAGCCTTGATAGTCCCTGGCTTCAGCCTTTGTGACCAGGAGCTCCTTTTCATCCCACCCTCCAACCTTGAATTTCTGGATCCCGCATCTCCTCTCCTTTCTTCCCACCCCTGGTCGTCTCACCGGGTTCGCTCTTTCTGCTCCTCGCTTCCAGAAGCAGCTGTTCCTGGCCCCATGTTGCCCTGAGCACGAGAACTCCTTCTTGCTTACCCAGTTAGAACATCTGACCAGTCATCGCCCACCACTAGAGCAATTGGGATTCCTGATGCCCTCCCTGGGGCAACAAGCCCTTATGTGCCAGGCAGTGTCACCTGGGGTACCCGAGCCCTAGCTGAAAGTACCAAGGAGGTCCATTTACAGTATGTCTAAATATTTTAAGGTTATACGTTAAGCCAACCAACTGCTAAATTAAACATATTCTAGTCTCCAACCTTGGCAAATACACTTTCATCGTGTCCTTGAAGTCCAGATTGAAAATTTAATTTATTGGCCTTCTCACAGTTTTATCCTAAAATGTGAAGGCAGATGAGACTTAGTCCCCTCCCCAGTCCCTGGCCCCAACCTGCCACACAACCCTTTCTGCTTTCTCACCTGGCTTTGCTCCACATGGGGGAGGGCATCTCAAAAGGACATGTGTAAACATCTCAGGCTCACGCCCGAATTCCACCCACACTCCCTGAGAACATTGTCCCTTCACCAGGTGGAATGGCCAACCTGACGAAGCTGCCTGCACAGGCTCCGGAAGCAGGCCTGGGCCACCTGGACAGGGGGTTCCGGGGTCCTGGATACCCAGGTGGATGTAGTTTAAACAAGGGGGACGTGGGCTTTACTAGGGGGTGAGCTGGGAAGGGAAGGGAGGCGGCTCCCTGCAGCCCGAGGTCCAGCGTGGGAGCTTCTCTCTCCCACGTCTGAGGGCTGTTCGGAGAGAGAATGAAGAAGTTTGGTTTTGGATGTGTCTCGTGGGAGGAGCTGGTAAGAAACCCACGTCCTGCAGGACTTTAAAAATGTGGATGTGAAGTTTGATCAAAGAAATTCAAGCAGAAATTAAAACATCACTAAGGAAAGGAAACTACGTGGGGTTTCCCGCAATGGCTGACAGATCAGAGAAGGTTGTTCGAGCGGCTTCACGGTGCCCCGGAAACCACTGCTCCTGGCGAGCCAAGGTGGCTGCACCTCCCCTCCTGGGAAGGCTACGCTGTTGCTTTCCAGGGGCCATTAGGGCCACTAAAAGGTGACCTGAAATAGATTAGGTTTGACTACAAGTGTCAAAAAGATCAATGGTTTATAGAGTGGCAGTCCAGGCTGCAAACTTTTTTGTTGTTGTTGTTCAGAGAGAGGAAGGGACAAAGAGAGAGAAACATCAATGATGAGAGAGAATCATTGGCCATTTGCTTCCTGCACACCTTCTACTGGGAATGGAGCCCGCAACCATAGGTATTGAGCCGGTGACCTTCTGGTTCATGGGTTGACGTTCAACCACTGAGCCACACCTGCCAGGCCAGGCTGCAATCTTGATGCCACAGTCTTTAGGGGCCCAGGCTCCTTCTATCTGCCATTCCGAATAATGGTTTGCACCTCATAGTTCCAGGTGGTTGCTCAAACTGCGATCATCACAACCATGCTCCAGTCAGCAGGAAAGAAGGCAAATAAACTATATGCCTCTTGCTTTAAGGATGTTTCTTAGAAGTTACACAGGGAAGTTCTTTCATCTCGTTGTCCAGAACCTAGACACACAGCCAAATCCATCGTGCAAAAGGCTAGGAATGTAAAATGTATTCCCATCAAATAGGACCCCCTGCACCCTAAAAGTTTGGGACCCTGTTACTTAAGGAAGTAGGTGATGGAAACTTAGGAACCATGAGCAGACTCTGCCACAGGTCGAAAGAGAAGAGATAACAGAAAGAGTGGCCTTAGCAACAGCCACTCTCCGCATCTGATAGACTGACAAGCCCTTGCAGTATACCCACTTTTCCGTCCTGCCCCAAATCCCCAGCCCCATTTCTTTTCAAGTAAAACTGGCAGCAGCAGGCAACTGTCTTGATACTGGGTGAGAGTCACATCTTAATTCGTCCTTGCACTGCTCATCAAAGGCTATTTCGCCCTTTGAATGAGCTGGAGCTGGAGCCATTATCATGCCCGGAAAGTTTCCACGCATCAGCAGTTTTGGTAGTTGACTCTGCCTGATCGGATGTAGAGCAAATCATAAACTATTCAACAAGTAAACACTGAGGATGTGCTCGGCATGGGCAACGCGCAGGGAGTGTGGTGGGCTTAATGGGTCCCGGAGGGCTTTAACCCAGCCTGTGGGGGAGGCGCAGTTCTGAATCCTATCAGCCCAACATCGCAGAGTTGGGGAGGGAGAGGGCGTTGAAATGCGGAAAGAGGGGCCGGGCCGGTTTGGATCAGTGGATAGAGCATCAGCCTGCAGACTGAAGGGTTCCAGGTTCGATTCCGGTCAAAGGTACGTATGTCAGTTGCAGGCTCCTCCCTGGCCTGGGCTCTGGGCAGGGCTCCTGCAGGAGGCAACCAATTAATGTGTTTCTCTCACATCGATATTTCTCTCTGTCTTTCCCTCTCTCTTCCACACTCTCTAAAAATCAATGGAAAAATATCCTCAGGTGAGGATTTTTAAAAAATACAGAAAGAAGAAAAAAGCCAGGAGCACAGGGTTTATTTTTCATACCTTCCTGATTCCTCAAAGTCAACAACTTCCTGGGAGCCCACTGAGGAACGACTTCCGGATGGCGTCACCCAGCAGCTTCAGGAAGAGAGGGTGGTGATGCAAGTTCCTTGGAGGCTGACTCCTCCCATTGGCTTGACTCACTCGGTAACTCTTCACCAGAGCGGCTCTCTCATTCATCTGTCCTTCCCACCAGCTACAGCTCCCCGGAGACTCAGGACCACAGAGCACCATTCTGGCATGTGTGTGGGGTTTGGAGCCACGAGTTTCCAGCTTAAAATCCCAGAACTGCTGTTTGCTAGGTAAGGAGTTTAAACACAGCAACTCCCTGAGCCTCGATGGACCTACCTGTAAAATGAGGGGAAGGGGAGACACCTCACAGGATTGCGGTGAGGCTTCAGTGAGATAGCAGGCATGAAAGCCTAGGTCAGCTCCGGCCCATTCAGGCACATGAGTTATAATGTCCTTCCATCTTCCTTTCTCCCTACAGGGAACACGGAGGCACATGGAGGACCGTCCCAGGACAACCTGCTGTAGCTAATATTCCTTGCCCAACCCCCAGGGCTCCCCAAGACGAATCCCCTCCTGTTGCTATTCCGGACTCTCAGGGGGAACCCTAGCCTCATCCAACTCTTTTCTCACCAGTCACAGAATGTCCTTTCTCAACAGCTGCCTGGCCCCCAGCGAGTTCTCCCTGTCCCGGAGGGACTTACGGCGGAAGCCTTCCAGTTCTCCTGCCACGGAAAACGGCTGGTTGGCTAAGCGCTGCCGCAGCCCAGATGACCTGGGGCTGGCCCGTCCTGGGTGTGAAAACGCACAGCTGTGAAAACAGGCCGTCCTCGCGGCTGACTAGCCCTTGATTCCCAGGGCCCTCGGCAACAGTGACTAAACTCTTCGCTTGGATCAGTGCAGAACGTGGGGCTACATGGAGAGACTGGACCCCAGGACTTTCCTACTTGGCTGCTGCATCTGGTTGCAGTTCAACCCACTCCCTTATTCTCTCCCCATCTGCTTCTTGGCCAGTAAACATTAGCAGTGGATGGAGGATCCTGGCCACACGGGGTGCAGTTAACAACTGAGGCCTCAGAGTGGAAATAAAAGAACGTGCTCCTGATCCTGGCTCGTTTCCTCGATAAGACAGACTCGGTGGGCACTGCATCCATCATATCTGCTTCCTTCTCCTGTCACAGCGTCAGGAGTGCCGTACAGCCAGCCCTCTGCTTGGGCTCAGATCCCAGGTCTGGTTCTGTTTCCTTCCGCTATCCCCTCTTCCCTTTTCATGATCAGAGCTTCCTTCCAGCCCGGATCATTCCAGCACCACACAAACATGTTTAATCATCTTCCTTTTAACAAACACACAAAACAAAACAGAGGCCCTCTTCTCACCCTGTGTTACCCTCCGACCACAGCCCCACTTCTCAGAACCTCTTGGAAGGATTGTCAGCACTCTGCCACCACTCCCTCACTCCCGTCCCCTCCACAGCACAATCCTGTCTGGCTTCCTTTCCCTTCTCTCTGCTCCCAAGACCTCCGATGGTCTCCACGAGGACAACACAGGGGAATCTTTCCACCTCAGGGCTTTGCACTCACTGCTCCTTTTGCCTAGAGTGTCCCTCCCTTTGCCCTGGGCATGGAGGGTTTTTCTTAACCCTTAGGTTTCAGCATAAATGTTACTTTCTCAAGAGACCTCGTTGACTACCTAAAGTAGCCCACCTTGGTATTTCCGTTACAGCACTCCCATTGCTAACATTGAGTAGAAGCTGTCATTATTTTGACCATGGGTTTGTTTAAGTGTTTATCACCTCTGCCCACCCTGCCCCCCACTCCTCCCACACGACTGTAAACTCCATAGAGTCACGGGCCGTGTCTGTCCTTACCTTTATATGGGCCCAGTGAAGCACTTCTCTCTATTGATGGAATAATGAGTGAATTTCTCAGATGGGCTTCATCTGTCACGTTGAAAATATCTGGTCCTACCTTCAAAACCGTTTGCATGCTAACTCAGATATCAGCCGAGGTGCCCATTCTCTCTCCTTTACATAGAGGTGAGAGGAACTCCCTTTCTTGCAAAAGTCCAGTGCCTTCCTCCGGGTAATTTGTGAATTCCTGGTGTCTTACGTTCTCAAGAGCACTTCTGGTTTTAATTTGCTGCCCCTTTAAAGGCTTCATCTCACTCCTCTCTCCTCTCATGCATCTGTTCTTAGCTTTCTGCTCCAGCATGGCCCAGCTGAGCATCTGGGCTTTCTCCTTCTCATTTGCCTCGAGCACCACCCTCACAGGCATTTGCGGATGGAGCAGACTTTCTTGAAGGGCTGGAGCCTTGGCTGGGATGGAGAAGAGGCAGCCAGGGAAGCAACAGAGTGTTGACACTACAGCACTAAGACACCAACAGCTTTCATTTCAACGTGAACCATCCTTGTCCTTAAAAGTCCTTCAGCCGCCGCCACCACCACCCTGCCATGGTGGTTTTCCTCTTGTGACATCTCCCGGCCCCTCGTCTCCTTTCCCTTGCTTTCCCCTCACTTCCTTTGGAGAGCAGCGTAGTGCTCTCCTCCTGTTCTTTCGAAGCAGAGGGATGCTGGGAGGGGACAGCATGGGAGGAGAAGAGGAATACTTAGCTTTCAGATAAGCAGAGAGAATCTACTCCCAAGAGTTGAATCCTAGAACAGGGGTTCTCAACCTGTGGGTCGCTACCCCTTTGGGGGTCGAAGGACCCTTTCACAGGGGTCCATCAGAAAACACATATATAATTACATATTGTTTTTGTGATTAATCACGATGCTTTACTTATGTTCAATTTGTAACAATGACATTGGGGGTCACCACAACATGAGGAACTGTATTAAGGGGTCGCGGCATTAGGAAGGTTGAGAACCACTGCCCTAGAAGCAGAGCAGCTTCTGGGTGTTGCAGTTTTAAAAAGCACTTTTTTTTTTTTTACTACACATTTCCTACATGTTCTGTGTACCAATTGAGAAAAGCATATTGCCATATGTGCCTACGTTATTAGTGATATATAGAAAGATGGAGATAGGGTTATTTGGGGAAATTGTTTTGGTTGTTTTCCAAAGAACTCCTGTGGATAAGCGGGTATCCAGTGGAGTTGGTTCTCAAGGAGTCATGCCTTTGAAATCTAAGCAAAGTTTCCTCTTGATTGAGTCTGCAGCCTCCCCACCCCCACCCCTTCACACAGATACCTATTACACCTGGGCTCAGGTAGACCAGGTGACCGAGCCTGAGAGCGTGAGCTGCAGAACAGGTCTAAAGACATTTACACATTCCAGCGAACATTGGAGCCAAGAAAGAAGAATCCTCCTGTGAGGGTAAAGTGTGGAACAACAGTGGGAGTGGTCTGGCTTGATTTCCAAGGAACCACTTTGAGCACATAGGAAACCTTACACATCTCAGAAACAATAAAGGAGACAATAAAAGAACTAGGTTCCTCTGGAGAAAGAGATTGAAACCATTTTCTCTGGATGAAAACATTTGGAAATGTCATGTCTAGATTACCAAAGGGACATAACAGCTGACTCCCTGGAGCTCAGCTCTGCGATTAAGGTAGGCTCCCTTCCCCCTGTCCCAGTCTTTTTTATTTATTTTATTTTTTAAAATGTATCTTTATTGCTGAAAGTATTAGAGATGTCCCACTTTCCAGTCCCCCCTCATGGACTCCCTCCACCCGACTCCTGCAAAAGTGTCCCCAGAAATTGCCCAATGTGCCCAGGGAAAAAGTCATTTCGGTTGAGAACCACTGATCTAGAGGGACACTTACCACCTTCCAATGGATTGCAGTGATCTGCAAAACCTTGGATCCCACGAAAGAGAGGGGAAAACTAGCCTGCCTGGTGTGGCTCAGTGTTGGAGCGTCAACCTATGAACCAGGAGGTCACGGTTCAATTTCTGGGTTGCAGGCTCGATCCCCAGTAGGGGGCATGCAGGAGGCAGCCAATCTCTCTCATCATTGATGTTTCTATCTCTCTCTCTTTCTCCCTTCAATAAAAACTTTTTTTTTAAGGAAAGAAAACTAGATTGGTAACAGATCACTCTTTATTTCTGGCATGAGTGAGGACCAGCACAAAGTATTCGAAGGCCAGAATGTGTAATCAATCTAGCTCTTGCTTCAGAAATAGACAAAAGATCCCCAGGATGAGGCCTAAAGCTCCCTGGAGATTTCCAAAAGAAGAAGGGGGTGAATTAAATATGACTAGGTACAATAATTCATGCAACAGTGACAGGATTTAATTACGGGTGACTGCGGCCTATGAATGTGAATCAAAAAAGTGCCAAAGGCGCGTCGTGCAACGATGACTGAAATGATGCTCCTCATCAATGACTGGCTGGTGCGCCGGGGCCTGCTGGGCCGAACAGGTGGGATGAGCTACGGCTGGAAGTGCCCTTCATCAACAGGCAAGCCCAGGGAAGCCTCTGCGAAGCCGCAGCACTGATGCTATCATTCGCCCAGGGCAGTGGCACGAGAGTGCTTTATAAATCATCTTGACACCCGTCCCAGCTCTAGGAAAGCAACAGCGAGGTCCCAGGTCTTGGGGCTGGCAGGATGCGGCATGTGGCAGATAAACTGAGGAGCGAGAAACGATGGGCTGAGACAGCAGTGAAATGTGCTCTAGCCCTCACCCGTGTGACATGGGCGCCAGAACTGTACTGCAGAAATGCAAACGCGGCCCAGGGAGGCATCTGAACAGCGAAGAGCAGCAGCCTGGCAGGAGCTGGGGATGGAAAACAATCCCGGTGCACAGCTTCCCAAGGAACACAGGCAGCCGCCCTGCGAGAGCACAGGCCTCCTCCACAGGCCCCCTCCACGCCAGTGGCAACTCGAAAGGAGACGCGGGGTCACGAAGGCACCCCCAAACACTCGGCTGCCGGTGCCGAGCCGAGTCTGGGAAGGTCTTTGAAGCGATCCGTGACCACAGCGGAAGAGGACAGGCGCCGTGAAGGCTGCCCCTCTGCCAGGAGAGGCCTTCAGCGAGCATCTGGGGGCGCATGGACTTCATGGATCCAACAGGGGGAACGTGCTCTGAGCATGGAAACCGCAGCGTGAGGGCAAGATTCACTAAGCACGTCCTGTTTAATCACAAAGGAACCGGCACACGCTTTCCAGGGGGAGACTGGCCTGCACACCCGCGAGGGTAACGGGCCACGGAACATGTGCATGGCTGACACAGCCTCTCCAAATCTTCTCACACCTTTCCGGAAAGCATCCGACACCATTCTTTGTAAAAACCCTAATCTGCAAAAAAATGTCTTCCGGCCTTTACAAGGCGAGCCGGTTTAACCGAGGTGGAAAAAAGAAGCCCCCGAGCCAATTTGGAGATAGGCTATCGGATTACAGTCCATATTCCGGCCTGGCTCCGGGAACACTGAGGCTCCTCTGAAAGACTGTGTGCAGCTCTGATAAGGACATAAATATGGAGGAGGTGGAGCTGAGAGCAGCCAGGTGATAAAGAGACTCAAAGGAGACATACTTTACATTAGCACCTATCTTGCAAAATCAGCAGCCGCACAGCTCTTGGTCAGCAAAGAAGGGATTTATGAGAGAATTTCATTGAGATATTAAGGAAAAATCTGAAGGGGATGCAAAGGATAATGCAATAGGGCTGCCTGACTGTGAATGTAAGGCCGGGGTCTGCAAGTTCAGGTGAATAAAAAAGTAAAATTTTCTAGTGTGTTCGAGTGTGTGTGTGTGTGTGTGTGTGTGTGTGTGTGTGTGTGCGTGCGTGCGCGCACACTGAAAGAAGAGTCTGGGGGGTTTGAGGTGGGAGAGGGCCCTGAGCAGTGTTGGACAATGGACTAATTGTCAGAACTGTGGACAGTGAATTTGATGGCACGTTGCACATAATGATAGAGAACCACCTCAGCCTGTACCCGGAAAGAGACATTTCCTCCTCGAGGCCACTCCATAGCACACATCAAATGGAACTTTTTTCTCAGCCCCCAGATGTGAATGTTCCCCCACGTCCTGCGTGGCTCAGGGTTCAGGATCGGGAAGAGGGGCTGCATGCAAATGAAAGAGACGAGACAAGAGATAATTTGGAAATATTGGGGGCCAGGCAGGAAGCCCAACTCAAGGGGAAGGACTTCACTGATGCTCAGGCCTCGCCAACCTTTTATTCAACTTTGGATACACATCGAGTTCTTAGCCAGGCAGGTAATTGCGGTAACAGACTATCTTAAAGGTCAGTAAATATTAGAAGGATTTACTCTGAGACTATTTGATCAGGAAATAGCTTGAGCCCCCATTGCCTGGACTAGACAATCAGTGCATAACTCCGGCCCTTGCCATGGGTTCAAGGTTCACCAGCATTCCGGGATCCTTGTTTGCACCTCTCTGCTAGTGAAGACAATGGGCATCTTCCTGCACCCCGAAAAAGCCGACCTAGAGTCCTTTAAAGACCTCGGACTCCCCATCTTTGGGTGCTGGCACCATTTTGGGGCTCAGCCCATCTGGGTATCCAGATGACCTAATAAATGCATAATTCTTCACCCCTTTTGGCCTCGTGCGTCTCTCCTTCAGAGACCCTGACAGACAGGTGTTATCGGAGAGTTGCATGGATTGCCCTTCTCCTTCGCTGATGAGAACAGGGTTCCTGGGGTGCCGCTGGAATGAGCCCTTCTAGAGGCCCCATGGGAGGGTGAGAGGTGGTGGAAGCTTTATTTGTGTGGAATTATGTCCCTGGGTTTCTAAAGTCCCGTTTCCCTCAAACCATCCGGGAAGATGTGCAGCTGGGGATTCAGCAGAGCTAGAAGCAAAGCCAGTGCCCAGAGTTTCCCCTCCATGGAGAGCTGGGTCTGGCACCGCCTCAGACTAGTTCCAATCCACCAGTCCACTGTGTGGGTGGTCCACACAGCTGTGGTCATGAGGACAAATGCAGAGCGCGAGGGCGCCGAAAGCCAGGAGTCAGACGAGAGGGGACTCCTTTGTTCTGGAGTTTAAATATAAAGTCTTCCCACACTTGCCGTGGTCATGTCTATTCTGGCCAATGACCTGTTCCAGGTGTAACGGACAGACAAGTACCTTCAGAACATCATGCAGACTGTACTGGGCATGCGTCCATTCTTCCCCTGTCCAGTCCCGTCCCCCAGTGGGGGGACAGACCAGTGGCTTTGCAGTTTCCTGGCAAAGCTGGACAAGTGACATGCCTGTAAAATTTGACCTTTCCTTTGCTCCTTTCCAGTTAATTAATAACTGGGTTATTACAATGGATCACAGGTATGTAGCATACCTGTGAGTTGTAGGGGAACAGAATTTTTCACCCAAAATATGTCTCATTGCAAAAGGATTATTTTAGGCTGGCTAATTTTAAGAAACAGCAGGCATGGGATAGCTCTGAAAACCAAATAGAAGTTACCCTTTGTCAAAAACATTTGCATTTGTAAGGGAATTCTCCATTTGTTTCCCTCCTTGTACCAGGAAAGGGAAATGACATTATCTCTAGAAACTCTTATCAATGCCTAAGACAAAGACTTAAATCTGCATAACAACCTTACCCTTGTTTACTGTGCGTTTCCTGATGCCTCTCATACCTGGCTCCTCCCTCCCCCCCAATATATTATTTTGTCTTTAGCTGGAGAAGTGATAACTTGGGTCATTTCAAAGCCTTATTTCCCTGGGTCTCTCCCATGTATACAGAAGGTAGACATGTTATTAAACTTTTGTTTGTTTTTCTCCTGCTAATCTGTCTTTTATTACAGGGATGTCTCAGCAAAGAACCCAGAAGGGCAGAGGGGAAATTATTTTTCTTCCCCTACGGAACCGTAGACTATGTCGTATAGCCTAGGTGAGTCATGGGCTACACCATCTAGGTTTGTGTAAATGCACTCTGTGATGTTCTCACAGTGACGAAATAGCCTAATGACACATTTCTTATAATGTATCTCTGTCGAGAAGTGGCACATGACTGTACTTTAAAACTATCCAAGTCAACAACCAATTAAACTCAATATCACTGAAGAAAAGTTGGAAGGCAGTGGAGGTTTCTAGGGTCTGAGTTCTAATCCCAGGTCCTCCACTGGCTGTGCGAATCCGTGCAAGGACTCATCCTCTTTGAGCCTGGTGAAAACAAAGGTCTATATGACTTTGATTGATTTTAGTTTTAAATCCTAGAGGCAGCTGACCACAACAGACCAGACCTGACCAGTGGTCACAAGGTCTGGCCTCTGGCAGACTAAAGATAACATAAATATATATATTAGTATATATTGATTGCAGCTTTTCTTTTATTAGGAAACACTAAACACAACAACAACAAAACAACAACTCAACAGCTGTGCATCTCAGTAACAAAGATTATTGTTTGTGTTCTTGGGGCTAATAGGTTAAGCACCTCACACAGACAATTAACTCTTCAAAGGGGGTTTTGATGGGGGTAAGGGGGTGGGGGGGGTGGGGGTGGGGACTGTGGTAGGGAAGGGAGTTTGGGTCCCCAGCCTCAGACCTGGGGGAGAGGGACACAGAGGGGCAAAGGGTGGGCCTCAGCCCTGACATGCCACCCAGGCCACCAGCTGTTCACGAAGTCAGACCCCAAGCCTCTTTCTCTTGAAGGGGGCTCAAGGGTGAGGGGCTGCCAAGGGGTTCTGGCCATGGGACATCCTGGTGGGATACTTCAGTGAGAGAGTGTGGGGGTTCCCTGAGAAGCCCTTTGCTTTCCCCTGGGGTCCGCCCCTTCCCACGTGCCCCCTGATGCCCACTCGTGCGGGCTCAGAGCAGAAACCATGAGGCCCCACCTAGGTAGGGGCAGGGAGAGACCTCTGATGGCCACAGCTTTCACCAGTGGGGGCCGCTGAGGTACAGATAACATCGTGACCTAAGTTATGTTTCAGCTCCTGAGCCCTATGGTGGGGTGACCCCCTGGCTCCTCTCCCATGAGACCAGACAGAGGGATGATCTTGGAACTGACCTCAAGGCCTCAGAAATGGTTTATTACTATTTTAAAAAAATATATTTTTATTGATTTCCAAGAGGAGGGGAGAGGGAGAGAGATAGAAACATCAATAATGAGAATCATTGAATTGATTGGCTGCCTACTGCACGCCCCCACACTGGGGATCAAGCCCAAAACCCGGGTGTGTGCCCTGACCAGGAATCGAACCCTGACCTCCTGGCTCATAGGTTGACGCTCAACCCCACTGAGCCATGCCAGCCGGGCTGGTTTATTACACTTAACTCACCTCTGACCCATCACCTCCCAGCGTGACCCCAAACTCCCTCATCCACAGTGTCTTGTGATTTTGCCCTCTGTGATCTGTGACCTACACACCATCAGGGCGTTGGGTCTTTAGAGCGTTGGCTCTCCATTCTCTGGACTGGCCAATTCTATATTAGACTATTTTCCTTTCTCTACTGCAAACTCCTGCGCGGGCACTTCTTTGGGCCATTGTGCACAGGCAGACGGACTCAAACCTTGGGGTCCCAGTAACACGGGGTTTCCTAATTTGACAGATGGGGTAATAATCCCTGTGTCATTGGCTGGCGCACTCATTTCCTAGTAACAAAGCACCAGAAACTAGATGGTTTACAATAACAGGAACTTTTCTCTTCTAGTTCTGGAGGCTGGAAGACTGGAGTCCAGGTACGAGCAGGGCAATATTCCCTCTATGGCTCCAGGGAAGAATCGATCCTTCCTTACCTCGCCCAGCTTCTGTGGGCCCTGATGTGCTTCGGTTTATGGCAGCCTCGCTCCAGTCTGTGCCTCGTCTCCACATGTCCATCTTCTCTCTGTCTCCGTGTTCTCTCCCTTTCTTATAGGGACCTCAGTCATTAGATTTAGAGTCAACCCTGACCCAGGATTATCCAATCTCACTTCTCCACTAATTACCTCTGCGAAGACCCTATTTCTAAATAACATACACGTCTAAGGTTCTGATGGGCATGGATTTGGGGGAGCGGCACTGTCAACCCATGAGAGCTGGTGAGAGGCTCAGACGGGCAGTGCCTCATGCAATAGTTCCATGTTATGGTCTTTAATAAAGAGGGGGTGATTCTGTTGTTGTTATTGCTTGTGCAGGGGTCATTGTCATGTTCCTAGGGAATGAGGAAAAAGGTTTGGTTTGGGGATGAAAGGGCAGGCCTGAGGAAAGCAGGGGAAGGGGCAGTGCTGCAAAAGTAGGGGGTCATAAAGGGGAGGAGAAAGTGTTAGGGGACAGCCATCTGCTGGGCTTGCTTGGTGCCTGTGCCCTCAGATGCCAGTACCTGGCTTCAGACTAAAGGGGTTTGTTTTCCTACGTGCGCCAAAGCCCAACAAGACACACACAACAGCTTGCAGCAAAGAAAGTAAAAGTTTCTTTATTTATGTTGATCCTCACTGGAGGATATTTTTTTCATTGATTTTTAGGGAGGAGAGAGAGAGAGAGAGAGAGAGAGAGAGAGAGAGAGAGAGAAACATCAATGTGAAAGAGATACATCCATTGGTTGCCTACCGCACACACCCCGACCAGGGCTGGGGATTGAACATGAAACCCTGGTATATGCCCTTGACCGGGGATCAAACCCTCGACATTCTGGCGCACAGGCCGGCACTCTAACCACTGGGCAACATGGGCCAGGGCAACACAGTCAGGGCTTATTCGTTGAAGAAGTGACGTGATGCCTGGAGTCACAGGTGCGCTCTTGCTGAATGACCGGGCTCCCTCTTGGCTTCCTGGGGATGGTATAGGAGAATCCTGAATCGTGGTGACGGAGGGAGGTAGCACCTGGTCAGGGTTGTGGGCTCTCTGAGTGGTCGGTGCACCTGGTCCTGCTGTCGGCCATGGCCCCTTTCATCAGGGTTTGCTGCTTTCCCGGGCCTGGAGCTGAAACACAACTGGGGCCCAGTTGTTATCTCTAGTTCGAAAGACATTCTGTCTCTGTGGTCAACAGACCTGAGGCTTCGTTCCTGAGATTGCGTAATGCTGACCAGAACCTCCTCGTCCTGAGGGCTGTCACGATTAAGAGCGTAGACGTGCAAGGGCGGAGGAGGCGGCGAGGCAGGGGCTGGATTAGCCAGCTTGCGTCAAAAGGAAAGAGGGGAGCAAAGGTCGTGTCAAAGAAATGAAGCTTCTGCAGTCACACACCAGGGATAAGCTACCAGCATCGGTCAGGAAACCGGACACCTGAGCTTGGCCTGCTGGGCCATCGCCCAGCGTGGCCGGACTTTCCTGCGGGGGCAGAGGGCCCAGAAGAATCTGGGAGGGAAACCCCCTTACATGCCTACACCCTCCTCTGCAGGGGCAGGTATGTCAGATTTTCCTTGTGGGAGCCAGAGAAGCATCGATTCAGGGAGCAACACTCCCACCCGGCGCCGGCCTCTCCCTGGAAAGTAACTGATGACGGTGCCCGGTGCCGCCTGGAGAGAAGTCCCTGCAGAAGGTTCCTGAGCCCTGGACATTAACCCGCATGACAGCCATGTGAGGTCAGAGGCCACTGGGAAAGCTGGGCCCTTCCCTGCGGGCCAGGATGACCGGCGTCATAGATGCTCTATCTAAAATGTAGCCCACACAATTCTGAGTGCACAGAAGTCTCACTCTGACGTCGCTGTACACTACCAAGCCTGCGGCTAACGGTTTGGATGTGAGTGTGACACATCTTTATGTCACCAGAGGAGATGGCAGGGCAAAAGGTGAGTGATGACTCAAAAGTTATTGAGCATAAGATTCCCTTGACGATGTAGCTTCTTTTCTCTGGAGACCAGCTTCGCAGCTGCTCAGCCCGGCTTTCTTAACCCTTTTTTTGCACCATGAACACTGACAGCCTGGTGAAGTCCGCGGGCCCTTCTCAGAATGATGTTTTAAACTAAATGAAATACTTAAGGTTACAAAGCATGCTGGTGATCAGATGATAGTTACTAAAATTCCAATAGTTAGGCCCTGGCCAGTGTGCTCAGGTGGTTGGGTGTGGTCCGGTGCACTCAGGGGTTGCTGGTTCAATTCCAGGTCAGGGCACATGCCCAGGTTTTGGGCTCGATCCCTGGTGGGGGCACACGTAGGAGGCAGCTGATTGATGTTTCTCTCTCACATGGATGTTTCTCTCTCTCTCTCTCTCCCCCTCCCAATCTCTCTCCCTCTCTAAAAATCAATAAAAGATCTTTTAAAAGTACCAATCATTAAATAACAAATTTGCGATATGGTCCATACGCGCTTCTTAAATAACAAGATCCAGCAGCAGGTCCTCTAGCTACTGTAATTTTGAAGCTATGAACCATATAAACAATATTTCAAGATCTCTGCAGCAGCCATCGTGGGATCCACAAACACCTGTGATTTCCTGCCTGCATTCATAATGGAAGAAAACGCAACATTTCAGTTGGAGGCTACAGAAAATAAGCAGTTTATTCCCCGTCGAAGTTCACAGAGCTCTATCCACGGAGCGTGGTCGCCCGCAAATTTAGAACCCCTGTTCCAAGCAAACTTTTCAGAAAGTGCCCTGTTTTTTGTGGGGCTCTGAGGGCCAGCTTGAGCACCAAGTCAGTTTTGTTAGCAAAGGAGGCCCCCTGCTGGCCAAAAGGCTCATGCTCTTCAACCAAAGCCTCCTTTAATGGGCCGCCTTAGAAAACCATAGGTCAGGCAATTAAAGCTCCAGCTCACATCAAGAAATGAAGCAGAAGGCTGTCAGCCAGGCCCCGGGATACCCAATCAGCCCGGATTTCAAAGCCCCGGCTGGCGTAATGGGGAAGTGCTGAAGGCCTGGGCGGTGGGCATTAGCAGGACGATGCCAGCGGCAGGCTGTTTCTACAGGGCCCCTGCCCCTCTTCCTCCTCCTGGCCAACGAAACAAACACCCTGTAGATGACTTCAAGGTTAGATTCTCCCAGGGGCTCCCCTGCCCACGGTGTCTTAGGAGCTGCTTTGGGAGCTTGGAGCTCGGAGCTCGGAGCCATGGAAGAGGAAGGAGAGGAAAAAGAATTCAGCACTGACTATGTGCCAGAAGCTGGCGAAGTATTTCCACACTCACTATTGCAGTCAATTCCTACAGCAACTCTGCTGGAAGTTATTATGACTGCTAGGATGGTTGTCGTCGTTACTGACAGAGGTAGCGGAGGGCTGGAGGGGTTGTCACTGGCTGGGGGCGAGGAGCCCACCGGATGTGCAATCTCTGCCCGCACAGGCCTCAGTGAGGTTCCCACAGCAGACTGGAGCCTGTTGTCCGGTTTGAACCCTGACCTCACCACTTACTAGCCGTGTAACGTTGGACGAGTTGGTCAAGCATTCTGTGTCCTCAGTTTCCCTACCTGTAAAATGAGGATAACTAGTACCTACTGTAAGGTTGTTGTAAAGGTTGAAGGAAACACCCAATACCTGGGCACGCCATAAATGTAGCTACTATTGCTCCCAGATGCCATTGCCTCCTAAGTACCAAAGCTGCGACAAGGCAGCCAATCCCCTCAGCCAGTGCTGCTGGGGGTTTCCTCCCCGGGGGCCTCTGTCAATGTCTGGAGACATTTTTGATGGTCACAACTAGGGGGCACCCGATGGGTAGAGGCCAGAGATATTGTCAGACAGCCTGCAGTGCACAGGACAGCTCCCCACCACAAAGGATTGTGTGGCCCCCCGTGTCAGTCGTGCCCAAGTTGAGAAATTCTAGCCTGAACTGAACACCAGTGAGCAGGAGAATATCTCGCCAGATATGATGAGGTGCTATTTTGAAACTGCAAGGCCCCATCCTAATAGAGGGAAGCCAGATAAGCAAGCAATAAGAAACTATTCGATGACAATAAATGCTGTGATAAAATAAAACATGGTGGCCTAGCTGGTGTGGCTCAGTGGTTGAGGGTGGATCTATGAACCAGGAAGTCATGGTTTGATTCCCAGTCAGGGCACATGCCCAGGTTGCAGGCTTGATCCCCTGTGTGTGTGTGTGTGTGTGTGTGGTGGTGGTCGGGGGGGGGGGGGGGGAGCGTGCAGGAGGCAGCCGATCAATGATCCTCTCTCATCATTGATGTTTCTCTCTCTCTCTCTCCTCTCCCCTCTCTCTCCTCTCCCTACCTCTCTGAAACCAATAAAAACATATTTAAAGCCCTAACCGGCTTGGCTCAGTGGATAGAGTGTCAGCCTGCGGACTCAAGGGTCCCAGGTTCGATTCCGGTCAAGGGCATGTACCTTGGTTGTGGGCACATCCCCAGTAGGGGGTGTGCAGGAGGCAGCTGATCGATGTTTCTCTCTCATCGATGTTTCTAATTCTCTATCCCTCTCCCTTCCTCTCTGTAAAAAATCAATAAAATATATTAAAAATAAAATATACTTAAAGTAATATAATAATAATATAAATAAATGAAACATGGTGGTGGATCGGGAGTGATGGGGTCGAGCTGCCTCAGATTGGATGGCTAGGAAGTGTCCTTAGAGGAGTTGGCATTGAAAGTGGAGCTGGGTGCTCGCTTCGGCAGCACATATACTAAAATTGAAAGTGGAGCTGGAATGACAAGGGACTAGCCACTGCAGGTCAGAGCAAAGAGCATCGCTGGCAGAGAGACAGCTCCTGCCCAAGTGCCATGGGCAGGACAATCTTGATGCGACCGAGGAGCGGGAAGAATGGGAGCTTCGCGGCTCACGGTGGGAGTGGAGATGGGGAGTCAAATAAGGCCTCACAGAATGGCATCCTGTGGGCGATGCTACTTCTTCCTTTACTCCCTTGAAAAAAGTACTGCCTCAACGTGCTTGATGACTAAAACAGACAATTTGTTATGTGTGGCGAGCCGGCACGGCCATGGCACACTCAGCCCCAGGGCGCCTTATGTGCCGAGCCAGCTCAGCCAGGTTCAGTGACCCTGAGAGGGGGCGGTGAAGGATTAGAAAAGACAGACAAGAGAATAAAATCTGTGTCTGGGTGGGACGCTGCCCTCTCTGATGGAGAGACAGCACCAGGGGCTACAAGCTGTGTCTTTATTTTACAGCAGATGCCACGAGGCAACGTAAGGGCGTGGTCAAGATGTTTACAACATTCTCCTGGGTTTCGACCCTACTCAATTACATGCACCTGAACTCTATCAAGCCCACATCACTCAGGCACATGGGGCCACGTGTTCGGACCATAGGTTCAAGCTCACAACCATAGCTGTTGGCTATAATTGTGCTCAGAGGGCTCTGCCTCCAAGCTGGGCCTTGCACGTGGCCATGAGAGAACTGTGCCCTCTCATTAGTCCGAGGCTTGAACCTGTCCGAACACTGTAGCCGCTCCCCACAGTTATGTGCTGTGGATTTTAAGTTGATTGTAAAAGTTTTGGGGGGGGGGGTTTCCCCTTTAGGAAGCAATATTAGAAAGTCTCTTTTCTAGCAATGAATTACTGCATTCAATGAAGTCAGTTATTGGGTTTGGCTACTTCCGGTTTCATAGCCACATTGTGTCTTCTGTTCCCTGCAGCATGGGGCTATCCCATGTGCACCGTAAGAAGGAAGTCACAAGGCAGGAGACCAGACCAGGTCCCCCTTCACTCCTTGGGAGCTTTTCAGCGGCCCTGAGTGGGATGCAGTGTGGCAGTGCACGTCCTGAGGATCCATAAAGCAGGGCAGGGGCAGGGGGAGGGCAGGCAGGGGGCCCTGCTAAGCTCACTGGGCTCTGCCCGTAGCGACCCTGCACTCAGGCATCAGAGGCGAAGGAAGGGCTCATAGAAAGAACTGACCATCTAATTCTTCCACTGGTCCTGGTGGGGTTCTTTACACGAAGGCAGAGATTATCACAGGATACTTGGCCCACTTTCACGAAACGGAGCCAGAGTTGTACTTTATTAAGCAAGTAAGTGACGTACATTTTGATAGAAAGTCCAGTAGACTGCCTGGCTGGTTGATTAGTGGGTGAGGGGGGCAGGTTTCTATTGTTGGGGACGGGATAACTGCAGCAGGCGCTCCAGCAGAACTGCATGTGGTGTCACAGCAGCCAGTGAGCCTCAGAGGTCTAGACATGCTACTCGGAGCTTGTTTAAACAGCTCTGAAATCAGAAGGCCTCTTCTAGGTGCTCTATAGCATTTCGGTTTAAAAGTGGCTGGGCAATGCTTAGGATGACTACCCGACCCTAGGCTCTCTAAGAGCTCAGCTCTCGGCTAATGAACCTGGCAAAGCCAGCTGCCAGCTGTTTACCAGAGTCTGCGCTGGTTCGTGACTCAACCCAATTAGGGCAAATTGCTAGTTGCCTCCTCCTCTGCTGAGTCTTAGGACTCCTAGTTATAGTTGGGACTATGTATCCAGCTAAAAGACTATATTTATATTGTCCTGCTCCACCAATATTATTTGTGTCCATTTGACTAATCCCTATCCAATGAAATTTAGTGGAAGGGTTTTGTATGACCTCTGGGAAGTCATCTTAAAAGACAGTTGATGGCCTAGCTTGTTTGGCTCAGTGGATAAGAGCGTCAGCCTGCAGACTGAAGGGTCCCAGGTTCGATTCCAGTTGAGGGCACATGCCCGGGTTGTGGGCTCAATCCCCAGTAGGGGGCGTGCAAAAGGCAATCAATCAATGATTCTCATTATTGATGTTTCTATCTCTTCTCCCTCTCCCTTCCTCTCTGAAATCAATAAAAAAATATATATATTTTAAAAAGACAGCTGATGTATTACCCTTTGTCCATTTTGTTCTTTTCCTCTGTTCTGCTGCCTGGAATACGGATGTGGGGGCTGGAGCTCTCCCAGCCATTTTGTACCAGGAGGACAAGGGTCATATCCTAAGAAAGGCAGTGGTGACGAGAAAGAGCCTGGAGCCCTAAAGACGTCATGGAATTGTCACACGAGCCCAGAGCATCCTGTCTCTGGATTTCTATGTGTAAGAGAAGTCAATTACTTTTATATTATTTAAGTCCAGATTTTAAAAGTTTCTGCTTCATGCATTCAGAACTAATCCTAAATGACACCTAACCATTCGCATAATCTATCCACATTGTGAGATTAAATGACTTAAGATTAAGTACTCTCATAAAGTCTTATCTTCCTTAACATTACTATTTTGAAGCAATAAATAATTTATAATAAAATTAACAGTATGTGAGGTCTTAGCTGAGCACTTTCTGTTTCATATGGCACCCTCATTAGTCCCGGGGTGTTTAATGCACCTCGGCAGCTCTCATTAGATGAAGAGAATGGGATTCAGGTGTTCTGTGGCCTTTTTCATTTAAAAAGGTTTACGACAGCTGCAGTCATTGGTTTACAGGCAGAGAGCCCTCATCTCCAGGCGCCCATGGCAGAGGAACCCATCATTCTCAGCTAAGAAAACATCACCAAGAGATCTAGGGACCCTCTTTCCCCTGAGCACCCTACGCGGATGCAGTGGTGAGCACTGAGTGGCTCTAAGACAGCCATTCCTCGGGTTAGAACTAGAGAAATTGCTCCTGGCTGCACGTGGCCATCATTGCTGCTGCTCACCCAGTGCTTCTCCCTCTCCGCCTTCCGGCCACATGATAGAACTGTGCCGCTGGGTCTCTGGTTGGGTAGGCCCATGTTCTGGCCAGTGAGTTGTATCACTTCCAAGTTTAGCGTGTACTCGCTCATGTGAGACCCTTCAGAGCTGATTTTCATTTGCCACAAGATCAGGGAGTGGCTGCCCATCAGCTGTGTCCAGGAGGGAGGTGATGACCCCACCCGCTGAGTCCCCAGGTGCCTCTTATTGGGCATGCAACGTGAACAAAACATACTATTTATTTATTTAGCCTAGATCCATTGAGATTTGGAGATTTTTTTATTGTTACTGCAGCATAATCTACATTATCCTGAGTAGTACACACACCATCCAGAAAACAGCCTTCTGAGGGTGGGAGAAATCAGAGGAACTGAATGATGTAACCTATGGTTCCAACAATCAGAGAAAAGATGTAGGAACAAGTTCCCTCTGATTTGACCCATGCCTTAACCCTTTTAATATCAATAACTTTTGTTTCTATTGTTTTTTTTTTTGTTTTTGTTTTTTTAGCATTTTCCTATATCTACAAAAATCAGTCAGTACGCAAAGCAACCCTCCCATTGCTCAGCGACTTCAGGCCTTAGCAAACTCACTGCTGATTCCCGTATTTAGATCCGTACACAATCAGCTCCACCGTGTGGTGTTTAGGTAAATGACATCTACTGTAGGACCAGGAAAGCAGGGCCATGTATCCAACAATGCTGCACCCTCTTGAGAGGGGGACTGTACCTGACGAAAGCAAGCACATTTAGCTTTGCTAGGGCATCAAATCACAAGCGAGAAGGAAAATGACCCTGAAATGTGAGTCAGGACACTCAGGAGTGAGGGTCACCCTTTTATTTATTCATTCAACTGTTTACTGAGCTGTACTATACACCAGATATTGTTCCAGGACTAAGACAGAAGAAGTTCCTGCCTTAGTTGGAAAGCCAGGTAACAGGAGAAATCAACATAGTAATACATATTACAATGTCAGATGTGATAAGTGCTATAAACCAAAACAGATCTGGGTCAGGGCATAAGAGTGATGGGGGATGTTTTAAATAAGGTTGGCAGAAATAAAGGCAAGCAGTCCACATTTAGTTCTCCCAACGTTCCTTTAGATAAATGATCCAAAATCTCAAATATGTATAAATATGAACAGTCCTTTGCAGACATAGTGTCAAAACACTTCAACATGCCCAAATCTTGGGTTTCTAAACATCACCCTCATTTAGTCCATACAGGCTGCTATATAAACAAAATATTACAGACTGGGAAGCTTAAACAACAAACGTTTATTTCTCACAGTTCTAGAGGCTGGGAAGTCCATGACCAAGGTGCCAGCAGATTCAGTGTCTGGTGAGGGCCCAGATACTAGGTCTTGTTAGCCATCTTCTCACGGGGTCATCACTTGGTAGAAGCAGGGAGGAAGCTGTTTTGTTTGTTTTTTAATAGGGCACTAATCCCACTCACGAGGGCTCCACCCTCATCACTTAATCCCTCCCAAAGGCCCCACCTCTCATCACATTACAAGGTAGGATGTCAACAAATGAATTGGGGGCGGGGGGCGGGGGGGATAGGGGGCCGGAGAGGAGGGAGAAGGTGGGCACAAACATTCAGTGTAAAGCCATTGCCCTGAGTAAAAAGATCATGACTCCTTGGAGAAAACACTGAGTTTTCAGCTGAGACAGAAAATGGACAAAAGATCCTAGAAAATACTGTTATGCCAGAAAGTGCAAAAAAACTCAAAGACTAACAATGAGGTCTTGTTCATCTTTAACCTGTCAAAGGGCTCCCACTGCCAAAAAGGGGGCTATTTAAGCATCAAAAAGAATATTATTAATACCACACTGCATGCTTAAAAGCCATGCAGTTGCAGTAATATTTTTAAATATCAGTTTTATAGAAGGATGCCAGTAGAAGATATAGAATTATAGAGGATCATCATTTTTTCCAACTATTATGCAAGGATCATGTTGTATATTAATTTCCTGTTGCTGATATGAGAAACTACTACAAACTTAGTGGCTTTAAACAGCCACATACGTCTGAAACTTATTTTCAAATGGCTTAAAAATGGGGTGCATAGGTGACTTCACATATCTGCTCCTTATCCGTTTCCAGCACAGAACTCCTAAAACCCTGGGAACGCCCTAAGTGGAAGAGCAGTAAAGGTGTCGTGCTATTCCTAACAAACCCCTCCCAACCAGACCTCAGCTTACAGTCACGAGGTGACTTCTGAAAAGCACCAAGGGTGGGCAGCTAGCTCCCAGAACTAACCACGTGATCAGAGTTGGGATTCTCTAACCTCTCCCTGACCTCTCAGGGGCAGAGTGGGGCTGGTGGTTAAATCAACAGCCAACAGCCAATGATGAAATCACTCACCTATGTAACGACTCCCCCCTAAAACCCCAGAAGGATGAGGTTCAGAGCTCCCAGGGTGAACACTTGCAGATGCGGGGTGTGGCCTGCTCAGAGAGGGCATGGAAGCCCCACATCCCTTCCCACATACTTTGCCTGATGCATCCATTCCATCTGGCTGTTCCTGAGTTATATCTTTTTATATAAATGGGTAATCTATAAGTAAAATGTTTCTCTGAGTTCTATGAGCTGCTCTAGCAAATTAATGAAACCCCAGGAAGGGGTCATTGCAACCTCCAGTCTATAGCCAGTTGTCAGAAGGCCAGGTGATAGGTCGGACTTGTGATTGGCATCTGAAGGGAGGGAGAATCTTGTAGGACTGAACCCGTAACCAGTGAATCTGATGCCATCTCCGATAGTGCCAGAATTGAGTTGAATTGTAGGGCCCTCAAGTGTTGTCCTAGAATTGCTTGATATTTGGGGGGAATCCCTCCCCAACACACACTCTAGAACAGCGGTTCTCAACCTGTGGGTCGCGACCCCTTTGGGGGTCAAACGACCCTTTCACAGGGGTCGCCTAAGACCATCCTGCATATCAGATATTTACATTACGATTCACAACAGTGGCAACATTACAGTTATGGAGTAGCAATGAAAATTTTATGGTTGGGTCACAACATGAGGAACTGTATTTAAAGGGCCAGAAGGTTGAGAACCACTGCTCTAGAATCCAGTACCAGATTAGTCTGTGTGTGTATATAGAGATGAAACAGTATGGCAGAACATTAACCTTTGTTGAATATAAGGGGAGAGTATATAGTCATGTATCATAGCTATGGCAGTTAATTTTATCTGTCAACTTGACTAGGTCACAGTACTGAGATATTTGGTCAAACGTTAACGTTAGCTGTTTCTGTGAAGATACTTTTCAGCAGATTAACATTTGAGTCAGCCAACTTTGAGTAAAGCAAATTACCCTCCATCTTGTGGGTGGGCCTCATTAATCAGTTGATGGTCTTAATAGAAAAAGACTAATTTCCCCAGAAGGAATTCTCTAGACTTGCTTCAGACTTGAACTGCACATCAACTCTTCCCTGGGTCTCCAGGCTGCTGGCTCTTCTGTAGATTTTGGACATACCAGCCTCCACCATCTTGTGAGCCAATTCCTTAAAGTAAATAACCAATTCTCCAATATGTATGGGTCTTTTTCAAAAACAATTCTGCCCACTGGTCCTTAACATTTCTTATAAAACAGGTCTACTGGCAACAAATTCATCTTTTCCCTGTCTGAAAAATTCTTTTCTCACATCTTTTCTGAAGGATATTTTTGCTGAACATAGAATTGTAGGTCAATAGGTTATTTTCTTTCAGCATTTTAAAGGTATCATGCCAAGGTCTCTAACTTGCAGTTTGAGAGAAGAAAAATGCAGTCATTCTCTGTATAGAATATGTTTTTCATTTTTCCAGCTGCTCTTACAATTCTTTCTGGTTTTCAACACTTTATGATGTACTCAGTGAGGCTTTGTTATCCTGCTTGCTGAATTTCTTGGATATGTAGATTTATGGTTCTCATCAATTAAGAAAATTTTGACATTATTTCTTATGTATATATTTATTTATCTTCCCTACCCCAACTTCTAGGACTCCAAGTACAGGTATGTTAAAACACTTGATAAAACCTCACAGGTGGCTGACAGACTGTTCTATGTGGGGTTTCTTCTCTTTGTGTTTTATTTTATCTATTTATTTATTAAAGATATATTTTATTGATTTTTTACGGAAAGGAAGGGAGAGGGATAGAGAGTTAGAAACATCGATGAGAAACATCAATCAGCTGCCTCCTGCACACCTCCTACTGGGGATGTGCCCGTAACCAAGGTACATGCTCTTGACTGGAAATGAACCTGGGACCCCCCAGTCCGCAGGCCGACGCTCTATCCACTGAGCCAAACAGGTCAGGGCTTCTCTTTGTGTTTTAGAAAGCTTCAAGTTCACTGTGCAGTGACCAAGCCATAATTCCATCCATTCCTCATCTAGCTAGTGACCAGAGGTAATCAAATAGCAGCACTGATCTTAAAAAATAAACCTTATACATTCTTGAATTATTGGTTTAAATGGATTAACCACAAATAAAATACTTAAGAATTAAGTTAGAAATGTGTAGTTTTTTCAATACTTCTTTATTGTCTATAAAATTAGTTTGTGAATATATACACATACGTGTGACGTTAGAGATGATAGTGGATGTGACACCAACAATGGGCTGTTGACCTCTCTTATGACAATGATCTGTGGAAATGCTTTATTATGTCATGTCAGTATACTGCAAGGGGTATTTCAGAATAATGCAAAAGTCATCCACAGACTTGACTAAGTGAAGATCAACTGATCCAAATTCTTCCTTCATTTTTCACAGCATTTGCTGAAAGTTCAAATAAGCTGATTTTCCCAAGAAAGATTATTCTAGTAACTTGGCATGATCAATCCGTGCAATGACCCAGCTGGGCTTCACTCCCTGTGTGAACTCCCTCTGAAACCTAGGGAAGAAGTGCAAACACCAGTTCAAATCTGCTCAGATAACTCATTTGCAAGTGTAAGAAGCAGTTTTTAGCAATAAGCTAATGGTCAATGGTAAATAAAAATCAAAATAAAAGAACTTTACTAATTCAATCACAAAAATATCCCCACAAAATCAGAAGTACATTCTCAACGAAAATGAGTATTTTTAATGGAAGGATCTACACTCCAACATCTGCCAATCCTGGAGAAACTGGGGTATTATTGTCATTAAACACTAGCTATAACATATGCCTAATATGAGGGGAAATAAATTAGACTATGTTGCTGAACACAGCACTTTAGTGTTATTTGGCCTGTATACATTAGATCAATCTTTAAAATAACAGTGTTCAATGAGCTGCCCAGGGAAGATCAGAAGAACCAAAGATCAGTATTGATTATAGCGTTCTTTAATAATAAATGATATCTTAAAAGAGAAAAATTCAGATTTCAATTAAATAAGTACTTAAATATATAATTATGTCTCCATTGACTTGCTTGACTTGTTCACTGCTCCCAATTTTATTAGCAAAAAAATGCACAATAGTGTCTCTTTTAAGTAATTTGCTAACCTACTAGACAGTGCTCCTTAAGGGCAAGAACCCTTTAACTTTGCATTTGAACCCCTACCAGAGTACTTGCAAATGGGAGATGGTCAATAAACGTCTAGTGAGTGGAGAGTCCATGTGCCAGTTACAGCAGATTTTATTTTCCAACAAGGGCCATAACCTTATCTCCCACCCAACAGGCTCTTCTGCAGGGTGGCCTTGGGGGTGCCCCATAAGGAGGTGGTCTCCCCAGGTGCTTTTACCTGTGCAGGCCCTGTGACTGCTTTGACAAGTGGACTAGGGTGGAAATGATGTGGTCCCAATCCTGGGCATAGCCCTCTCCTGGTTTAGATCTTCTGACTTCTGCCTCTTGAATCCCAACCACCATAAAACACGTGACTAGCCTGAGACCACCACAAGCCCAGGCCACGCAGAAAGGCCTGGGAGAACTCGACATTATTGGAGCGGCCAAGGAGCACCAAGGTGACGCTCGTCAGTGAAGAAGCCACTGTGGAAATGAGTCCTCCAGCCCCCGTCACCCAGCTGAGGCCAGGCCCAGGCGAAACAGAGAATCCCCACAGCTCAGCCCGTCCAAACTCCTGACAGTGAGACAGCAGGCAACAGCAAAGGGCTGCTGGAAGCTACTGAGTTTTGGAGTGGTTTGCAATGCAGCCGTGGAAGCTGAAACACTGAGCAATTACGTTCAGAAACATTACTGCCTTTCCCCCTTCCGAACATTGCCGTGTCATGGCCAGTAGTCATTATGTCTTTTTCTCTTTATAAATAACTTGTCAAATTTCAACCCTTTCTCCCTAAAGCTCCGTTAGGTTTCTGATCGTAGTATGGCATGTGACAGACTTACTCATAGCTTGCACTAAGAAGTTGTTTAGTTTCCACGTTCTGATTCCCCAACTTAACCTGGAACACACCCGCTCCGCTTAAAGTTTCACTGGGGATGTTGGCACTGGTTAGATACCAAAAGCACATCAGGATGTTAACAAACTTCCTTCCTTAGGGAAAAACATACACATACACACACAAATACAAATCACAATAGTCTATCATCCACATATCCAAAATGAAATAGAAATTGGCAGTAGTTACACAGTTGTTACAGATCAAATTTTGCACTTCTTCTAGTCTAACTTAACATACCTACATTGCTACCTTTTTATTTTCTTAGGGTAGTGTCGGTATTGCCCTCTTCTTGCATTGTAATAATAATAGTTACTATTTACTGAGCATGTACTATTTTCCAAGTATACTATGTAGATTGTTTTCAATTTGTGGCATCATCTAAAACTGTAACAGATATTTGTCGTCAAACCAAAAAATGATGGGGGAAAACACTTCTTGCTACTAAGTAATTAACCCCAAATGCCAGAAAGAAGAAAGACTTCTATTCCACCCTAATTCACTCTGCTGCGCCTAGTGATTACGACAATGACTTGTGTAAAAGTCAGGTAGTGACTACTGTGCTGAGATGCAATCTGAAATATTAGGGAAGAAAAAATATTTATGAAAAACATGTAAAAGTACCATTACAAATGTTTCAAATTAACATGTGTATGAAAATGAAAAAATCTTAACTATTAAGAGTCCAAATCAGAACTGCCTTGGGAAGTGTGTAAGAAAGGCTAGATCTCCTACGTGCCTGGCACATAATACATATGCAAAGATTTGTAGCAGGAATAAATAAGTCAATAAATTTTCAGAAATGCTGTAAGGAAAAAGTATGCATTGGGCAAGATGATGAGCCAGATAACCACCAACGTTCCTTTCAATGTTTTTCATTGTCTCCAATTTGGGAGTTCTACAGTTGATCTTACTTTCAAAAGTCTTTAGTTGATATTATTTACTTTTTCTTTTACTCCTTACTCCTTCTACATAACATACAGCTGGACATTTAAAATGCTCAATTGTTTCCTTCAAGTTAGGAAATCTGACATACAAATATTTTTAATTGCGATATGGGAGCAGCTTGTCCTAGACCAGTGATGGCGAACCTTGTGAGCTCAGCGTGTCAGCATTTTGAAAAACCCTAACTTAACTCTGGTGCCGTGTCACATATAGAAATTTTTTGATATTTGCAACCATAGTAAAACAAAGACTTATATTTTTGATATTTATTTTATATATTTAAATGCCATTTAACAAAGAAAAATCAACCAAAAAAATGAGTTCGCGTGTCAGAGGTCCTAGGTTCACCATCACTGTCCTAGACAGACTATTTTCATCAACGTGACGATGCTCCCGCCTGTGAATTAAATAGTGGGAGGCAAAGTTCCAGATAAAAGGCATAAGAAACTACTACCATATCGCAGCCCTTCCAGAGCTAGGTCTTTAGAGAATGAACATACTGTTTTATCTGAAGTCCCATGAGTATCCATTTGTACCAACGAACTCCCACTATGTCATGATCTTTCATCCAGTAGTTTAGTTTACCTGGACAACCGTGGGTCCCTTACAGCCGCCTACGCTCCAGCATTACCTTTGTCGTCGTAGTAAATGGAGATGTCTCCTGTGGAGGTGTACACAATCTCATCCATGTCAGCAGCAAGGGCATCTCTGTGGCTGTCAGGTAGTGAGGTAACCTTTTCTTTCAACACAAGCAGCAGCTAAGTTTGGAAAAAGCAAACTGTAATTCACCTCTCAAGTTTTCAAAATCTTTTCAAGAAACTCAATAAACTGTTCATGGAATGAATTTTTCTATTCCTATTTTTAAATTTACTACCATATTTACTCAGCTTCAAAAGCAAGGCTAAAAAGCATCTAATCATTCAACTAGGTCCGTGGTCGGCAAACTGCGGCTCGAGAGCCACATGCGGCTTTTGGGCCCGTTGACTGTGGCTCTTCCTCAGCCTTAGGAGTACCCGACTTAAGTTAATAACAATGTACCTACCTATATAGTTTAAGTTTAAAAATGTGGCTCTCAAAAGAAATTTCAATCATTGTACTGTTGATATTTGGCTCTGTTGACTAATGAGTTTGCCGACCACTGAACTAGATAATTTATAACAGGACATTTTATATAAGAACAATCGAGGGATGTCACATTTACTTACTTATGCCTTAGTAGCAAGTCATTCAATGCTTTTATCCAAAAGGAATGATACAGGGACTCTGCTTTGGCTGATGGCACACACTATTTTTAAGCATATATAAGGATAATGTACTATATATATTATTTGGTTGCAAGAAAATAATATTTATTTTTATAGGAAAATTAAAAGTATACTTTACCTCTTTGGTCACAAGTTCTTCCAGCAGATCAAATTTACACTGTGACAGCAATCTGGACACATGAGCAAAAGCCTTAAAAAAAAAAAAATAGTGGAGGGAGGGTGGTGATTATTTCAATGCTCAAATTTAAATGGTCAGTGTGACAGACTGTTTTATGATAAAGGTGATAAACAACATCAAGCACTAATATACCAGCGTCAGGCACAACTCCTCCTAGGTGGTTGGCTTTTCTTTTCTCATAGGGCCTTCCCACATATACAGTAGTAGGTAGGCAGACTGCTAACTATGGGAAAAGACAGTGCGTGGTGTACACACTGGGACCTGAATAAAAACCCTCCTGCATATTTCCTTTTAAAATAATGATGGAGTAATCATCCATTCTGAGTGTTACACGACTCCCCCCACCTCCCGCTTAATCAAACAGAAACAGCAGCTGAGACGCAGTAAAATCTAAACTGTATCTGAGAGTCCAAAGATCTGGGTTGTAGTCTGAGCCATGAAGCTAGGTAAGCAGGTTTGGGAAAGTGGCAGGGAAGATAACGCGTTTGCAGCCCACGACAGTGGATTTCCACTCTGAAGTAGGAGGTCCCATTTTAAAGCGGGGAGAGCAAACTGCCACCCTCCACGTCCTAGCAGTGGGAAGTGAAGCTGTGCAGAACACTCGACCTGTCTGCAAGTGAGGAGGGAGGCAAGGAAACGGACAAGTGCAAGCATGTGACGGGTAAGGACGGGACCCTGGGGGAGCAAACAGAAGAGCCACCTAAGCCACTGGGTGGGGGGGGAGGGGGGCTTCCTGCAGCCAGTACCACCCGGGGTGAAATCTGAGGAACTGGAGGAGAGAGGACGTTACCTAATTATTATGGGGTGGGCTGTCAGAGGAATCACCTCTGGGATTAGAGGTTTGGAACTTTCAGCTCCACCTCCAGACTTTCGAGGAGGATACAAGTGCTGGGGACTGAGTTAATCATCAAGGGCAACGTCTTAATCCATCACACCTATGCCATGGAAGCTCAATAAAACCCTAATGGGAGGATTAGGAGCTTCCGGGCGGGTGACCCTCGGGGATGCGGGAGATGCGGTGCATGGGCACTCCCCCCCGCCCCCCCAACATACTCTGCCATGTGCATCTCCTGCATTAGGCCGCTCCTTTCAAATAAACTGTAAAGAGCAAGTGATGTGCTTCCCTGAGTCCTGTGAGCCACTTAGCCAAATACTGAGAGATGTGGGAACCCCGATTGACGGTTAGTGGATCAGAAGTGTGGGTGGGTGTGTGCAGTGGAGGCCGTCTGTGGGAACAGGCCCTACCCTGTGTTCTCGGCATTCACCCGGGGAGCCGGGGAGTTAGTGCCAGAACCGCCGTGAGGGGTCTGATCAGGAATATCTCACCTGAAGGCTTCGAGGACAAAGCCCTCTTCTCACAGAGAGGGCTAAAACGGGCAAGCAAGATACAGGGAAAAGCACGGTCTGTGGTTAATGTGGCTGATGGCCGCAGCACTAGGGAAGATCTCACGTCACACAGACCTATCAACCGACAGACCTCGTCTTTCTCATTTTGCGGAAAACCACGCTCAGAAAAGCGAGCGACGTGACCTTCAAGCGGCAGAAATGGGCTCCGCGTCCGTTTCTGATTCACAGCCTGCGGAGAGTGAAGAGGTGACCGCGGGCTTCGCGCCGGTGTCTCCCCGGCACCGGGGACCTCGCGGCCCCCGCACAGAAGCGGAAGCTCAGCTCGTCGTCGAGAAGCGGCCGGAGGGCTGCGCGCAGGGCCGCCCCCCCGGTGACCCGTCTCCGCTCAACACCTGGACGTGCCCCGGTCCCCCCGGGGCAGTGAACAAACCTGCTTCGCCCCCTCGGAGAATTCCTTGATGCTGAACTCCTTGTCGAAATAGGCCCAGATGAGGAAGGCGAGGATCCGCGTCCGGACCCAGTTGACGGGGTTGGAGAAGCCCAGGATGAGCATCTTGGTTTTCTGGCGCTGCTGGGGCTGCTCCTCGGAGCTGTAGCTGCGCCGGGGGCCGGCGGGGAGCGCGGGCAGGGCGGCGGGGAGCCCCGCGGGGCGGAGCAGGGGACGCCGGGGGTCCCGGGCAGGCAGCGCCGAGGCCGCCGAGGCCCAAGAAGCTGGAGGACAGGGGGCCGTTGTCCAGCCCAGGTGGCGGCGGCAGAGGCAGCAGAGTCCAGCCAAGGGCGGCCTCCCCTCGGCTCGGCCGGGGGACCGAGGTCTGGCGGCTCCTCCGGGCAGTGGCCCGGACAAAAGCCATCGGGGGAAAAGGCGAGCCGCCAGCGCCATCTTGCGACCTTTCACCCCGGCGCCGGCCGTGCAGCAGCGAAAGGACGCCGGCGGGAAACCACCCCCTCAGCTGGGCTCGCGAGCGGGACTGGCGAGGGGAGCTGGCCCGTGGCTGCCACCGCGGGGGAACCGCCGCCTCCCCGCTCTCCCTGCAGCAGACAACGCACAGGGGCCGCAGCCCCGCCGGAAACCCGCCGCTCTCGCGAGTTCAGCGGCCTCGCGGGCCTTTTCTCGCGGGGTCGGGTTTCCGGGCGGGTCGGTTGTGGAGGAACGTGTCGTAGGCCTAGCTTCCGAGAGGCGGAAGTGGACGGGCGCGAGCGGCGATGGCCGGGCAGCACCTCCCGGTCCCTCGGCTCCAGGGTGTTTCGCAGGAGCAGTTCATGCAGCACCTCTACCCACAGGTGAGGCCCCGCGCGGGGCCGGACCGCGGGAGCCGGGGGTCCAGTCCCTGCCTCTCAGCTGGCTCCCAACCTGTTCCTCGCGACCCGGGGAGTGGGGAGAAGGCGGCGGGCGTCACAAAGGGCGGTGGGCTCTGCGCCCCGGGGAGTGGGCGCTCGGGGATGTCCCCGGCTCATCCATTCCGGAGAGAACAGCGTGGCGGGAGACATGGAGTGGTTCTCAACCTTCTGGCCCTTTAATACAGTTCCTCATGTTGTGATCCAACCATAAAATTATTTTCGTTGCTACTTCATACCTGTAATGTTGCTACTGTTATGAATCGTCATGTAAATATCTGATATGCAGGATGGTCTTAGGAGACCCCTGTGAAAGGGTCGTTTGACCGCCAAAGAGGTCGGGACGCACAGGTTGAGAACCATAATGAGAGCTGCGCTCGCTGCAAAGAGCGGCCTTGTTGGAACCTCGCCTGGAAGCCTTCTGCCGTTACCTTGGCAACGAAGGGCGCTTTCGCTTTCATCACCACCCCGCCCACCTTGCCGTCTTCCTTTGGGTTTCATACATTTTATAGGTTTCCAGGCTCCCCAGTTGGCGTGAATGGCGCCTGTCAGTCCACTTTCCTGGATTTCAAAGAGCAGTTTTTCACTGTACGGAGCCGAAGGGAATCAGTGGGAATTCCCTCAAGCAACCGCCACTGCTTTTGGTCTTGGATGCTAACTAATCCGGGTTCTAGTTCAAACACTGGAATCCCTTATGTGTGTAATTCCAACCTTAGTTCTTTAAAAGAAAACTCAGGGGAAAAAATAATGGCTTTGTTCTCAGGAAACACACTCAAGTTTTTAGAGATAAAGGTGCATGGTCTTATGCCCAGATTTCAAGATCCCCCAAGACAGACCACTAGGGAGCCGAGTCCGATGCAAAAGCATAGAGTCTTTTATTCAAGCCCGGGACTTGGTCCCCCCCCCCCCATGCCTCCATTACTGGATGCAAGAGAGAGCCCCGAGTCCCAAGGGAACAAAGAATTTATAGGGCTTGGGGTCAGGGGGTGGGGGCACACTCTGACCACTGATTTGGCCGATTCCGGTTGGTTGAGTGAGGGCTGGGGGCTAGTGACGCAAGGGCAGGGTGCAGCTAGGGTCTGGTTACACAAAGACGAGGGTGGCTAGCACACTCTTGGCCTTGGGCTAGTTTCCCCCGCTTTCCCATTGGCCGAGATAAGGGCAAGCTGAGTAACTGATACATTCTGCGGCTTTTTCTTGGAAGAGGGGTTAAGGACACAGCTATCAGTCCTGTTCTGTCCTTTCACATGGTATCAGCAGCTTACCCTGAATAGTTGAGAGAATAATTATCTTGTTCTCTAAACACAATTAGAATGAGAGCAAATGGTACAGGAAGCAGTTGGGGAATCAGAGTAGATGGTAAATGGCAGTTCTTTGTGATGTACTGTCAACTTTTCCATAAGTTTGAAATGGTATCAAAATAAAAAGTTACAAACATATTTGACTATAAATACACATTTCAGTCATTTAGTCATAAGTAACATTCCTGAAAAATGCTTTAAATAATTAGATTATTTAGGTGTTGTTTTTTTTTATCTCTTAGCTATTCATGATGTCACTATTCTGTTTGGTTTGGTTTTCCTAATGTTAAAATTTTGTTCTAAGTATATTGGATGGGTCCTTTTCCTATTTTAGTTACAGTATGAATTGTCAAAAGGTTTGAGTTTGAGCATCTTGGAATAAATTTCTTTTTATCCCTCTTTTGTCAAATATAACTCCTGATATATTGTTGGGTCCTGTTTTTGTACTATTCCCCTTTGTAGAGGAAACCTGTAGTGTTGGAAGGAATTGATTTGGGGACATGCACAAGCAAATGGACGGTGGAGTACCTAAGTCAAGTTGGAGGGAGGAAAGAAGTGAAGATTCATGTTGCTGCAGTTCCCCAGATGGACTTCATTAGTAAGAACTTTGTATATAGGTATTTTCTTCTCAGGTTTACTCTTGGGATACAAATAACTTGTTTTAAACCTTTAAGATATTTATACAAAATCCATATGGCACATCATCTTTTGGCTAGTTTTCTATAATCATGGAATAGCTTACGAATTTTTAAAGAATGGCTTTTAAAAGACAAGAATTCTGAGTTTACATAATTATACAAGGACATTTCCAAACACCATTTTTTACATAGGGTGTATACCTGATGCCTTCTGGAATCATGGAAGGAACAGAGAATTGTCATAACTAGAGGGGTTACGTCTGAATGCTTCGTTAATTAACTGATCCTACCACATTAGCAATTATTATCCAGAGTAATAAATTCTAAAGTTTCCTTTCATGATCTATTTTGATTTTTAATGCCCTAGTTTTGGAAATTTTTCTAAATCAGATTGTTTTTTGGTAAGTATAAGTCCATTGTTTTTCTGCCCTCTCCAGAAATGTAGGGCAAGTAGTTGCTATGTTTGGCATAAACTTTCATCAACTCAGGTAACTAAAAAAATCATACTTAATTTTCTCTTTTTAAAAAATAACCTTAATACTTTTTTTCCCTCATGGTTGTAATTATATGTTTTATGATCTCTTAAAAGCAAATAAGAGACCGTTCAAAGCTGCTGGGTTTCTAAATTTGAAAGCTTTACTGTAATCTCATAGTTTTAATATGCTATTTATTCCCACGAGTTTTGTTAAAAATGTTACATTAAAAAACAAACAACTTTCACATTCTGAGCATGTCCAGTTCCCAACAAATTCAGTCTATTAAAAACATGTGTAGTTCACAATAGCCTGACTTTTAAAGGGAGTTAGCTGTTTCTTCCAGAGTAGAGATGAGTTAAACAGCTTCTAATGTCCAGGGCCATCCCTTTCTCATTTTTCCAAGCTCATATTACAGCTTGCCAAAGCATTTCTCAGTTTTTTTATCCTTGAATATTCACCATTATAGTTTTGGTTTTTAGTAGACCATGAATTGAATTTAATTGCCATGAGTTTTCCCAAGTCTAAGAACTTTCATTTTTTATTAAATAAAGAAAGTGGAAGAAAGTGCTGGAATGATAAGCATTTTTCAGCCTGCAGTTAATGTTTATTTTCCAGAGAGTCCAATGCCATAGCAAGTGGTTATTGAAACTTCTTGAATTGCCTTGATGTTTTGTCATGTCCTATAAGCTTTTCAAAACTTGTTTTTGAAGCACATACATTATGTAATAGTCCTTATCCCAGCTTCCTCCAAACCTTTCACTAGGGCTACTAAAAAGCTACAAGAATATTTTCTTAGTGCAAGAAAAAAATAGATTATTTTTGGCAGTTAATTGGGAGTAGGAAAGAAGGAAGGCATCTCAGCCACAGACAGACTAGAGAGTAAGAAATTCTCATCCATTTATCAGTATTATCACTTCAATTTAATAATAATTATACAGATGAGCTAATGGAGGTTTACAAATGTTAAGTAACTTACCCAAGATCATGTAGCTTGAAATGATGGAACCAGGACTTATACCAGATGTGCTTGACTCCACAGAGCCCTGATCCTACCCTCTTTTTGATACTACCTCCCTTACTAGTCCATGTTAGTCCAGACAAATGGAACTTTAGTAGCAGGTGTTTTGTGGGGTTTTTTGTTTGTTTTGAAACATGCATGAGGTAGATAAGATCTCCAGGCCAAGGAACTTGCCAGTTCGTATACTTCATATCCCCCTCTCTCAGCTTTGCTTCTGCAGAACCTCTGACAGGTACCAGTACCTAAGGGAGAAAGGTGCTGGGGCAGCCCTGTTCTACTTCTCTGGACTGACCCACTCTCCCTGCCCTGTTCTTATAAAGGTCTCGAAACAGTTCTGGGTTCTCTCTAGTAACAATCTAAGCCTGGGCAACTGCACCAATTACAGAGGTGGCTCTGGGACCGAGAGGCTTCCCCATTGCTCCCAGACTCTTCAAAGATGCTTTGGTAGGAATGAAGGGTGTATGGTGAGGTCAGAGATGGAAAAACTGAATAGGAGGATGGTACGTAAATTTGTTTATATTATTAGGCAGAAACTATAGTAGAAGATTGGTCTGAGTGAATGGCAGGCTCCTTTTCCCTCACAGTGCTCATTCTACAGTACCAGCAGTGTCCTCAAGTTCAGTTGACATTCATGCTCACAGGATCCACTAGTCTATAATCTGGCATCAGATTCACTTGGATTTGCCGAAAAAAGCATTCTAGCAGGATAGTATCAGTAGGAGTCCTTATGCCAATCCGGGAGCCATCTTTGGCTCACCAAATATAACAGCTTTGTTGTAAGGGAACAAGACTATAAAAGTGAACCCTAGCTTAGACACCAGCAGCACAAACAACCCATGAACTGACGCAGGTTTCTCTAAGGGCATACTCAGTTGCAAGAGTTACACTACCCATAAGGATGCCAAATCCCCTGCTTCCTAACAATATTTATAGTCCGCCACCAGCTCTCTAGCCAGGCGTAGTTCACCAATAAACAGTATTACCTGATGTCACAGTTGAATTCCACATTTATCTTAACCGGTATGTTTGTAGGAAAACATTGCTAGGAGAAAGTAGGGCCAACCCTTTCTCCCCATCTTCCCAGTACAGATTTCAGGGGGAAGTAAAAGTGAAAAGATGATAACTTTTAATCAGAGGTTTGGAGGCTGCAGTTCATTGCTGGCGGAGGGGAGAGGCTTTTGACCTTGATGCTTTGAGGACTTGATCGTCTTACTGTTACTGATAAGGGATCGTCTTTATGTAGGGGCAGTACTTTTGATTCTTGAAGGGATAGGATGGGACCGGGAGAAAAAATAACTTTCAAGGCTCAGGAATGTGAGGTGAAGGAAACATACTTTGCTTTTACAATGTTCAGCCTTTTCAACCAGGTGGAAGGAGCCAGGCATTTGGGTAGAAATATTGAAGAATAAAACATTGTCACTTCACTGGAATTCTCGAGATATTCCTCAGAAGCCTTATAATGACAGAGCGTGGTTCAGGAGGATGAGAGTAGTGTTACAAGCTTGTGTTCTCTGCTGACGCCAAAAGGCAGGAAGACCAGTTGGGGGTGGGGGGACTTGACCTTCATTGACCCTTTGCCTACTGTCTCTTCCAAAGGAGCATTATTAGTAGTTGCCCCATCATCACAAGAGCTTGAAAGTGTGTATTTCCAAAGGTAACCAAACATCATAGGAACATTTTTCTAACAAAAACTTGGAATAAAAGGATATTGGCATATGAGAAGGATCCATCTGTACCATAGACTTAAAAATCTTTAATTTTTGAAATAGGAATATCAGACAACCTAGGTCAAGTAAGGACAGTGCTAAATGAATTTTGAAAACTTAGAATTCCACATAATAGGTTATAATAAAAATTATGGTTATTGTAAAAGAGGTCATATCCAACTTCAACAAACCCCCATAATATATAATGATTAGAGTATTATTAATTGATTTATTATTAAGTCCAAGGATTCTCTTATGTTTATTTCAGAACTTTACCTTTTGACAAGTTGGTTCAGAGGGCAGCTGAAGAAAAGCATAAAGAATTCTTTATTTCAGAGGTAATTGGTTCTAACATTTTTTTTAGAAAACATTAATATCTATATACTAAATGGATTTTCTTATAAGAGAATATTTTATATACAAGAGCTGTATCCTTCTCTAATAGCCACTCTTACGGCTTGGTTGTATGCATGCCATAGATATTAGTTCTACTATTTATTAGGTTGTAAATCTTGGCCAGATTATTTCTCTGTGCCTCAGTGTACTCAGCTATAAAATATGAATCATAACAGTACAATTCACTAAATCTAATCTGTAGAGTAATTATTAGCACAGTGCCTGACTAGAAACTACTCACTAAATGTTAGCTATTAGTATTACTTCCATTGAAAATGCTTTGGTTTGATATACCAAGTTCAAATGCTAATGGAGAACTATTTATTTTATTATTAGATACTATCAGTGTGATTACTTTTTTAATTTGCTTTAACATTTATTCAGAAGAAGTCTACTTATTTACATTATAATCCACCTTCAATTCACTTTAAATATCATGGAACTCCTGAGCAACCCTGCCTGTAGAGGAGTCCTTGTGGGGCAGCAGTGTCTAGGCTTTTACCGTTTTGCTCAGTCATTAGTTGGGGGAACTCCAAGAAGAGCAGGACATTGGTTCCAAAAGTGAGATGGACCTGAGGGAGCTAACAGCTGGCAGCTGGAAGTCAATCACACTTGAAGGGGGTCTGAGAAGTGAGTCTCTATCTGCCACATGAATTTATTTAAATCTTGAAATAGTAGAACTGGTAGAAAACTCTTAGAATTTTGAGAACATATTTTGAAACCTGTCTAGCCAGTAATAAATTCATAGAATTTAATCTGAAAGTTTACATTTCTGATCACCTATAATAATAAAAGCATAATATGCTAATTAGACTGATGTCCTTCTGGATGAGACTGGGGCTGCGAGGGCCGAGCCCCTTGCACGAATTTTGTGCATCGGGCCTCTAGCAGATTTATAAAAGCAAATAAAGTTTAATAAAGTAAATGAAGTTTGTGTTAACAGTCAATGTAGGTATAAAAACAGGAGAATGCCCCTGTGCTTGACCCAGTATATCTCAGTTATCTAATTCTCATAGGAAATGCAGGCAACAGAAATGTTTTCTAATTCAAACAATTCCTTATTATAGCTACTCAGTGCAGTACAATTGGTGATTTTTTGTATTGTAGCAAACTTACTGCTATAAAATGACATTTCTAATTCACATACATGAGCTGACTCTTAAGAATTTGGCTTAAGAATTTATATAATCAGGGATAGGCTTAGCTTGATAAAATACAATTCAGAATTTTAAAAAATTATTAAAAGTATATTTTATTTATCCCCTATTGTACATTTGTATTACATTAAATAAGAACTTTTTTGTTGGCATTCACAATACTTTGAGATCATGTGTGTTGTACATATAGGAATTCTTTGAAGTCTTAAGACAATGTTGAGTCTAAATAATTTGGAGTATAAAGTCTAAATTGAACAATGTGGCTTTAGATGTGTGTATTGCTTTTAGAACTTATTTTACTTATATTTTATGGATTCAGTCATTATTACAAGTAGCATGTAAAGACTTTTCTTCATACGGCCACCAGAGAGCATTAGTAGAAAGGGTAAGAAGATGTAACTTTTTGGAAAACGACTTCACTGGGTTAGATTTTAATACTTACTTCCTTTCACCTTTACTTTTTAATATTTCTAAGTGAGTATTGATGTTATTTTTCTCTGGGACATTTAAGGATGAAAAGTACTACTTACGGTCGCTTGGGGAAGACCCTAGAAAGGTAAGAATTCTGAATATGAAACAATTGCTTCAAGCTTAAATGGATATATATATATACATATATATATATATATATATATATATATATATATATATATATATATAAACTGGCACTATAATTTTGATACTTGCTGCCTGTCATATGATCTGTTTTATCGTTTTTCATTCTTTCCTTAATGATTCGAATAAGTATGATTATTAAAAGTTGATAACTTAGTTTTTCAAGTAGGACCATAGAATCTTAGTGTTTAAAGTCATCTACTGGTAATCTGTACGTAATTAAGAAATTCTTTCTATTGTATATTTTACAGATTGCAATTCACCTAATAACATATAAATTTAAATAATTATAAAAATTCTGAATAACTCATTATATAAGCTTTGACATGCATCCAGAGTCTAATATATATGGCTGTAGTGTTAAAGAGTATCCCTAAAATAATTAAGTAAGATTACATTAGTTCTTTGCCTTCATTCTCCTTCCTCAGACCACAGGTTTACATAGTTGATAACATTCAAGTTGATGACTCCTAAACTTAAGATACTTAATATTAGATAACAACTGTATGACTCTTGCTTAAAGTAGGAAGGACCTTTCTATAAATGAAGCATATTAAGCCAAACAGTGTTAAATCTGCAGTCTTGTTACACAGTATGTATTACTTCATTGGTGGCTTTGGTCATGTCTTAGTATTTTAAAGCAGTGAACAGAGTTTCACTCCATTTCTCTTTTGTATCATGGATTCTGATGGCAGTCTTAGATAAAATAAGCATTGTGCCAGTGTTGTTTTGTTAAAATTCTTATTGTGTTCCTCTCAATGCAGGATGTTGCAGATATCAGAAAGCAGTTTCCTTTATTGGAAGAAGATATTAAGTTTCCAAAATTCTTCAAAGAGGAGCAGTTCTTTTCCAGTGTTTTTCGAATTAGCTCACCGGGATTACAACTTTGGACCCACTATGATGTATGCTACACAGATAAGAAACCTAAGCTACTGTAGATGTTTAGCATTGATCGATTTAACAGTCACAGTTTCAGCTCTGTGGGCTACCTTAAATATCTTCGACATGTAATTTGCTAAAACATGAGGTTGAAAACAGATGCTCTGCAAGGCGGTGATATGGAAATGAATTGTTAGCTAACACCAAAGCCTAGTTTATCACATTTGCATTCTCAGTGGTCTTGTTCTTGATTCATCAACTATATATATAAAAGGCTAAGTGACCAGTCAAATGGCCGGTCAGTGGCTATGATGCATACTGACCACCAGGGGGCAGACAATGCAGGAGCTGTGGAGCGACAGCAACTTTGCAGAGTGCCCTGGCACTTCGGGACTCCTTGGGGGATGTCAGACAGCCAGTTTCAGCCCAGTCCCCACAGTCCAGGCCGAGGGACCCCACTTGCCAGAGGGACCCCACTCACTAGATGCCCTTCCAGCCCCAGCACTGCCCCAGGTGCAGCTGGCTGGGGAGAGACCGTGGGAGGTTGGCTCCAGGGCGTGTCCCGTCCATCTCGCCCAGTCCCTCCCCACCAGCCACCTTCTAGTTAATGTCCTTTCAATGTGCACAAATCCATGCACCGGGCCTCTAGTCATATATAACGTTTTATTAGGTGTTTTTGTTTTGTTAACATGTGAGAAATGGCCACCAGATGAGGAGGAAAATGGTGGAAGTAGAAAAAGTGATAAGGTTGTGGTATGAGTCAGAAGCTTGTGGACAGCCATTTTCACTCATCAGAAGGTCTTAGGTATATATCCCCTGAGAGTGTCAGATATCTATGTGTTGAGTAGCAAGATGTGTAGATTATTGATCTTGATAAGTTATAATTTTATTTGCTTAATGGATAGAAATGTTTTACAAACGTTAAAAATCTGGTATTGTGTATGGTTTGGTGTTGGGTGGAGAAATTTAGGAAGCTAAAACTAATACCTAATATGTTTATAAAGATAAAGGAATTCTTTTTTTAAAAAGTTCTGAGTCCAACTATATTAATTTTTATAAGTATGTTTTATAATTCAGCTGACGATCTCTTGAGAGGATTTTAACGTAGTAACTTTATAATTAAGTGAGATAGACAAAATCCTAGCATATTGTTTTTTAAAGGTCTCATGTAAATGATATGGTGAGAAAATGATGTGATAACTCAAATACATTTTAACTGACTTCTCAGGTTATATTTTTAATTTTAAGTAGTATCCTTTTTATATTGAGTTATGGAATATCATAAAGCTTTTCTTAAATTAAAAATAAGTCAAAGGAATAGTAGTAGTATACAGGGTGCCCCCCCCCCCCCAAATTATACACACTTTGAATGATTATAAAGTCAGTGTTTATTAATGTACAGATCATTTTCAAAATTAAGTGAGCTACTAACTGGTATACAGGCTTTGAATGATTATAAAGTCAATATTTATTAACATACAGTTCATTTTCAAAATTATCAGCTGTTAAAGTGTGTATACAATTTTTGGAACGCCCTTTGGTTATTATATAGTTAAGGTTTATAAGGTGGGTAAAAGGAAAAATGCTTAGGTAGAAATGATCTATTTATATATATAAAAGCCGGTCACTATGATGCGCACTGACCACCAGGGGGCAGATGCTCAACGCAGGAACTGCCCCCTGGTGGTCAGTGCGCTCCCACAGCCAACCTCCCACGCTCCCTCCCTCCCCCGAGCCAGCCAATGGGTCCCAATTGCCAGCCAGGCTGAGAAACCCCACCTGTGCACGAATTCGTGCACTGGGCCTCTAGTATGTAAATAATCATGAATATATCTTGTTTGTATTATTTTAATTGTTTCGTTGAGAATTATGTCACTCTGGCTTTTAACATTTTTCACAATCTACCAACAAAGTGCACCCTTGCATACACAGGAAGAGTCATGATTGCTCCAGTAATAAGTATGTTAAGAAAATTTGCAAGGTTATAGTACTATAGAAATAATTTAAAATTAAGATGCCTATAAACCAGTAGTTGCCAACCTTTTGGACCTCATGGACCACCGGTTGGTGATTGCTGCTCCAAAGGTTTCCTTAAACCAGTGGTTGCCAACCTTTCAGACCTCATGGACCATCAGTGGTCTGCGGACCACCGATTGGCGACCGCTGCTATAAACAAATTCTGGCCATATATTAAGTCATTGAAAGAGCAGTGGTTGCCACAGGACCTTGTATTTTTCCAACACCTAATATTTCTAGGTGCTTTTAATTTGTTGTTGAGTACTGGCCTTCTAGCATTCCTGGACAGATAAGTAATAAAACCAAAGCAGGGAGCCTCAAATAAGTGTCACTACCCTCCCTGTCATAATGGTGAGGCAACTACAGATTTCCTAATGGCTTGCCCATCCTTTCCATGTTAAAGGTAGTGCTACAGAAATATCTTCCATAAATGAACAGTGGTGTTTTTAATACAAATGTTTTCATTGTTACATTCGAACAGCCGTGGGCAAACTACGGCCCGCGGGCCAGATCCTGCCCGTTTGAAATGAATAAAACTAAAAAACAAAAAGTCCGTACCCTTTTATGTAATGATGTTTACTTTGAATTTATATTAGTTCACACAAACACTCCATCCATGCTTTTGTTCCGGCCTTCCGGTCCAGTTTAAGAACCCATTGTGGCCCTTGAGTCAAAAAGTTTGCCCACCCCTGCATTAGAACATTACTCTTAAGATTTTACATAATGTGAGCCAAGTCTTATTAAAGGATAGGATTTACACTTCACTATTTGGAATACCATTGGTTTAGTTTATGTGAATTTTAGATACTGTTTATTCATAAGTTCTTACTGCTTTCCAGGTAATGGATAATTTCCTAATACAAGTGACAGGAAAAAAGCGTGTTGTACTGTTCAGTCCTCGAGATGCCCAGTATTTATATTTATCAGGTATTTTCTTTTTCTTTTTAAGTTTTTGTTTTTAAAGGTTGATTTATTTAGTACTCTTTTTTGAGACATCTCTCTGTTCTCATAGAAAAACATGTTAGGGCTTCTTCCTAATTAAAATGTATTGTGTCCCATTGTGTATGTGTACACATGTAATGTTAGGCTAAATGAAGAATGAGATTTATAGATTTTCTTAATTGTATTAAATGAATGGCAGTGGTCATACATAAAGGATGAGTCATTGGAAAATGCATTAGGTTTCAGGAGAATGGTAATTGTTTTCACAGTGTGGGTATAGAAAGTCATACAGAAAAGAATAAATTTTCAAATTTATGTTTGTAATTACTTTTATAAAAAGGCTAACTTTGCTCAATATGTATTATTCTTTTTTGGGACATTTCAGGTACTAAATCAGAAGTACTGAATATAGATGACCCAGACTTAGCTAAATATCCACTGTTTTCCAAGGCTAGAAGGTATGAATGTTCCCTTAATGCTGGAGATGTATTATTCATTCCTGGTAAGATTTCTGGACCTCTGTAATTTGCTATTTATAAAAGCTGTCCTCTATCGCTTACCCATTATATGATTTTTTAGTCCAAAATATATTTGTTATATGTATGCTGGCCTATAAAAAATGATTTTTATATACAATTGTGTGTATGTGTTTTAAAGTATGCTTTGGCAGATTCTTATAAAATTAAATCTTATTTTTTGAAGGCAACATATAAATATATTATTATACTTTATTCTATTAAATGACATCAAGGAAGATGATTTATATCTGGGAAAAGATTCTATCTGGTTGTTCTTTTTAATCATTTTATTTTTAAAATATTTATGTATTTTAGGACTGTCATTTCAGTATTTACCAAGAAATGTTAAATGTATTTCATAGCCAAAATAGATTTAGAGATTTTGTTAAATATCAAAATGTTATAATCTTTAACACCTGTAATATCTTGTGTTCATTATTTTCTACAGTTTTAATGTATTACTTAATTTCTTTGTAAATAGGCATTAGTTGTTGCTGCTAACCAGTGATATAATTAACATCTATAATTATTAGAGGCCCTGCGCATGAAATTCATGCACGGTTAGGGTCCCTAGGTCTGGCTGGCGATCAGGGCCTATCGGGGCCTTCCTTCCCCCAGCTGCCAGCCGCCAGCCGGGGCCTTCTTTTCCCTAGCTGCCAGCCAGCGCCTTCCTTTGTTCTGCACCTCTCCCCCAGTGGTCAGCACATGTCATAGCGAGCAGTTAAACTCCCAGTTGGTAGAATGCCTGAGGGGACAATTTGCATATTAGCCTTTTATTATATAGGATTATTCTGAAGTAAATACCTAAAATTTATAAAAATCATAATTCAGATTAAATGGTTGTATTAACAAATTCTCTATATAATTTTCCCATTTTTAAGTTAATATTTTTAAAATCATTAATACCCAATGATAGAATTAAGTAAAGTATTACTAAAAATATGCTGATCTCATTTGCAGATAGATTATAAATTCCTTGAAGACAGGGAACCATGTTTTGTTAATCTTTGTATTCCCCAAGTGGCTTGATACAATGTCCTTCACATAATTGATTGTCTATAAAGTTTGATACATTGACTTCTGATTCTTGTATTTATTGAACAACCAGCACAATAGTCTTTAAGTCTATTGCCATTATTTAATTTTTTTTATCTTTAGAGCATGATTAAGGGCTGTGTAGTTTTCCCTTATTCTGTGTACAACCTTTTTAAAAAGGAAAAAAATGTCCAGAAATACTAAACATTTGCATATATTTTGAAATAAATGCACAGCCAACCTCTGGTGGTCAGTGCAGGTCATAGCAACTGGTTGTTCGGTTGACTGGTCATAACGATCACTTAGGCGCATATATACACACACACACATATATATATATAATGGATTGTAAAGGAGCTTAAAAATATGATTATGATTGCATTAGAAATATAAAACTGAAGCTGAATGCAAATTTAAGGAAGTTAGCAAATGCAGCTTGAACAGGAAGTCTTTGAGAACAAAGGTATTGTGCTAAGTCAGAAAAGGTCAAACACAGTGGGGCCTTGACTTACGAGTTTAATTTGTTTTGAGACCGAGCTCGTTAAGGAGCTCGTTAACTCAAATTACTCTATCAACTCAGTGCAAAAAATCAGCCGAGAGACAGCTGGTATCTCAAAAAACTCGTTAGTCGGGACACTCATAAGTCAAGGCCCTACTGTACACTCCTCAAGTAATTGAAATGTTCTGTGTACAAAACATACTTTTGATGTGGTTGTGTGACAGGAAGTGTAAACAAGTAACACAAAATACAGCTTCAAATTACATATCTGTAAAACAAATATCACTTTATTATGTCTTTCAAGTTAAAAAGGAAAAATTGCTATTTGAAAAGGTTTTAAATGTAGGTTTGTGCTATTGACACTTTAAATTGGTTGGCAATTCATAAAAGTTAAAATGATTCTGTTAAAAGCTGGGAGTGTGCTAACGAAGGGGTCTAGTTACAAGAATTATTTCTTAAATTGGTTATATGCAATTTGTGATATTTCACTGACATTTTGGTGGGTTTGTTTTTTTTTAACTGTAGGTTTTATTTTTAACTTTTAAAAAATTTTTCTTCAGCTTTATGGTTCCATAATGTAATTTCTGAAGAGTTTGGAGTGGGAGTGAATGTCTTTTGGAAACACCTTCCGTCTGAATGCTATGATAAAACAGATACCTATGGAAACAAAGATCTCACAGCAGCATCAAGAGCTGCACAAATTTTGGACAGAGCCTTAAAAACACTGGCTGAATTACCAGAGGAATACAGGGACTTCTATGCACGGCGAATGGTCTTACACATTCAAGACAAAGCCTATAGCAAAAACTTTGAGTAAATAATGAAGTGAATGCAATGAATATAAACTTTTAAATACGGTTCAGCTCAAATATTAGAAAAATATAACAAATTATATTTAGATTTTTTGTTAAAAGAGGAAAGGTAAATCAATTTCAGATTTGCATATTAAATAAGTACAAAGGAGTGTTTGTGTGGTTTTTATACAGATTATTATGGTTCAAAGAATGCTATTCTGGGATCCTTCTTGCTTTCAGATTCAAATAACTAAAATTCTAACTTAAAATGACAAAATGTATTGATACATTGGGCTTTGGTATTTTTTGTTGTTATCCTCACCCGAGGAAATTAACCATTAATTTTTAGAGAGAGAAGGGAGGGGGAGAGACAGAGAGAGAAAAAAATACCAATGTGAGAGAGACACGGATTGGTTGCCTCTTGCATGCTCCCTGACCAGGGCCAGGGATCCAGCCTGCAACCTAGGTACCGTATTTTTCCATCCATAAGATGCTATTTTTTCCTAAAATCATTAGACTGAAAAACGAGGGGCATCTTATACACGGAAGTCAACTGAGGAGGGAGCTGTGCGGGTGCGTAGCTGCCCATACCTTGTCAAACAGGCTTCCTCCAATCACAAGCTTGTTGTTACATCAACTGATGCCCTAATTGGAGGTGGAAGTGGAGAGTGCACAGGTGCAACAAGAACTGGCGCTTTCTGAGCCCATAAAGGTGTCAAAAAAAATAAGATAAATACCAGTAAGCGATTGTCTTACTCTGCAAAATTCAAACTGAATGTAATCAGCTATGCAAGAGAGCATGGAAATAGAGCTGCAGAGACACAATTTGGACCTCCTCCCACAGAGTATATGATCAGACAGTGGAGAAAACAGGAACAACTTAAGATCCAAAAAAGAAGGCCTTTAGAGGAAAACCAGCAAAATGTTTAAAATATTTTAATTGTGGGTTAGAAAAGTGAGGGGCGTCTTATACACGGAAAAATATGGTATATGCCCTTGACTGGAATTGAACCCAGGATCCTTCAGTCCACAGGCCAGTGCTCTGTCTACTGAGCCAAACCAGCTAGGGCAGCCTTCAGTATTTTTGATCCAGTGATTCAGTAGTGTCATTAGGAACCTCTTGGGTTTTTCCTCCTGTTTTCAACTGCAGCATTGGCATCCTCCTAAGGCTGGCTACCTTCATGGGATGGTTGCCAATAGCAGCTCAGGCCGTGTATGACACCTTCATTTACATGCAGTGGAGGAGTCAGGCTGTATTCCAGCAGCCCTTTCCTAATATAAAAAAGCTTTCCCCAAATTTGCCACCAAATCCTCGGGTCTTATTGATCTAAAATAGCTTAGACCTATCCTGAAAGGACCCATAAGCCAGCCTAGTTTACTGGTGCTGGAAGTAGAATTCTCGTCCTCTGAGGCATATGTGGGCAGAATGGATAATTGTTTAAATCAGAATTCTGGTAAGAAAGAGAAAGGTGGGCAGCCAACAATGTCTACTACATTAATCTTTTGAACTTTTAAAAACAAGCCCAGATCCCAACTTTATAGACTTGGAATCTGTGTTTGAGGTTTGATGCATAATCAGGATTGAGAACAAGATATTAAATAATAATTTGGATGAATAGTTTTGTGATTCACCCCAAATGTTTAATCTGATCCTGGTTTTTCTTAGCACCCAGTGTAAGTCAGGCCTGCCCCTTTTCTGTTTTTAAATGTCATAAATCAGTTTTAATTTAGGCTAAAGTTTCACCTAAAATTTTCCCCACTAAATGCTTTTCCACCTATTCCTTATTTTAAAAAAGAATTTTTAAGAATACGTGAGAAATCCCAATGTCCTCATTAGAGACAATGAGCCATTGTATGTCGATCTGTGCCAGTCTTTGTTTTGGACCTAGTAATTATTTGCACTGTCATTGACAATATACTTACTGAACACAAATGTGCCCATCTAAAGCGATCTGAGTATGTAAATTTGGTGCATCTTAATTATGAAGAAAATCATTTTCACTATTGAGAAATAATTCATCTACTCATATCCTGTGTTTAGAGTTGGATTCATTTCAGGTATAAAAAGCAAATTATAATAGGAAAAAGTATATAAAGAATTACCTGAACTTCCTAGGCATCTTTGAGATGTTGAAGTTATTTAGATTGTAATTATTAGCTTTTCATGAATATTAACTCTATTTGTCTTGGTACATAATTACACTGGAATTCTATCTATTCAGTAATTGGTTTCAAACTTGGTCACTTCCTTGGACAAAACAAGGGAAACAAAATCAACCAGGCTTATTTTGTACCTTTCTGTTCTTTTGAATAGCAGTTATGCGAACATTTGGAAAGAACTTTACTGACAAGGCTTTTCTCTCACCTATCTAAAGTTGCCAAGAGATATCTGAGCTGAATTTGACAAAAAATAAAATAAAAAGCAGGAAGCTGGAATGCAGGTCTGGATGGAATTGGAACTGTACTGTTCTGACTCCTCTGTGCTGAAAACAGATGTAGCCAGGAGGAACTAACATAGATTGGCAGTCAGCCCCAGAGATGGTGTTACCTTCAAGTCTTATTTTAAGCATACAGGCCATGAAGTGTTTGGATGTCTTAAAAGCACCTAAGTTGTATTCTATTTTTTAAAGTTCCATTCAATGATACTAAAATGACCACCTAAATTATGCCTGACTCTATTAAAGCTACTAGATCTCTTGCCTTTTAAAAAGCAATCTAAATTTACATATGAGGTCAATCTACATGTGTATCTTAACCTGTCTACAGTATGTTTCTCTTAAAGGCTCTTAAAGTGTAATGTAACACAATGGTTATTTTAAGAATACTACCTTTTGTTTCATATTTTACCTCTTAGACCTTATACATTGCTGTACTCACATGCTAGGACTGTTTTGTCTGTACTATATCCTTAGTGCTTAGACTTTCCTTGTCTTTGTGTGGGTGCTTGTATAATACATGAATTAAATGAAAAAAAATTACCATATTCTAATCAAGTCTCTTGACAGTAAAAGGACTACAGATATCTGAGACGATTAGTACAGAAAAGGAAGAACTTATTTTTCAGAGATTTTGTTTTCTAGGAAATCCAACAGAAGAAATGGAAATTATGCAACTTTTTATAGAGCAATATAAAGAAGAAATACTTTTATAGGAAATGTTCAAAACACCATGGGGGTTAATGAAAATATGTACAAACCCAAACTGGCAAAGTGGAGAGAAATAATGATCTGAAGTTTGAACAAATCTAATAACATAAAGCACATCAAAACAGACTTCTGTGGATTAAATTTAATATAATTATACATTCATGCTGTGGCAGTAACTTTCACATTATTTGTATGACTACTTTTCTCAGTTGACTCATGACACAAACACAAAGGCACAATCCGAAAGAATATACTAGCATTTAACAATAGTTTTAAACAGATGTGGAAAGAACAAATTTGAAGTATTAAAATACTTGAATATGGATCAACTTGAATATATTTTAATTCAAAAAATACTTTTCAACACTTTCATTTTGATGTGATGGTAGTTCCAGGTGTCCAGTGACTTCTTTTTAATGTCCATTGAACATGTAACAAACATTCACATGACTGGATAGCTAAAGAACCCATATTTTTAAATATCTCAGATTTTTGTAATGAATCCTGCTGAAAGTCCTACTTTTTCCACTTTAATCATAGAAATGCCTTTCTTTCCCCTCATTAGAGCATTCAGTAACTTAGCTAGTTTACATCAGATACACATTAACTTAACCAAGGATTAGGACACATTAAAAGAAGCCAATTATGGTGCTTTAAGGTAATAAAATGCTGGAATCAGGCTGACTCATTTCCTTGTTATAAATTTTTGGTCTCAAAAGAAACAGCAGGTATTTAAAGAAACTGAAGCAATATAAAACTATTTTGTCCTTAAAAAACAAAAAAACACCTTGATACCATTTTGTAATTTATAGAATTAAAGGATGTTATTTTTACACATTTGGTAAGAATCCTTTCTGATAAATAAGTCCCTGAATATTTGGAATGTGTTTATAATCATTAAAATACAATTCTGGGGGAAAAACAAAAAAAATATTAACATTTTCACTATACTGTTTTATAAATTAAGATATTAAGCTTCAGTCTTTTTTTCCCCAGTCTGAAAGCAGTGTTACTTCCCTGCTTTATTTCATTCCCTGAAATGCTAATTATAAAGTGACCACTCACCTTTTATTTTAATCACACACCTATGTTTTAATGTTGGTTGATATTAATTAGATCTTGGTTTCTCAAAATGTATTTATCTAGGTCAAGAGAAACAGGAAGAAGGAAACCTCACCCAAATTATGTAGCAGTGTTAAGCAAATTCACTTTTTGAGCCAAAATTAAATTGTGTCTTCAAACTTTCCCTTGCAACTTTTCTTATAGCAATATAATTTTTGCATTCTGGCCAAAGAGAGCTGCTTTCTTTTGGCAGGCAAAATCATGCTTCTGGAGAAACACTGACTTAGATCCACAGAATCCATCCCCTTGTCAACCGAACACTAACAAATAGTGTTATATATTTATTTTACCTAAGTTGATCTCTCTCAAAAGACTGATGTGAAAAAAACTTCAATCTGTAACATATTTTTACCCAATATACAGAATTATGTTCATTTTAAAACAATTTTCCCCAAAGAACTAGTTTGCAGCCAAGATTTAAAAAACTCCAAAATGTTTTAGCCAAAAGTTGTCAATTAAAAATTTAGCCACAATGCTTAAGTGTAATGTTTTTAAAAACCAAACTTTATACTACTGCACATTCTTGGTTATTTGGAAACAAATATATTTTGAGTCGAGAAGAAACACTTGGTGGCACACTGAAGAATGATTCCATGAATTGACAAAACAAAAAGGCAGGGTAGTTACTCCAAAATGATGGAAAATATCCATGTACTTTGGCTTTGTTTGAAGAGAAATGGAGTGTTTCTACTCAAAAGTGTTCAGTGCCAAAATCGCCAGCTAGTAAAATGCCACCAAAATCAGTTTTAAACATTACCCAGAAAACAAACTATTTCCAACAATAACAATTTTAATTACCTTTTATAAGGACTATATTGTAACTTTCATCATTAAGGGTTTTATATATCTCCTCTTAGGATTATCACAAACCATCTTTTAAATTTCAAACTAATTCTGATCCAGTCCAAATTAAAAACTTCACATTCATAGGCAAGAAATACTATTGCACATTATACGCCTATTTTAGGAATGTATGTTCCCTCCCTAAAAATGGATGTATTATCTATGAATTACATCTCATTATCTGAATTTCTAAAACTCAAAGTGCTTTTTCTCTTCCACTGAGCAAGTATTACATTAATATTCTCATAGTCTCAAAATACTTCATGAACCCTGAAGTGATTCTCTATGGAAGGAGCTTCCTTTACAAAATGAATTTGGCTAGTCACCTGCATACCAAAATCTCCAAGTATCTGAACAAATTTCTTGTGCTCCTTTCCAATCCAAGATCTCATTGGATCACGTACTTGGTAAGGTGTTACATGGGTGTGAACAATAATCCCTGTTTGTGCAAATTCTTTCAAGACTTCTGGGTAAGTAAGCCAAGTATTACTTCCTCCAGAATGTCCACCATCCAGCCAGTACATTGTTCTTATGCTGTTGATAAAAGCTTCTATGTTCTTGTCTTTCTTAGCTTCTTTCAATTCAAAAAGCAACTGATTCAAAACAACACAACCTTTGCTGAATCCAATCAGAGTAAAAGAAGCACCATTTAATGATGGTGGATAAAAACTCAGGGCAGACTCATCGAAGTTTTCACAGGGGTTCTCTTTTTCTCCCTGGCAACCATTCGTATGAGAAGAACTGGATCTACAATTAGATGCTTTGGAATCCTTATTCAAGTCTTTCACATTCTTCTTTGATAGCAAACTGTTCCGACATAAGTTAAAAGCATTAACTAATAACGTATAAAGGTGCTTAAAAGCTCCAAAGTCAGTACTGTGTTCTGGAGCACCAAACATATTACTTTTCACAAAATTGTCATAGCAGCTGAATTTGTGCAAATGCATTCGGGAACATTTTATCACCCAAATATAACTATTGGGGAATCGGTGGGCTAAAATGGTGGCAACATTTTCTAGACTCCAGTTTTCCCACTGATAATTCTCAGGATGGTGAGTCATAATTTCATGATAATTCTGAAAAGTAAGAAAGATGAAACAAGCATTAAATACACATTTATACAAAACTATTTCCACAAAATAGTTCCCTATTTTTATTGTAGAGGAAGTTGAGATGTTATGACCTATGGTTAATATACTATAAATGAAATCTATAAATCTGTCATTACTTTCTGGTCATAAAATTTTGAACAAATTACTTCTTCAGTTTAAGCCTCAAATCCCTGAGAAGACAAGTTTATAAGACATAATAGCTAAATAGCAGGGTAGGAGTTTAAATAATAAAAAACTTCATAGATATCTTTAGTAAATTTTATTTCATATATATACAATCTATTATTCGTAACACATTAACTGAAAATAAAAATTTGGTTTATTAAACAGTTTTTGACCACAGAATTTAAAAAATATTTTCCTATTAAAGCTACTATCCTGAACCCCTTCCTATTTGGATTACTCTAGCAACCTGAATGCTATATGTTTGATTTCAATTTTTGTTTTATAAAGCTGCAATGAACATTATAGAAAAATCTTTTTAAAGATCTGTGATTACATCCTTAAAAATAAATTCCTAGCTATAAAAGACTAGATTAAAGAATATTCATAATTTAAGGTTTGTTTAGATTACAATACTATTTTCCAGAGCTTAACTTTCCTTTTATCTTTGTTAAATTTCATAGGCACAGGAATGACATTCTAGTTTGGGTTTATTGGAAAGTTGAAATTTTGTTCATATTTATTAGGCATCTGGATTTCTACTTCTGCAAATTTGTATCTTTTGCCCTTTTAAAATTGGATCTTGTTCCTTTATAAGCATTCAATATGTATTAATAACCATTTGTTTAGGTTCTAGGACATGCAGGTAAATTTTGTTTTCCTCATAATTTTCTTTCGTAGTTGTTTTTAAAGGGAAATTCATTCAAATGCATTCATTTATTCTATAAAATATATTGGATAGCTAATGATTGGGTATGGTTCGGAACAGACCCCTGTCCACATGGAGCTCCCATTCTAAGTACTGAGATACACAACACACAACTCCGTTAGTAAGTAGAGCAACATTGCCCAACAAAAATGTAATATGAGCTACACAAACTTTTCTAGTAACTACACTAAAAAGTTAACAGGGGAAAGTTATTTTTAATAATACATTTTCAGCATGATATAGCCAAAATATTACTTTCAACATGTAATTCATATAAAAAACTACTGATATTATTACATTTTTCTTACTAAGTCTTTGCAGTCCAGTGTGTATTTTATACACTTACAGCACATCTCAATTTGGATGCTAAATTTTCATTGGAAATACTTAATCTGAATTTAGATTTCATAAAATTTACAGGTGAAAAAGTAGATTCACATACCCAGTTGTTCAAATATACTTAAATATTTTCCAGGAACTGACTTTGAGTATCAGTTTTTAGATTTAAAGTTAAATGCAATTAAAAATCAATTTCCTTGATTAGACAACATTTCAAGCAGTCAACAGACACAAGTTGTTAGTGGCTGGCTGGACAGCACAAAACATTAGTTGGGCCCAGCAGGTGTGGCTCAGTGATTGAGCACTGTCCCATGCCCCAAGAGGTGGCCAGTTCAATTCCCAGACAGGGCGTATGCCTGGGTTGCAGGCTGGATCCCCAGTGCAGTGGGGGGCGTGCAGGAGGCAGCTGATCGATGTTTCTCTCTCATCGATGTTTCTATCTCTCCCTCTCCTTTCCTCTCTCTCTCAAAGTAATCAATAAAAACATTTAAAAAACAAAACAAAAATTAGTGATAAGTGCAAAGGAGTATAATAAATGAAGCAGGTAAAAAGGAATATAAGGTTTTGGAGAGAGTGGAAGATTATTTTTTAAAAAACTGATTATTATTATCCATATATATAAAAGCCTAATGTGCAAAGTGTCCCCTCATGAATTTGATGGACTGGGAGTTCGATCGCTCACTATGTCATGTGCTGACCACCAGGGGGGCAGCACGGCACAGAACGAAGAAAGGCCCCACTGGCAGCGGCTAGGAACCCTACCTGTGCATGAATTTTGTGCACTGAGCCTCTAGTTCAAGGGTAGGCAAACTTTTTGACTCGAGGGCCACAATGGGTTCTTAAACTGGACCGGAGGGCCGGAACAAAAGCATGGATGGAGTGTTTGTGTGAACTAATATAAATTCAAAGTAAACATCATTACATAAAAGGGTACGGTCTTTTTTTTTTTTAGTTTTATTCATTTCAAACGGGCCGGATCCGGCCTGCAGGCCGTAGTTTGCCCACGGCTGCTCTAGTTATTTAATAAGGTGATAGTTGAGAAGGACCTGAAGTGGTGGAAGACAGATAAAAACCAAAATGAATAACTAATGTTTGATTATTAAACAAGATGGTCAGAAAAGGCTTCATTGTAAAGGCAACTTTTGAGCAAAGACTTGAAACAGGTGAGGTAATAAATCCTACGAATATCTGCATGAAGACTGTTCCTCCAAGGCAGTACCTGCAAAGCTTTTGGGGTGAAGTTGCCAGCCATGAGCAATTTGAAGAAGGCTGGTGTGGCTGGAGCAGAGTAAACGAGAAAAAGGAGATAGGCAGAAAAGCAACAAGGTGGAAAAGGTGACGATGGTGCGGGGCCTGAGGCCCTCTGGCTTTACGCTGAGTGAGATGGGAAACTATTGGAGTTCTGAGCAGACAGGTGTGTCATGATTTGGCTTACATTTCCCAATGATTATTCTGATCACTTTTAGATACATGAACGTGAAGTCACTTTGTTGATGGATTAAGATAGGAGGTGTGAAAGGGGACTAAAGGGTAACTTCAAGATACCTAACTTGAGCAACTAAAAATGAAGTTTTCATTAACTGAGATGAGGAAGACAGTAGGAAGAACAGGCTTAGGGGCAAAGATCCAGAGATTTTTAGGTCTGAAATATCTATTAATATCCGAAATGAAATTATGCATGCAATTGTGAAGTCTAAAGTTTGTGGTATATGCCCAGGTTATATACACAAATGTTGAAGGTTGTCAAAGTACAGGTAGTATGTAAAGCCACAGGTCCGAAAGAGATCACTAAGGGATAAAGGTACACAGAGAAAAAGCCCAAGAACTGAGTACAAGGGTACCCCCATGATTACAGAGGTCATCAGCAAGATGAGAAGACACTGTAATTCATTATGTATTCACATTTAATTCTCATTCATATCCTATAAATTAGTATTCCTATTTTATGGTTAAGGTAGCTGCAATTGGTCAGAGGTTTAATAGCTAAATATTGCAGAATCAGGGTTCAAATCTAGGAAATCTGGCCTAAAGTCTTTTGATGCTTTATCCTCTATTTCTTCTCTAGAAGACCTGGATTTTCAGAGCACTTCATACTCGGAATAAATCAACAGTATACCCCCGTCCAAAAATCTAATGGAATCTCAGGCTACATAAAAAAAAAAAAAAAAAGTAAAATCATGACACACCTGTCTGCTCAAATGGTGTCAAAGCAAAGGAGGTCTTACTCCACCTGTATTTAGCATTTTTTAGACCTCATCTGAAGATTTGTACTATATTCTGGCTGGCACACTTTAAAAACACTTAGTAGGTGTTCAATAAAGGTTATATTATCATCACCATCATCAGTGAGGCCCACTACAGCTGGTCCACAATCTGGAGGTCTCTGTTAGCAATGCCATGCTGTGTTCCTAAACTGAGCAATAGAGCACTGATTGATAAAGTTAAACTTCTCTTCAATCTAAATATTAGTTTTTTTTCATAGTGTTTATTAGCAGTCAACTAGATCAGTTGATTACTTTGAGGACAAGAGAAAAAAACAACAGACACCTTCATCACCCTCTGACTGGGGGCATAAAGTTTGCTACTCTATCATTTTAAAGCATCAATTTCAAAAACAATACAATAATACTGTTTCCATGGTATGAGAAACACACCGAGGCATATTCCAGCTTTACCTGTCCGCCCCGATAGCATCCAGTAGAACTCTCTGTGATGATGAGGCCCTTCTGTTTGCCTTTACTCACTGTGCGGCGCACACAACCTTAGCTGCACCCCAGCACCTGAAATGCTGCTGGGGTGACCGCGGAAAGGGGTGCCTGACACCTGTTTAAATGAACTTAAATGGCCACATACTGCTAACGGCTGCCGCATTAGACAACACAGTGCTAGATTACGGTCTAGGTTTTGACAGCCAGCTTTCCAGGACAACTTATCCACGGTTATCTGCCTGCAGCTATAAAATTAGTAATAAAGATACAATCACACACAAAAGGAAAGCGCAGGGTGTAGGTGAGCATCAAAATACTGACATGCTAGCAGCCCCCCCCCCCCCCCCTTCATGGTTACTGAGTGTCACACGCTTGACATTTATTCTTGCTGTTGACTTGTCTGCTTTTTAGTAACGGCCAGCGGCACCCTCTGGCTCAGTTCATGCAAAAGCCACTCCTGTCTCCTGCTCAGCACACGCACACGCGCACACACTCCACTGAGAAACCAAGTCATAGAATGAATAATGAGTGTATGTATGTGTGTGTGTGTGTGTGTGTGTGTGTGTGTATAAATATAATTTATGTCTCATTCCTTCTGTTTCACATTCCGCTCCCTGGAAGCCTGGACTGACTGCCGGCTCCCCGGAGGCCGCAGCTCTCCAAGGACACCTTCCCCCGGGGCTGCAAGAGGAGGGGGTCGGGGACTTCGTGGGGTAAATGCACAGCCACCCCGCGTTCAGGCGGCGGAGGAGCCGGAACCGGCCGCGAGGAGGGAGCCCAGGGGAAGGGCAGGTGCCAGCGGGCCCGGTTACCTGCACATCCCCGGGGAAGTAGACGACATGATGCTGGGGCGGCGGCGGCGGCTCCTCCTGCGCCCGGTCCCCCGAGAGATCCCGCCGTTCCGGCCCCTCCGCCGCCAGCAGGAGCAGCTCGTTGCTGCGCTGCGGGTCGGAGCCCGGCACCGCGGACAGCCGCAGGCACCCGGGGCGCCCCTCGGCCGCGGGGCAGCTCCGCGCAGAGCCGCAGCCGCCCAAGTCCATGGTTCCGGCCTGAGAGCGGGAGGCGGCGAGCCCGAGCCCGAGCCCGAGCTGCGGCAGCAGGAGCAGCAGCGGCGGCGGCGACCGCAGGAGCCCGAACCCCCACATGAGTCGCCGCCGCAGGGACGGTTGGCGGGAGGGGCTTCGACGGGCCGCCCAACGGTCTGCAGGGGCGCCCGGCGAGAGCCGGCGCGGGGGCGATGACGGCGTCCGAGGCTTACGTCTGCGCGCAGCGTGCGTCCGGAAGGCGGGGTGTGCGTGAAATCCGACTCCGGTTCCCGGAGGAGACGGTGGAGGGGCGTGGCCTGCGGCAGGACGTTTTTGATTGGTGGCTTCTGCCACAGCCGCGAAGTTCGAACGGAAGTCTGGGAAAGAGCCGGGACCGCGAAGAAAGAATGAGCCCCAGACACTGCTCAGGAGTGCGGCAGGTGTGGCGCATGCGCGGCCGCCGTCCAGTGACGGGAACGGGGTGTTGAGCACACGCTGGGCGGGTTCCGTCGGCTCGCCTGTCAGGTGAGGGTTTCTAGACCTTTGAGCTTTCAAAGGGACACAGCCCCAAAGGTGTAAGGGGAATAATTCTGCCCTGTAGAGAAATCTGTGCTAAGGCCTCTTGGTGCCCTGGGTAAAGGGGTCTCCCTCTTCTCGCATCCTGGAGTGTTGTTCGTAGATACACGAAGATTTCTAAGTACATAAGAATTTAGAGTTTGAGATGGAGTCTAATGCATCTCTTATTGGCAGCAGGGAGCCGGGCACATGGATTGGGACGGGAACAATGGGGGAAAGACGTTACTTTTTCTACATCGTCTGTCCTGTGCTGTTTTCGGGCTTTCACAAGCCAGTTTGCACAGTGGGAAAATCAGGTGCCCTGCAGCGCCCGGAGGCCAGGTGTGCAGGGTGAGGCTCGGCCGCGTGTGCTGCCGGCAGACGGAAGCGGGATGGTATGGCAGCTTTCTCCAAATGGATCTATAGATTCAATGCTATCCCTATCACAATTCCAGACTGCCCCTTGAGTGTGTCACTTTTGGATGTGTAGAGTTGTAATCGGGTATGGTCTGACACTGACCACTGGGTACACTGGCTCTTGGGTCTCCAGGGAGGTGCCAAGTCAGCCACTGCATGGGGCCACCCAACAGGAGCTACAGAGAGATCTGCAGATTCCTCCTCTTTGTACTGGGTTTGGAAGTGCCCAGATGAGGTCCAGCTGTGAAGCAAGGCAGGTGCCAGGTCTTGGGCCTTTTTTATTGATATGTTTGGGGCTCCCTAACCCAGCTGCAGCTTGTTTGAGATTTTAGTCTGAGCAAGGACAGGCCATTCATAGGCAAAAGCTGCTGCCCACAGCTTGGATGGGGTTGTAAATTGGATGAGGCGGGGTCTTAAGGAATCACCAGGGCAGAGCAAACAGAAATGGCTGCCAGTCAGCCCTGCAACCAGAGAGGTCCTCTGTCTGGGAGAAAGCCACCCCGGACTTCCTGCCCTGCTGCCAGACAATCCAGTTCCTCCACATATGTGTCTGTGCACCCCAGAGCCTCGCCCTGGTGCTGGAGCTCAGAGGAAGCAGAACTTTGTAAGTTCAGTTTATGGTGCTGGCCTTTTAAGAGGAACAGCTGGGTCTCCAGCAGCCTCTGTATCACTGAGCCCCCGTCTGCACTGGTTTTTACAGTCCGTAGTTCTTACTGCCTGTAGGGACTTCCTTTCCCAGCTCTGGGACCCTGGTCTGGGTGTCTGGTGTGGGTCTGGGACCCTTTCCTCCCCCATGGCGGCCTCTGCAGAGTCGGTCTCCCTCCCCATTAAAACAGTGGCCCACGTGGGTGCCAGACCAGCCAGTTATGCGCCCCTGCCTCTCCTACCAGCCTCAGGGTGCTCCCTTCTTTACCTCTGTAGTTGTAGGACTTCCATTCAACCAGCTTTCCAGCGGTTCTGGATGATGGTTGTTCTGTGTTTTAGTTGTAATTTTGATGTAGTTGTAGGAGGCAGCAAGTACAGGTGTTTACCTACACTGCCACCTTTCTTGATGCCTCTTTTGCCCATTTTTAAATTGGGATGTTTGTTTCCTTATGGCTGAGTTATAAGCGTTCTATATAGATTTTGGATACCAGTCTTTTACCAGATATGTGTTTTGAAAAGTTTTCTCTCAGTCTGGACAGTCTTTTCATCCTCTTAACAGTGCCCTTCACAAAGCAGAAACTTTTCATTCTAATGAAGTCCAACTTATCAATTTTTTCTTTTATGAATTATGCCTTGGGTGTTATATTTAAAAGCCATCACTGCCCCGGCCGGTGTGGCTCAGTTGTTGGGCATCATCCTGTGCACTGAGGGGTTGCTGGTTCAACTCCTGGTCAGGGCACATGTTCGTTTTTCAGGCTTGATCCCATTGGGGGATATGCAGGAGGCAGGTGATCAATGTTTCTCTCTAAAGATCAATAAAAATATGTAAAAATCATCATTAAACCTGAGGTGACCTAGATTTTCTCATATGCTCTCCTCTAGGAGTTTTAGAGTTTTGCATTTTATATGTATGCCTATGATAGTGTTTGAGATAATTTTTGTGTAGGGTATAAGATCTATGTCTAGAGTTATTTATTTTTTTGCATATGGATGTACAGTTGTTCCAGCACCATTTGTTGAAAAGACTAAGATCATTTGACTATATTAGTACGGTTCCATTTTTGGGCTCTCTATTATGTTCCATTTGTTTTGTCAGTAGCCTTTTAATAATTTCCCCTTATTTGCTTATGATGATTTGAGTTGAATTTTGGTTGCAACTGAAATATCACTGATTAATTCAAGCAATTGGTACATGCCAAGCACTGTGCTAATCTCTTTACATAAATTCAGTCACAACAGTCTTTTGATATAAATGAGAAAAATTGGGTTTTCAAGTTTAAATAAAATGTCCAAGATCATATCACTAAGTGACCCAGGTCTATCTGCCGATCTATACTATACTACCTGTCAACTATGACCTTGCTCATCCTTACTCGAACTATTACAGTTGCTTTAATAGTCCATCTTCTGCCAATAACCGCCTCTAATATATATGGCTAATATGCTTAGTGTCTCTCCAACTGTCTGACCGGTTGCTATGACATGCACTGACCACCAGGGGGCAGATGCTCAATGCAGGAGCTGCGATAATGCACACTGGCCATTTACAAAGAAATGGCACCATGGACCTGGTGCCAAAAAGCAACACTGGGCTTCCCCCAAGTGGGACACAGGCCCCACCACCACCCTGGAGCGACAGCCCACCAAATCACAGCCAACGCTGCCGAGACCCCACGGCACAAAATGCAGCCCACAGCCCAGCTCAGCCCAGAAACAGACACTGTGGGTGCCAGGTAATGACATCATGTAGCAACGCCCGGCTTCCTCTCCCTAGCGACTAGCCTCCTTGCATTTTCTTCAACCCAGGAACACAGCTTGCTTTATACCCAGGTGCAAACATTTTACACTTTAATCAAATGTCTGTGAAGCGTTTTCCTGTGCCTCATCTCATTTGATCATCGCAGAAGTCCTGGAGTAGGTAGATAGGAGACTCAGTGGAATCCTGGTTTCTTTTCATTAGCCAGAAAATGGAGATTTATAAAGTTTAGAGACTTGACCCGACTGAAAAGAAGTAAGAAATGGTGGACCTTGAAAATGACTTCAGGTTTTCTCACTGCGTAGAATATAGTCAAACACTGTTACAATTAAATATTTTACCCTTTGTTCTCCCTGCGTGATCTACAATAATAATCTGCTTCGTGTTGACAATTTACTGCTGTGTTGCTGACAATTACCTGAAAGAGAAATTGAAGTGCTTCACTGGCCTGGAAAAAGTTTAGCTAAATTAGAAATCAGGTCTAATCAAGCAAGTTTATTCTATGTATATAAAAGTCTAAGTTGACTCGCGCATGTGCGATACATATAAAGCTCTCGCTGTCGCCAATCACCCGTGTGTGTTTCCATCTGCCATTGTCAATCATGAATTTGGTTGACACTTCTATTATAGAGAAAGGGCGAATAGCAATATTAAAATATTTCTTCTAATTAATTTCCTTTCAATGTGCATGAATCCATGCACTGGGCCACTAGTTACACTGTAGTTGTCTTCTAAATTAAATTCTGACTCCTTCGCCGCATTTAAAGCCTAACACCTCCATCTTTTTCGCAATCCTCTCTCATATCTCAGTGTGACTACTCTGTGGTCATCTGTTGCTCCCACCATTTACTATACCAGCATGTGACCCAACCTGTTCCTTATACTTGCTGCATCTCAAGCATTGAATATTTGGGAACAGAGTCATCTCAAAGGTCATCTTCTCCCTCAGCTTTCTCAATTGTGTACCCCCACCTCACCCTAAAACTGGAATTGAGATCTTCCTTCTTAAAATAACCAAAGCATTTCATTTCACCCTCAATTGTGACACAACTTATGCCTTGCTTTCAGTTATGTGAATTTGACTTGTCATTACCACTGGACTGTCACCTTCTTGATATCTTGTATGCTGTGTGGAACCTGGCATTCATTTAAAAAATTATCGAGCACATAATATCTGAACCAAAACATCACTAAATGCTGGAGTGGCACAGATAAAAGACATAGCCACGGCATTCAGAAAGCTTATAGTCTAGTTGGAGAAGCCAGAGCAGAATGCAATTTCTTTTATGTAATTTAAGTTCTAATATGAATGCACACCCTCTAGTATTATGGGACAGAGCAGAGAGTATGGAGTACTTAATGCAGTTTGAGTTTGGAAAAGAGAGACTTATCAGAGGAAAACACATAGAAGTTATGTCCCCTGAACTAAAAATATATGCAAAAGCCTGAAAGAGCATCACACATTAGGAGAGCAAGTAGTTCGGATTAGCTCTCCTACAATATCTGAGTTCAAGAATGGCAAAGGACGAAAGAAAGGTAGGGAAGGGGAATATCTTTTTTAAAATATATTTTATTTATTTCAGAGAGGAAGGGAGAGAGAGAGAGATAGAAACATTAATGATGAGAGAGAATCATTGACCGGGTTACCTCCTGCATGCCCCACACTGGGGATCGAGCCCACATCCTGGGCATGTACCCTGACCTGGGAATTAAACTGTGACCTCCTGGTTCGTAGGTTGACTCTCAACCACTGAGGCATGCTGGCCAGGCAGATGGGGTATATCTTAAAGAAGTTTCTGAGTCTTGCAAGGGAGTTTGCGTTGTTATCCTGTGGGCATGAAAGTCAAAGTAAGTCTTTAAGCAAGGGAAGTCTGGCATTGGGATCTCATGCTTAGGTGGGTCACTCTGACCAGCTGCAGCGATCACGAAGTGGAATTAGCTGAGACTAATGACAGGAAGGAAGGCCAGCCAGCAGGATGTTACAGTAGTAAAATAGTATTAGGATCTGAACAGCCAAGGAGAAAAGAGAACATATTTGAGAGATATTTAGGAGATAGAATTTATAAGACTTGGTGATGGGGTAAAATAATTCTTTAAGATCTCATATTCTCTACACTTGGGGGATTCATCTGAACAGTAACTTTCCCACATTAATTTAAAGAGATACTCTTTCCTCTCCCACTGTATACATTTCTGGTATCTATCTCGTTCTTCCTCATCATTAACAGCCACCTTGCCAGACAGCCCCTATTACCAAAAGGGCTCTTACCACCAGAGCCTCTGCTGCTGCCAGAAGATAAAAGATCCTGCTCGCACTGCCCAACTTGGGAGAGATGTACTTCTGAAATAAATATTAGAACTCGTATTTTCTTAGAAATAATGTTAAAAGATAAGGACTTCGGTACATCATGTCCTTAAGTATGATCTATCCTAGGCCATAAAACTTTGAGGCACTTTGATTACAAGTTCTACCCAACCTGCTCTTTAAAAAAAAAACAACTTGAAAATTAAGTTGACAGCTTCTTGTATATACTTGTGTACCAAGAAATGGGGATGTCCCAGCAAGAAGGAATATTTTATTGCTGACATTCTCTAGAATTGCTGTCACATGACAGTGGTGTTGATGATAGTAATAATAATATGGTGGACATATTTTTAGTCTGTTTCATTTTTGTCTTTAAATTTTCCTGTAGCTCATTACCCATTTCTGTCTGCGCCTAGAGCTGTGCTCCCTCTCTCCCTCCACCCCACTGCTCGGCACACCACTGCTCACATTCCAATCAGAACTCACAAAATGGAAATTGAGACTCACCTTCTGAGACAAGGAAGAATTCTGAAGGAAAAAAACCTGTTGGATGTGAATCTATGTCCTCCATTTTACCAACAGCATGATCTGGGGTCGAAACAATTTATTTGAACCTCAGTTTTTCTATTATTAAAATAGGGTAAAATCTCTCTTTTGTTGCATATTAAATAATATTTGAAGTACCTGGCACTTAGCACATACACTCAACAAATCCTGATTCTCTCCCGTTGTAAACGTTTTCCTATTTTCTGGCTGCCCAGGAGGCGAACATTGTGCAATGTTACTTTAGGGCATTTCCAATTGTAATCTACAGTAAGTGCTGTTTCCCAAGGTGACCTCTGAAAACAAAACCTCCAGACTCACAGCTAGCGCACACATGTGACCAGGCTGCAACACTCAGCACACCTGCGTGAGATGTAGATGTGGAAGTTACTGGCTTGAGGAAGGGAAGATTCTGCTTGAAAACCAATTTGCTAAGAAAGGCATCTGCCACTTGAGGATGGCAGTGCTTGAAAGGTTAACCGCCTAGTGCAGAAGGGGCCTCGCTGGGCACGGAGTGGCAGCTGGAGACTAATGCATTTTGGGGCTCCCTAACCTCCTCCTCTCCTAATTGTACAAAGGCCACTGCTATAGAGGCCCCTCAAGACACCTGGACTTAAGTTATTGGCTCATTCTGCTTACTACTAAAATAGCCACAACTGTGAGCCCTGACTGATGTATGGTTCTTCATTGGTATTTTGACCTGTGAGTAATAGGCCAAGAAGAACGTTAAGGAAGAGGCAGTAATAATGCAATAATTCTAGAAAGTAAATCCTATAAAAGTTCATTGAGCTATCGTCCAGTGGAGTTCGAGGATTATAGTTCTGAGGATTATATATAAATATTAGAATGCTTTTGCCAACTTTCTCTTTCTCTATTGCTAGTGGAAATACTTGGGTGAGCTTAGGCTTTCATGCTCCCCAAATAGAAATTATTTCAGAACCAGTTTATAAAAAATTTTGAATCCCTGGATATTGATTCTGAAGAGCAGTCCCAAGTGAGTTTATCAGTTCAAATCAAATCCAGAATCAAAATAAATCAGGCATTATATGGCATATTAAATTTCTGGGCCTCAACTCAGTTCCCCTAATCTCTTAGCAGCAGTAACAGAGTGGCAGCTCTCACTCATTGCGATGGGGAAATAACAAAGCCAGAGTAAAACTGCTGTTGCAAAAGAAAGCACATCACCACATTTCCATCTCATGCATTATAGTTCATGAATCTCCCAGGAGCCAGGAAAACGCAGCAAAGTCTTTAAAAGTGAATCCAGATGTCAGCCATCACCATAGCAGTGCTTTAATTATCAAAAAACAAAGAAATAACTCCTTAGGTATATTCTAAGCAGGTGTTCCTTTACAGAAAACTGAATAGGTGAAGAAACAGCTGTGCATGATATCTGCTTCAAGAGCAGGGAACAAAAGTACAACTTAAATAACAGAGACTACCCGGAGGGAGCATAGGCAACTCACAATTATTAGGATTTTGCAAGTAGCAAGCTATACAGTATAATGACTGATTAATATTAATGACTCCGTTTCACAGATGGGAAAACTGAGAGCCTTGGACAACAGACATTTCTAATTCAAAGTCTGTCTTTGACAAGTTCACTCATCATGCATTTATTTTGCAAGGTATTTTAGATACACCATATAGCATGACATGGTTTTTTAAACACACTGATATGTTTTAACACAAATAATCCATTTTTATTATAGCAGATTTAGAAAATAAAGATAAGCAAAAAGGAAAACTTAAAATTACCTCTAATTACTTTGTGATCAGCAAACTGCCCTACAGCCTCAACCTGTTATCTAAATGGTTCCTTGCATTAACTGGAAGCCGCCTCAGCCCTCATGCCCTCTGACCCTGGAGGGAAGAGTGCACGTGGACATAGCTATGTTTGGGAGGCAGAGAGAGAGAAAATGGAGAGTTCTTTAAGAAGAAGGAGACAGGCCATCAGTTGCGTATGTGAGAGTAGAGGCCTTGAGGATAGGGGTAGAAGTATATTAATAGCTACTGGGATGGTAGGTGGCGTGAGAGGGCGCTTCACCAAAGGACAGGAAGAGGATTGGCACGTAGTATTAAAGCTCCAGCTGAGACCAGTGTGAATCTTTGTTCAGAAACTCAGTCTGGAGAAAATACCACACTATTTTTTAAAAGCTAATTTAAATTTACCTCTGAGCTGTCTCTTAATAAAGCTGGAGATTAATTCCTTATTGGGGCTCCCTAACCTCCTCTTCTCCTAATGTATTACTGTAGAGACACCTGGACTTAATTTATTGGCTCATTCATTATTGGTTATTTTACTACTAAAATAACCACTCCCGCAGCCCATGGCCAGCCCTTTAGACCCAGGCACCCTGCTGCCTGCTGGGGGGATAGGACCTTTCTGCTAGTTAGTAGCTCCCGTGCCTTCAGTCCAGTCGACTCGCATGCCTTCCGATGTCTGAGAAGCCTGGTGCGGACACACTGGGATCTGGCAACCTCCGAGCTTTCCCAATAAAGGATGTAATATAATGACTGTAAAATGGTGACATAAGATTGGGAAGTTAAATTCTCGAGGACCCATGTGAATAGGGCTGCCCGTTGACATAGCAAACAGAACTCAGCTGTGGTGGGTGAAAGATGGATGCAGCTTCTCTCATTGAGAAGCAGAGTCTAAAGTCCTCCCTTCTTGAGTCTAGACTCACTTAGTGACTTACTTGGTCAGTGGGATAGGGTGGAAGTGACACTCTGGAACTTCTGAGGCTGAGTCATAAAAAGTCTGGGGGCTTCTGTCTGGGCCTCTTGAAACTGTCCTTTTTTGAGCCCTGATAAGCTATGAAAGAAGTTTGATTACTCTTCAGGAGAGACCACAGGGAGGGGGCGCACCTAAGCCCAGCCCATCCACATTTAGATGGATGAGTGAGCTTCACTGTCTTTGACCCTTTAGCCCACCCAGCTCAGCCATCAGCTGGCTGCCTAGGTGAAGCCATATGGAGCAGAAGAACTGCTAGCCATGAATTTATGACTTATAAAAATCATCTGATGTAATAAAAATGATAGTTGTTTTAACCGTGAAGTTTTGGGGGAACTTTTATACCGCAGTAGATAAGCTCAACATCAACAGAGCAAGCAGAAGTCCTTATCTATTGCGTAAAAATTTCCCTAAAACAAACTGAAAATAGCCCAAATGTCCATTGACGGAAGGATGGACATATAAATGATCATTTATTCAAACTACAGACTATCACACAGCAGGGAAAAATGAGTGAACTATAACCAGATGGAATAGCTTAGGGACCCTCAGATAGGTAATGTGGAGTAAAACAGCATATTGCAGACAAACAAGCGTGATCTAAGTTGAAAGACATGTGAAACTGAACAATATGATTTAGGAATACACACTCACTTGTAGATAAAACTGTTATGGGGAGCAAGGGAACTTAACGACTACAATAGGCAGTTATTTCTGGAAGAGGTGGCGGGGAGGAGGGTGTGATCATCCCTGGAGGCCTTGAAAGGTCATGTTCATTTTCTTAAATGGGGCAGTGACTACATGGATGTGTATTCTATTATTCTTTGAACCATACATATTGTTTTTGTGTGTCATTGTATATATGTGTATATATACATTTTTGTAAGCATGAAGTATTTAGTAATTTTAAATATCCTATATAATAAAGTTGTAATATGCAACTGGTCATTACGTAACGACTGGCCGTGTAATGACCGGATAATGGATCAGCAGGCGGGTGGGGCAGTTAGCTACAAGTGGGCGGCAGAGAGCTACAGGACGGGGCAGGACAGCAAGCTTTAGGGGGGGGGGAACGCGAGTGGGGGGGGTGTGGAGGGAGCTACCGGAGGGCAGGGCAGCAGGCGGAGACCTACTGGCGTACCAATTCATGCGCAGGGCTACTAGTCCACAATAAAGTAAAATAATCTATTAGATTTCCAAGTTGTGTTTCACGGCTTAAGAACAACCAGTTTTTATATAAACAGCTTGAGTGAATTGGATGCTATTAAAAGCACAGCAGTTAAGTACTACCGTCCTTTTCACCCATAAAAGGTAAAAGCCTTTAGAGCAGTGGTTCTCAGCCTCGGCTGCACATCAGAATCACCTGGGAATCTTTTTTAAATCCTGACTTCTGGGCCTCATCCTCCGGAAATTCTGTTTCTTTGTGATGGGGTGGGGCCACAACATTAGTAACAAAGAAACAGAATTTCCGGAGGATGAGGCCCAGAAGTCAGGATTTTAAAAAGATTCCCAGGTGATTCTGATGTGCAGCCAAGGTTGAGAACCACTGCTTTAGAACATTTCAAAACAAATCTGGCACAGTCCATGCCTCTCTTCCTGCTTCCTTCTCCTGTCCCCAGTGGGTTCCTATCATATATCATTGGTGAATTCTTGGCTTTTACAAAAAATAGCAATAGCTTGAGTATATGCAACTTGTACTTTTACCAGCTACAAAAGTTCCCTGACAGAGGGACTCCAGAGCGTGGCTGCCAGCTGGAAGTGCAGGGAGAGGAAAAGAGAGGGAAATGGGGAGGAAAGACACAAACTAGAAATGCAAATGACCTTGCTGTAGTTGCTTTATCACACTTTTATAATTTTTCTTTCATTTGTAATTTTTTCAGGAGTTTTACCATTTCTATGATCTCTTCCTATCAGTTTATTATAAATAACATGTTCATTTAAAAATCATAAAAAACCTTTGTATCTTATTCTTTAAATCTGTTTTTAATGATTTTAGAGAGAGAGGAAGGGAGAGGGAGAGAAAGATAGAAACATCAATGATGAGCCGAAACCGGTTTGGCTCAGTGGATAGAGCGTCGGCCTGCGGACTGAAAGGTCCCAGGTTCGATTCCGGTCAAGGGCATGTACCTGGGTTGCGGGCACATCCCCAGTAGGAGATGTGCAGGAGGCAGCTGATCGATGTTTCTCTCTCATCGATGTTTCTAGCTCTCTATCTCTCTCCCTTCCTCTCTGTAATAAATCAATAAAATATATTTAAAAAAAAAAAAAAAAACTAAAAAAAAAAAAAAAAAAAAAAAAAGAAACATCAATGATGAGAGAGGATCATTGATTGGCTGCCTCCTGCACGCCCCCTACTGGGGATCCAGCCCACAACCCAGGCATGTGCGCTGACCTTAGGAATTGAACTGTGACTTCCTGGTTCATAGGTTGAAGCTCAACTGCTGAGCCACACCGGCCAGGCCCTCAGTATCTAATTTTAATAGAATTAATAGCCAGATGTTTTTCTCTCCTCTCAATTCCCCCCCCCCCATATTTGTTCTAAATTGGTCTATTTCTGAAATTCAGTCTTTCATCCTGGCATCTGTCAATGAGAGAGCCTTAAGTCAGCCCTAGTGACCTTATAATCAGATTTCCTTCAATGAGATCCTTGTGTGGGTATTTGCTGACTTAGAAGAAACATCTTCCAACTACAAATTGCTCTTTAGGTTCTGGGTTCTGTGCACTTCCCTTCAGAAATTCTGCTTGGTTCTTTTCCTTCAGCAGAATTTTCTTTTCTCGTGGATCTTAGGGAATTGGGCAAGATACAAATCCCAGAACCGCTTTGCCTTCCTTTTCTTGCAGTTTTTCCTCGGCCCTGGATTCATTCCTTTTCTCCCTGTCCCTTTTGCTACTGTTCCTTTTAACTCCTTCCCTTTTCTGACTGTGTCCCTGTTCATTCCTGAACATGGGAGTGAGGACCCGGTGGCTGACGCCCCTTGTATCTGCTGCATCTTTGCTTTGCTTCAGTCCCTGTGTCTTCCGTCCCTTTTCACTCTGTGTGTTCATAGCCCACCTCATTCCAAACGTAATTGTATGCCTTTTACCAAACGTATTTCCTTTTGTTTTTATTCCTTTTTCAACTTTAACTCTCCTTTTCTTGGTCATTTTTTATAAAAGTCTCACTTGGGACAAAAACAATGGATTTGATTTCTAAATCCTCATTGAGTATTTTATGATAACGAAGAAGTGGTTCTTATCCACATCGTACAGATGGCTAAGGAGGCGTAGAAAGGAAAACCTCTTGCCTCCAGCCATATGCTGTCTTTTGGAGAGGCCAACCAGACCAGCGAACAACTGCTCCCTCCACCTGGTGCCCCTCACACCCAGGACACTCTTTCTCAGAGGGGATCGAGGGACCATCCACACTGAAGTCATGCTTGGTGCTTTTCTGTTCCCAGCCCCAGGATCACAGATCCAGGACATAGTCTCCATTTTATTTTATTTTATTTTTAAATATATTTTATTGATTTCAGAGAGGAAGGGAGAAGGAGAGGGAGAGAGAAACACCAATGATGAGAGAGAATCATTGATTGGCTGCCTCCTGCATGCCCCCTACTGGGGATTGAGCCCACAACCCAGGCATGTGCCCTTGGCTGGACTCAAACCTGGGACCCTTCAGTCCGCAGGCCGATGCTCTATCCATTCTGCCAAACCAGCTAGGGCCATAGTCTCCATTTTAAACAGCTCCCACGGTCATTATCAGGCACAGTGAAGTTTTTAAAAAGCCACAGCTTCCTAAGATAGTGAAGGCGCTAATCCTTTTTGTGCACATAATGTGTGTTTGGTATTGTGGATTTCATTCTACAAAAGCTCACTGAGCTAAGTTTTCTTAGATCCACTTTGTGGCAGAGAAACTGAGGTCTGAGTTAGGAAACTGCCTGGGGTCAGTGAGCTGGTCTGGAAGAGACCACCTCTGACTTCCTTAGCCTGGATTATGAGAACTATGGCATGGCCCATGTTTTAAATTTACCAGAAAGAGCTAGTAAATGTTACCATACACATGGGGTTATTTTAATCTCATACTGTACCGTAATCTGTAATACAGCTTCATTTATCAAACTCATTCAAGTGTGTTTTTTAATTGAGATATGATTGACATACAACATTATATTAGTTTCAGGTTGACAACATAATGGTTCAATATTTTATATATCGTGAAATGTTCACCATAATGAGTCTAGTTAACATCCATCATCATACATGGTTACAATTTTTTTTGTGATTAGAAATTTTAAGATCTACTGTCTTAGCACCTTTCAAATATGCACTACAGTGTTACCATTGTCACATGCTGTGCACGGCAACCCAGGCATACCCAGGGCTTATTTATGCATTTTATAGAACTTCACCCACGTCACCCACCCAGCCTATCATTTCTGGCAACCGCTATTCCGTTCTCTATATCTTGGAGCTTCATTTAAAAATTTTTTTTTTATATTCTACATATAAAGTGAGGTATTTGTCTTTCTCTTACCTATTTCACTTAGCATAGTGCCCTCAAAGTCCATCCATGTTGCTGCAAATTGCAGGATTTTCTTCTGTCCTTATAGCTGAATAACATTTGTGTGTGTGTGTGTGTGTGTGTGTGTGTGTGTGTGTGTGTATCCACATTTTCTTTACCCAGTCATCTATCCGTAAATACTTAGATTGCTTCCTTGGCTTCTGTAAATACTGCTGCACTGAACATGGGGATGCAGATATTTTTTTCAAGTTAGTGTCTTCATTTCCTTTGGATAAATACCCAGAAATGTGGAATTTTGGATAATACAATAGTTGTCGTTCTAGTTTCTTCAGGAGCCTCTATATTGTTTTCATGGCAGTTGCACTCATTTACATTCCCACCAACACTACACAGGGTTCCCTCCTCGCCACATCCTCACCAACACTTATTTCTTTTGTTTAACATATGTTTTTATTGATGTCAGAGAGGAAGGGAGAGGGAGAGATGGAAACATTAATGATGAGCAAGATCATTGGCCAGCTGCTTCCTGCAACCCGGGCATGTGCCGCCCTGACCAAGAATGGAACTGTAACCTCCTAGTTCACAAGTCAATGCTCAACCACTGAGCCACGCTGGCCGGGCTATTTCTTATCTTTTTGATAATAGATGTAAGGTGATATTTCATTATGGTTTTGACTTATATTTCCCTTATGATTAGTGATGTTGAGCACCTGTTCATGTATACTTTGGCCATCTATGACAATTTCTTCAATGTCTCTGAAGATCCGCTGCCTGTTTTAAAATTGGATTGTTTGGGGGTTTCTGTTGTTGTTGTTGGTTTGTTGTTGTTGTTGTTTTGCTCTTGAGTTGTATGAGTTCTTTACATATTTTTATATTAACCCTTATTAGACATATGACTTGCAAATATTTTCTCTCATTTAGTAAGATGCCTTCCTATTTTGTTGATGGCTTTTTTGGCTGTGCAGAAGCTTTTTAGTTTGATGTTGTACCATTTGTTTATTTTTGATGTTGTTACCTTTGCTTTGGGTGTCAAACCCACAAAATTATTGTCAAGACTGATGTCAAGGAGCTCATTACCTATATTTTCTTCTAGGAGTTTTTGGTTCAGGTCTTACATTAAAGTTTTTAATCCATTTTGTGTTAATTTTTTATGTTTGGTGTAAGATAGTGATCCAGTTTTATGTGGCTGTCCAGTTTTCCAAACACTATTTATTGAAGAGACTGTTTATTTCCCCATTGTACTTTCTTGGTTCCTTTGTCTTAAAATAATTAAAATTTATATTCATGAGTTTATTTCTGAGCTCTCTATCCTGTTCCATTAATCTATGTGTCTGTTTTTATGGTAGTACCATACTTCTTTGATTACTGTAGTTTTGTAATATAGTTGAAATTAGGAAGTGCGATGCCTTCTTTCTCAAGATTGCTTTGGCATGAGAACCATGATTTTATCTTTTCCTGATATCATCTTTTTACATAGATAATGTATAAACAAACATTGTGTTAAAAGACACAGCCTAGCTGGCATGGCTCAGTGGTTGAGTGTCGACCTGTGAACCAGGAAGTGACTGTTTGATTCCTGGTCAGGGCACATGCCTGGGGTGCAGGCTTGATCCCCTGTGTAGGGCATGCAGGAGGCAGCCAATCAATGATTCTCTCTTATCATTGATGTTTCTATCTCTCTCCCCCTCTTCTTTCCTCTGTGAAATCAATAAAAATATATCTTAAAAAAGATAATATAATGACAAAAGAATTAAAAATTATGAAGATTCTATGTTATAGAATCATAAACACATGTTAGTCATAAAAATTACAATGAAGTATTCTGGGTGGGACATGCTCCATTTTTTTTCTTTCTGCTGCCTGGACTATGAATTCAGTGGTTGGAGGTAGAGTAGCCACCTTGAATCACAAATTAGAAACTGAACACTGAGGATGGTCAGAAAAGCCTGATTCTGAATGTGTGCCCATAATACCAGTCCCGACTCTTTCTGGATTTTACATGAGGAAAAACTTCTCTCCTATTTAAACACCGTTACTTGGTGTTCTCTGTCTCTCACAGTTGAACCTAATCCTAACAGTAATTACGTCTGTCATATAAGGTTTTATCATGATAAATATTAATCATTATGAGAGTTAATAAAGCCATTTCAAAACCTCAGTCAATAATGAGAATGTCGTACTTTAATACAATCAATACACATTGTCATTTTTATAGCTTCTAAGTTAGTTATTGAAAAACAAAATTTTTGTTGGAAATCCAACATAAAAATTGTTTGTAGCACACTTTAAATTTTAAATAAATTCAAGATTTGAAATAAAATTACAGAAATCTATTGTTAAAATAATTATTTCTGATTCCACAGTAACCTTTGCTATGTCAAAAATAGAGACAGCTTTGCTATGTCAAAAATAAAATTTGCATTTCATAGGATGAATAATACATTGAGCCAACAAAGGGACTCTATTCCCAAAGTTTCCAACCAGGTTCCTAGCTCTGCTGCACCAGGCCAAATGTCCCATGTCCATACAAAGTACTCCAGCAGATTTAGGATTGCAGTGCAAACTTTATGCTGTAAAATGTGTAAAACTGGGGCTAATGGCAGGAAATATGAACTTTTGGAGATAGTTCAAGTATCTACTAAATTAGTCAAGGAATTATAATTTATCATTACAGTTAGTACTTAGAAAAATGTCTTCTGATGAATAAAAATGAAATGCCTGCATTCCCTATTCTACAAGTTGATCCATTGTAATCATTCTGTTATAGCAGAATTTAGTCCCATGTTTGTTTGCTTTTTCACCTTGCCCTTCTCAGATGGATAGCATCACGTGTAGGAAGTATTGTTTTCATTTATTTCCATTGTGTGTTTAGGGGCTAGGGAGGTAAAGTAGGGTTGGATTTGGGAACCTATAGAGAACATGAAGAATCCGAGTTTGATTTTAAAAGGGAGATTTAATGTTTCATAACTAAGGTAACAAATTTTAAGAAATTCCTCTCTTGTTATTATTGTTGACTGCATGATGCATTGAACAGGCCCAAGCATGATGCATTGAACAGGTCCAAGCAGGAAACTAAAAGGTGAACTTAAGGCAGGATTGGATTTCTGCATTTTATAATAGGTATTACTACTATTTTCCTAAATGTTCAAGGTTTTGAAAAGAATAAATATAACTTTAATTTTATAAACTTAGTAAGTTGGATTTCACCCCTTTTTTATTTAACATACATGCACTTGGGAATCTCGAGGCACTTTCTTAAGCTGTTAGAGCTACTGCATACCATCTCACAAGAGTTCCATTTTAAGATCGCCCCCAGAGGACAATTCCCAGTTTCCTCCCATCTAATGCCTGGAGGCCAGACTGATCCCGCAGGCATTTGCTCCTTCAACTCCGTGATTTCCAACCTGATAGCTGGACTGTTTAATAGTGCTTTAAGTACTTTCTCTTCCACTGCATTTCTAATCAGGGAAGCATAAAACAAGACCTGTCCTTAAGCTGTTTTACTTTACCTTATAATGATCTCCATTTCCTTTCATGAGGCATTATCTTGATAAATTGCTATTTTTAAAGATCACTTCTTGCCTGAAAAGTGTGCAATAGATCAGGCACTGAAGGCTCTTTCTGGGGTTGGGGTTTTGGCCACATGATGTATAACCTCCTGCATGTTGTATTAATACCCCATAATATTCCTGATTTTACTCTTTGTTTCTAATTTGTATACTGGCTGTTTTGTTTATTTTTATTTAAAAAAAATTTTTTTTTTTTTTATTGATTTCAGAAAAGGGAAGAGAGAGATAGAAACATCAATGATGAGAATCATTGGTTGGCTGCCTCCTGCACGCCCCCTACTGGGATCGAGTCCACAATCCAGGCATGTGCCCCGACCAGAATCAAACCTGCGACCCTTCAGTCCGCAGGCCTACCCTCTATCCACCGAGCCAAACCAGTAGAGCTGTATACTGGCTGTTTTAGCAAATTAGACTGGCTGGATTCTCCCCCAAACAAAGCACACTCCTTAGCTAAACTAAGGACTAAAAAGCATACAAAAAAAAATCACCATACTTAGAAAGATCCGTTGAGTACTGAAACTGTTTAAAAAGAGAGAAAGAAAGAAATAGAACAGTCCTATAAGTCAGGTCACATTCCTTGAATTCAAATGTTAATTATTCCCTGTGAAAATTACCTTGGTAATTGATTTCTAGAGGTATGTTAGAATTTGAATCACTTACCTACATTCATCCCTAGAAATCTAGCCGTAGTTTAAAGAAAACTTACATGGTAATTTGTCTGTACTTATTACACTTGGAGGAACACTTAAAAAGCACTGCACATAAACAAAACACAAAGCAGGCACATCACTGTGGAGCACAAGTTCCTTCCAGTGACAATAACAATTAGTATAAAAAGAGCCACGTTGGCTCCACTGAGGACTACCATTTCCTAAAAGCAAATGAGCAATTTAGAGGAAAGCTATTGGAGCTGATTGTTAAATAATGCCCTGAACTGACTTTGAAATAACACATGGGTATAGCTATGCTACTAGCAAATGGTAGAGAAAAAATTCTAAATTCATTTACATTTACCTGACCTTTTTTATCAAGTGCTTTTGTTGTTGTTGTTGTTGTTGTTTACCATCAAGAGGTCAAGAAAACACCTGCCCCTCTGTTAATTTTTATGGTATTCGATTTATACCTCTAATAGAGGATTAAAAGGCTACTTTGTAATTATCAAGCATGAATCTCAAATTCATATTTAAAAATAAAGTTAATGTCATACCCAAAGTCATGGAAAATTTTAGAAGTGGTATTTAAAATAGAAATTTAGACTACTGACTTGAAACCCCATGCTCTGACCACCAGACCACACGCCTGCCCAAGGATACTTAAATTTTTTACTGAGTTATTCTTCTTTGTAATTAGATGCAGTGATTAGAGTGTCTTTTGCATTACTCTGCATTTTTCTCTTAAGTCAGGGTTGCAAGCCACATAGGGCACTGTCCCTTACAAACTAAACAAGGGATTTTTAGTCTTGCAATACAATCTCTTGATATTTGTTTATAGGTTTCACACATCAAAAAAACAATGAAATCTGTAATTTTTCAAATTACAATCTTTTCATTCTCTAAGTTATGTGCCTATGAGAATTTGAAAATCTTTTGAAGAGAATGTAATCTTTATGCTTACAAAATGTAGGCTTTCATATTTGGGTACAATTACAAATCAAGGCCTTTTCCCCCATAATAATCAGTTTCTCAAAGTTGTGGGTTTTCCTCATTTGAAAATAAATTAATGGGGATTTAAAAATATAATTCATCCAGTTATTAAATCTTTTCAATCTTTAAAATTAGAAACCATTTCTATTCTCAATCTCCAAAGAAGCAATGGCAGAAAATGCCTTATATTATAGCTTATTACAATTAAATTTTTGATTTAGGAAATAAAAATAAACAGCTAAAACCAGTTTACATTGTAAAAGGGAGGAAACTTTTATGTGACTGTTTATTGTTATACTTTTTTTCATGAAAGGTATATTTTGTGTGCTTAAATATTGATTTTTTTTCTCAACCAACTACCTTTCAAGAGAGAAGTTCAGTTTGGGAACAGCAAAAATTCAAAGTACTACAAATGGTTTTCTAAAGGAGTTCAAATTAGCATTTAACGTTGCAAAAACAATGATAACCTCTATAGCTCTAAACATCAGTTTTTTTAAATTAGAGATTGATATAGAAATGAACTAATTTTGCATAATTATTCTTTTTAGAATAATACAGCATAGTTGCTAAATTATACAGCAATTTTGTATAGAAACATATTTTCTGAATGCTGTCATGTAATTATTTAGAAAGTTTATTCTCAAAACCATGAATTTAGGACACAGGTTACTTTTTTTTCTATTAGTACCTTATTTTGAGATGAAAATACGGTCATTCATATTTTCCCCAGACTTTCCTGGAGCAGTCTTGGGGGCAGGGGTGGGAGTTGGGCGAGCAGGGTGGCAGCAGACACATGTAAAACTTGCTAAACCTCCTATGTGAACATCGGCTTTTGGTGAGGATCTAACGAGTCTCCCAGAGGGAAAAGAGAGCGGAATCAGGAACATCGGTGCCATACAAGGAGGCAGTCTTCCAAGTAGTGGTTGTTCTTTGTCAAAATCCTAGAAAATCAGCGTGGAGAGCAGGTTCTCTGTCTAATTTGTCAATTCTGTGCCTCTGGTGTCGAGATATCTGTTGAACGAATAAATGAGTGAATGAATGACTCGTGATTCTTTTGGACACCTTTTAAATCAAGTGGCCAAATTAACATCATCGTCATCGGTAACCCCACTGATCAGTGAGTGGTATAGGAAGTATACACCTGGAAGTTATTTGAGAGAACAGAACCATGGTTGGGATCAGGGAGTCTTGAGGGCAAACAGCACTTGGGTAACCCGAACTTTTCCAAAGGCAAGTTATGGACGACATATTATAACTGGACTTTGCTTTTAAATCATACTTTGAGGGGAAGGTTGAAGGAAACAGGAAAAATAGATGGGGTATAGGTGAAAAAAATGTGCTACACATTGATAATTGTTGAAGCTAGGTACATGACATGAGAGTCATTATACTCTTCTCCATGCTTGTGTTTGAAATTTCATATAAAATTCAGCAAACACATACCCCTCTTCTTAAGAGCCTGACATAGTAAACATACATACTGCCTGATATGTAGATATCAGTCTAATCTTAGAGAGCCCTTCTTACAATATATAGATAAAGAATTTTAAAAAAATTGTCTTCATGACAAAAAATTACTTTTGGCTCTAGATGCAACAAATTATGATAAAAATCAGTACCATATCACTGATATCAGGCTTTCATAATCTTGGAGAAAAGCTGAGGAGAAATGCCTGGACTTATCTTTATCCAATGCCCAAGTTGTCCTCAGTGCATCTTCATACTCACTTGAAGTTGGGGAGGTTATTGAAAAGGTTACTGAATAACCAAGGTAACCTCGGTAACCCACCTACTTCTGGTCATCTGCAGAAAAACCCTAGGGGTAGCCCTCTCATCAAGTGCTTTACAGTGCTGTATTACTTTACAGTGCTTTTATGGGATTCTCATTGCTTGGTCATGAGCCAGATTTATTTACCAAATCTTACATTCTAGCCTAACAGCCATCTTAGTCCATTCAGCTGCTTTAAAAAAAAACACCATAGACTGGGTAGCTTCTAAACAACAGAAAGTTATTTTTACAGTCCTGGAGGCTGCAAGTCCAAGAGCAGAATGCCAGCGTGGCTGGGTTCTGGTGGAGGCCCTCTTCTCAGTTACAGATTGCAGACTTATTTCTGTATCCTTTTATACAGGACCTTGGGGTCTCTCTGATAAGGGCACTAATCCCATTCATGAGGGCTCCACCCTCAGGACCTCATCATCTCCCAGAGCCCCCACCTCCTAATCACCTTGGGCATTAAGTTTTCAACATATGAATTTTGGGGTGACACAAACATTCGACCATAGCAAACCTTTAATGAGTTTCCACTTCTTTTAAAGTCGAATTCCTTAACAAGGGATACATGTATTCAATCCCTGCCCCTTCAGAGGATTTTTTCAGTCTTTTCAGCTCAGTGATTTGTGATTTCATAAACAGTCTAATATATAGTCATTAAAGCACAATAAGTCTGATGTCTCCATTTATCTTTAGGAGCCATCATAAGTGATGTGATGCGTTCAGATAAGAATTGATGGGAGGTGATTGTTCCCGCACAATCCCCACGCTTTCCTACTCCGAGGATATTTTTTCTCTAACATTGATTTGTGAATGTTTGGCATGGAAGCTTAAGTTTAAAAATCTACATATTACAGGGCTCTCCAGGTCACGAATTAGCTCTCCACAGTACCTTTTTCATTTTCTCATAGCACCTAATACTGTATAATTATGTTGCACAGTAGACCCCAATACCTTTCTTTGCAACTATTACCAACTGTCACCTCACAGCCTGGCATGAAAACAAATGACTCCGATCTTTAATAGTGTTAATCTGAAATGTTTAAAACCAGTCTTGTTACTGAATTAAGAAAGTATACTCTGGCATCAGTACCAAGACTGGAAAATCATTACTGTAACAGAACGAGGTCAAAATTAAGTGAGCTGGTCGCTTCAAATTGTACCTTAAATCTGGTGTTCATACATTATATTGCAGTTTCCAGCCAACCCCTCAAATCTACTTACAAGAAGAGAAGTTTATAATTCAAATATTATAGGAAGAGAAAATCTAATTTTGACCTTGAGTCAAATTGATGCTAAGTAGAGTTTATGGTTTTCTTTACTTTATAAGCTGTAATTGCAAATACAGTTTCCTTCATCTAACAGACTACTCCACCCTGAAATTTTCAAACAAAAATAGTTTGCAGGAACATTGGCAAAAGACATGTTCAAAAGTCACTAACTAGTTTCAATTAGAAGGAGAAGGAGGAAAGAGATGGTAGATATTTTTAAAGGGGTTATGTTTTCAATATTTTTGACACTCGATGTCTAATTCCTGTAGCTTTTTTAAAAAAGTATTTCTCATTTAAGATTTAAAAGTATATTCATAATTTAAATGTGCTTAATTTGTAAATAAGATAAAAATAACATGAATGTGTATAAGATAACTTTAAGAGAAAAATACAATATGAATATCTTTAAATAGTAAATAGAAACAAAGTTGTCACCAGCAAATGCTATAAAATGCTAAGATATGAAGGTCCATATTATGACATTAAAATATAGAAATTAATGAAATGTATTTAACAAAAATAATTTAATGATTATTTTAGCAGAATATTTGATAATATATATTTAATGCCAATAAGTAAATTATGTTGGTTATCCTAAACACTATTTTTTATGGTGTGTCTATAGCTTAAATTTAAAATCATGTTTGAGATGAACTGACTCATCACCTTTGCCACGATGATTGCCCGGTGTCCAACAAAAGACACGTCATGATTCTGGTTTTACGAAGTTAGTGTATTATTTCAGTAGATGAGAGGTTGGTGTGGGGTAAGAAGTTCTCATTAAGTAGAAATGTTATCCCCTCTTATTTCTTATTGCTTGCTGCAGGTTCCAGGTTCTTATACTGATCTCCTCAGTTCTTGTAAATAGTTAATATTCTCTCTCTCTCTCTCTCTCTCTCTCTCTCTCTCTCTCTCTCTCTCTCTGTCTCTCTCTCTCTCTCTGTAATTCTCACACTCAGGTGCTTCTGATTCCAGTGAATATTGAACATGGACTTTAAGTTACCATGTTTGACCAAGGTCGCACAAAGGAACCCACTAAAGTAGTCACAAATGTGTTTCGTTTACCTCTGAGTTAAACCTATCTAATACTGAAATGACAGGTACAGTAATGAAAGGAGATGCCTGAATCACGGAGGAGACCTAACTATTCAACTAAGGTGGTAGTTCACTTATCTGTTAAGTGGCCATCCTTATGTTAACGAGAAAGGTCCGAGGTGCTTACTTGTTTCTAGGAAGAAATTAAATACAATAAAACAAAGGAGCTGGAAAAGCTCCAGGGAAGCATCACACCTTCCCAGAATGGCTTCTGTGTCCGGTCAGTTAAAATGGTAGATTTAGAAAGATAAAGCCATTTCCTGAAGTGATGTCACCCCACCCCACCCCACACCCCCAAATCCTGCCAGATTAACCAAACCAAAATCAACTAAATTAAAACAAAACAATCAGAAAATAAGATAAAAATGGATTTTATAATTTTTATAATCATTAAAATTATAATGGCCATTGTGAATATCCGAGAAGAGAAACAGGGGGGTTAATCACAGTCTGAGTATTTGTTCCTGTACCATGATATCAAACTTTAAAATGTTTAATTACTGAGATTTTTTAATTGTAAAAGTGTACAATAAAGTGTACATTTTTATATACATTTTTATATAAGCTTATCAACTTTCACAAGCTTCCCTAATTTTGCAACACTTTGCTCTTCTAGTACTTATAGCACATAAGGAAATTTTAATTCCAAGTTATATCTGTGTATTCAAATTGAGCATTTAAATATTAACTGGTTCATTGGCCTTCCTTGTTGGCATTATGTTCCTGCTTTGCTGACTGCATGTGATGCAGACATCACAAAGATAACGTAGGTATGTGGCTATTTGATTTGGCATCTGTAGTTGAAGCCAAATAGAAATCTTGACCACATACTTCAAAGTCAAAGTTCACTAAGGCCCAATTCAGAGACTCATAGAACATTTAAATAAGTAAAGAATATCCTAATTTTTTATTGTTTCTATATTCTCATTTCTCCTTTTCTGGAGAAATAATTAGACATTTTAAACTGAAATCAGTGAATTCCTCTAAAATCCACAAGATGGTGCTATGAAGTGGTGTTTAAAAATTTCTGAAAAACCATATGCCTTCTAGGAGCTATTTTTAGGCAGGGCCAAATTAATACCATTTAATAACATTGACTACAGATAAATGCTATTTAAAAAACAACAACCATGTAAACCAGATCAGTTGATTTAAGGAAGGCCTACCTTTACTCCTAGTGTTGCTGTTAAAAAATACTTTACCCCATAAGTTACACTTCTGTTAACTCTGTTATTGAGATGAGGTTTTAAGGGTATTTTCTGAGAAGACTGGGACTTGAACTTGGATCCTAGCAGGTCTAAGTCATAATGTAAAAAGTAGGACTAAAACAGAGACCCGAGTTCTGATCTCTAAGCTCCACCTGAATTGCCACGTGCAGCTGCTCTCAAGGACGCTTTGCCCAGGGGGCCGTTTAGCAGTGTCTAAAGACATTTTGATGGTCACAACTGGTAGTGTGGTGGGGGCGACTATTACTGGCATCGAGTAGGCAGAGGTCAGGGATGCTGCTAATGCACAGGACGATCTCCACATTAAAGAATTCTCCTGCCCAAGGTATCAGTGGTGCTGAGGTTGAGAAACTTGACCTATGTTTTCACTCCTTTTTTGGTTTGTCTGTTCATTTATTAATTAGTCCACACATTCCTTTATTTATGTACTATCTATCCATCAGCCAATTAATTAATTCCTTCAAAAGATTTTTATAAACTGTCTACTATGACTCAAGACTGGACTAAGCTAGGGATTGCAAAGACAAGACTTATCCTATTCTTGTTCAGTCTAACTGGGGAGCGAGACACTTATGAAATAGAGGCCCGGTGCATGAAATTCATGCATGGGTAGGGTCCCTAGGCCTGGCCGGCAATCAGGGCTGATCTGTGGAGCGATCAGCGGGGCGATGGGGGGTGGGGGTAGGCACTGACACCCGCCTTGGCTGGCCTGGGACCTGCAGGCTGGGGGCAGCTCCTGCGTTGAGCGTCTGCCCCCGCTGGTCAGCGCGCATCATAGCAGCCGCCGTTTGGTCTATTTACATATTAGGCTTTTATTATATAGGATATTGCGATCAAATGTGCTCAGTGTTTCAGTGGTAAGTGTGAGATGTTACGAGAACACACAAAGGGTGTGATGAATTCTGGAGAATGTGACAGAGTTCAGGAAGGCTTCACAGAGGTGGGGGTACTTATCGGGTGGGTGGGTGGAGGGTGGTCATAGAATGAAATCTTGAGCAAAGCACAAACCGAGCCAGCGACAGAGTAGTCCAAAGTGTGTTTGGTGAGCAGTGTACTGTTGTGGTGTGAGATCAGAGTGAGGAGGAAGGGTGGGAAAAGAAAAAGAGAAAATCTTTAAAAAGTAGAATGGGGCCACCACCCATGGTTAGGGCCTTGGACTTCATCTCCAGGCATTTAAAATTAAAAATAGAAGATGTTAGCCGTGTGGCACTCACTTAACCTCTTGAGGCCTGAGTTTCACCCCATTAAAGAATTTGGTGCGATACTTTCAGGTTTCCTTTGAAAACCTTTAAAACTATAAAATCAACCTATTAGAAATATTAGATACTGTATATTCTTAAATTTATATTACAACTATCAATAAAGATCATAATATCGATAAAGAAAACATCTTTTTATCCACAAAAATTGTGTTGTCCCAGGTATTTACTTTCATTATAATGAATCAAATGTAATAGATCCCTCTTAATATACTTGGTGTTCCTTCTAACGCTGGAAATACTTAAAAAGATCAAATTATTCTGCAGAATATACAGTCTTCCTATTGGCTTATTCCTATGTCAATAAGTACTTTAGGTTACACCCAGGATCAATTTTTGAATTTTTTTTCTCAACCTTCTCTACTATATGTACTTTGATCAATACCTTTCAGATGATCTAAGTGGTTTAACATATATTTTATAATTTGAATAACTACTTTAAAAATATTAGATTTCAGGGAAATAAAACAATGAAGTAGTTTATGTTTTACATTAATAAATGAAGAAAACCCCATAATTAACAACTGTTTGGATTTTACTTGAGTAAAATTAGTAACTATCAAGTGAATATTTGATATAATTTGATTGTGATTTATAAAATATATTCTTATATATTTTTTTCATTTAGTATGTTTATACTTATAATTTAAATTCAGCTTTAAAATATAGGTAGCTGAAACCACTGCTACAAACCAGTTCAGTTGTCATTCAGAATTTGAGCCCAGAGATAAAATGGCCTAAGATTTAAAAAAAAATTAGATGGGGGGTGGGGGTTGCAGAAAAGAAAAATGGGCTCCATATCTGAATTAAAACACAGAAATCTCCTTCGAGGAAAATGGCCATCCTCTTGCCCCAAATAGAGAAGTGAAAATACTGATGTTAAAAGTAACAGAGGCACTGAGTAGGGCAGGCCGTATTGCAGTCTCCTGAACTGGATAGTGGCATTAACTGACCACTTTCATCCTTGCCTGTTGTCTGACTATCTGTCTGCTCTATTTGATTGCATCTGTTTGAATCCTTGTTTCTCCTTCTCCCAAATTGTTATCCTTCTGTTTCTGCACCACATTCCCTCAGGTATTAATTAAAGCCTCGGATGGATTCTTTCAGATATGAATACCCATCCATACTTACTTTCCTTCACAAAAATGATCGTCAAAACCCACCCAGTAATTGAAAAGTAGTGTGGATTTCCCACAGTGCTTGCATTTTGAAACAGCATCATGGACTCGTGTCAAGATAGAGAGTTCATCTTCAAAAGATGATAACCTTGCACGATGTTATAAAAAGGGTAACAGGCACCAGAAGAAGGGTTGAACTAGTCAGTGGTTTGCAAAGGCACCTTACGGTTCCCAGAGGGGCCACAGAAGAAGCAGTAGCGGGTGGGGTTAAGTGTAGGATGCAGGACTCAGCCACCACCACCACCCGCCTCTACCCTGCTTTCTCCCAAGCTCTGCCTCCACCTCTAGCCCGTCTGTTCCAGGTCACACATGAGCAAAGGTCCTGAGGAGGCACTAAGATCCCTTCTCAGCTGAGCTTCTAAACATGTTTACTTTCAGATTCTTTCCAAAAACGCAGAACTTCAAGCTAAAAAGATTGCATAATAACTGAGGCACAAAGTAGGGTAAAGAAAACGTTAAAAACAACAGCACCCAAAAATTAAACTTGCCCACCTCTTCCTAAGAAATTAGACATTTTCTATTTAAGTGCAATTAAAATAAATTTAAAAAGTTAAATCCCTTCGAACCCTGAGACAGTTAGTAAAAGACAAACAAACCAACAGGAAAACCTTCACTCAGACCTTCCATTTGACTGTCCTGCAGAGACCGAGCTTGGAGTAGTTCTTGAGAAGGGGGCTGTTCAAGGCCAGGACGGCTGGGAGCACAGTGGATGAGGCCATGCAGCCACAGGGCGCTTCTCTTCAGGGTCTCCGACTCCTGTTCATACAAGAGGTGACCCCCTCCCTGTCCATTAAGAGCTGACAGTCACCTGCATATAATAGGACATGAAGTAACCACAGTCCAGAAGTGCCTACGTGTGCACCGTCACAATACCTGCCGTTGTTCTGCCTGCAGTTTGGCAGTTCTTATCCACTGGTTACAATCTTTCAAGTAAATATTTATTGATAAAAGCCTCATGAGCCAATGGAAATTTATGTTCCTAAGGGGAAAATGTTTCTAAACATTCCCAGCATTTTTTCTGGACATAAGATAGATTTTGTGAATTGCAATAGTTTTAGAAATTATCTTAATGTAGTCCTATAAGTTAAATTTTCAGCAAAGATTCTAAGTTAGTTTTAGGAATTGCTTTTCATCTGCAATATGGTTAATAGCTATAAAAAACCCAGCTTTGGAGAGGGGCTCTCAGCGACCCCCTCATTCATTCAGTGCCTACGGCCAAGAATAAAGGCACCCACACTGTACCCATATTCTGAATTGTTTCAGATAAATAGGTAATGAAATGTATTAGGTGAGTAGAGTTATTTTGCTCATGTTAGTAAGGGTTTGCCTTCTTGTAAGATAAGTTGGCCAATTTGAATATATATGGAACTCCTTGAACAGACTATAAATTATATGTGTCCACTGGCCTGGAAATTTCCACCCTTGACATTTCTGGTTTTGTTGCCCATTTGGGGGCCCGAAGATAGGATGCAGGCAGAGCCGAGCGGCACAGTGTCCTCTCAACCCTACAATCAGAAACGGGCTGGCACAAAGGGGACCGCAACCACTGGGCAGGGATCAGGGTGAGGCGAGGAGACGAAGTTGGCAACTGCAGGGTATGAGCCAGTCTTTATTTAAAATTCTGCTATTGTGTTCACCGTGGATTTCTAACTTTGCATTCATGTTGGTTTTTAAGGTATTGCATTACTGAGTTTTTTGGCCCCCACTTAAATTTGGCTCCCAAAATGTATCTCCCTCACTCCCTCACCCTAGACCCTGCTCTGCTCCGGCACTGGGGCTCTGGGTCCCAGCGGAGCCTGGAGCCCCACTGGAGCACAGCCTTCGCTCCCGCCGCCTCAGCTCTGACGGGCCAGGGAAGGCTCCCACAGGAACCACGGCTCCTGCTTGCACACATGGAGGGAAGGGTGCAGACAAGCATCCTCTTGGTCTCCCGGGGAACCACTGGGAATGTCAGGGAATAGCTCTCATAGCTGTTGACACTGGCCGTGGCTTCTGTGTGTGGACAGGAACCATAGTGACACAGGCATCCATGCCCTCAGCATGGATTTAGCAGGAGAAACGAGGAGAGTTACACACTCACCCCAAAAGCATGAAGAACCTCGGCAGAGCATGCTAAGTTATATAAAAATGAGAGGTTTGGTGTACAGATACGGGAAATCCGACACACAGCCCTTTAAATCACGGAATGGGCAGGGTCACGTGTGGTAGAGCTCAACTAAAGCCGAGGGCACCTTTCTGTTCTTGAAGAGAACAAAATGGCACTTTCAATCTATTGCTGAACTTCTCGTCAGACTTGCTGGTATCTGTCTCCTGTCTCGTCCCAAAAGACACGCTGACAGTCCTTAGGCAGGGCCAGTGGCTGCCCCTCCATAAAGAACCTGGAGGCCTGCTTTCTCTCCATTTGTGTTTGATGAGAGCAGAGTGGGGAAAGGGACTGAGGTTGACTAACTCCCAGGTGTTCGCACTTACTCATGCCCAGGAGCCCGGGAGGGAGAGAGACTCACAGGATTAGAAGTGGGGAGAAGCCTGACTCAGGCATTCGGCATTCGCTACAGCCAGAACCGTGAGGCCCTAGTGGTCACACGTTCCTCTGGGGCATACGCGAAGACCAGATATAATGGGACTGCTCTGTCTTTCATCTTAGCAAGTAGTCTCATCATAGGATTGTCTGCAAACACGAAGTACACAGGCTGCCGTTCCGTCGTCCTCCTTGGAAGTCAACTTTGGACACTTTTTGGAAATTGGAAGCTAAAGCTCTAGGTAATAAAAGCTCTGAAAAGGAAAGAAGAGAAAGTTAGGGACATGGATCTGATTAAAAAGCTCTCAAAATTATCTGCTGACATTAGATGGGTATCGGTTTTTAGGTAGTAACACGACTATATGTCTATTTTATACATGTCTATGCAGATTCAGTAGGGAAAATGCTTAAATATATACTTAATTCCATCGGATCCCAAAGCACTTGAGGATTTAAACTGATAAGCCAACCTCAAAGGGACTGATTCTTGCTACTAAAACACAGACACCTCTGGGGTGAAATGTGGCAACAGTTTGACAGGCATAGCAGTAGCTTAGGCCAGAAAGGATTTATCCAATTAAAATTATGGGATGAATTTTGGCTGGCAGAATGTAATTACCAGCCTTGGAATGGATCCAGGATCCTGAGGTTAACACCCCGCCTCTTGCCAACAACCCTCCTACCTGCCAACACTCCGAGATGGGGAAGGCAGGATCTGACACAATCGCACATAATACTGTTGTGACATCTAAGTACAATGATGATGATGTGAGAAGCATCATGAACCTGATTTTTTTTAGCACTCATTATGTTACTTATTTTTATGCCACATTAGGCTAGAAACCAAATGTCCACATAAATGTTAATTTCCTCAAATCTGTATTTAAAAAGTATAATTAGAAAATAAAAAATAGATTTAAAAATTAATTTATTCTGTCAAAGTCGTTATTTAGTGATTATTGCAGTTTAGAAACGAAATTGGATCAAAATGGTGACATTTAATGGTTGCTGCATTAAAAAACACACACACACAGGTCCTGAATTTTTGGAAGAGAAATGTGTTCTCCCAAGTTCACTGGCCTAGAAAAAAGGGAATGCCTAGTGCTAGGTTCACAGTGGTTGAAACTTGGGCTAACCCGTCAGGTGCAAGCACTGCTTGGTCCCAGGGCGGTCCGTTCCCTCCCACGGGTGCGCGCGGCAGGGGAACTGGACCGGGGTGCTTGTGCGCCCGCCCCGGGGAGAGCCCCCGCAGGTGCCTGGTCCAGGGGCATGGCCTCGCCTTTGGATCCCGCTGCCCTCCTAGCGAGGCAGTCATTTCCCGGAGGGAACTGTGCAGGCTCCCCACGGAGCGGGAGCGGCCGGCGGGCAGTGCCAACAAGGACGTCCAGCCCTCCGGGCCGCGGGCGCGCGGGCGAGGCCGGGCCAGGGTCATGGTCACGGCCCTGGAGGGAACGCAGGCAGGAGCGCGCCGGGGCGGGAGGCGGGGCTGGCGGCGGAAGCAGCGGCCACGCGCGGCGACTGCGGCGATTAAGCCTCGGTGCCGCCCTCCCCTCCGCGCGCAGGTCGGTTCCCTCCCAAACCCGCAGGGCGCAGGGCGGCTTCGCGGCCACGGGTTCGAGCCGGGCCCTGGCTGGGCCGCTCGCAGACCACAGACCGGGCTCCCCGCGGACCTCGCGGGGGCGGCCGGGAGTCTTGCCGAGCCCCTGGGTTACTCTCGGGCCCGCGTGGCCCTGGGACGCTCCACGCAGGACCCGGGGCGGGGCCGCGCGGGGGTCCCAGCCACAGTTCCAGCCCCAGCACCCGCTGCCGCCTGGCCCGCGGCTCCCTCTGCGACCCTGAAAGTGCTCCCGGCGGTGCGTGCGGGCCCCTCGCCAGATGCTCCGCTCCGCACGGCCCTGCCAGCACCTCCCGGCGAGCCAGGGTCTGGTCTGTCGCCGGGCGTCACGGAACCGCAGGGGGATTGAAAGGGTGGGCGGTCTGGGCTCCCCTCTCCCGAGTGTTGGGGGGGCTGGCTCTGGGTCCCTCGGTTAGAGGAGGAGGGAGCAGTGCTTACCCTTGACTCACAAGCCTGACCGCTCTCCAGAAGCCTGGCGCAGCCGCTCATTCCAGCGTGTGCTGGGAAGGTAGGTTTCCCCAGCACCATCTTTGTGTGATTTAGCTGTCCACAGGGAATCAAATGTGGAATGAGAAGATGAAACTAATCCTTTCCCTTGCACTGTTAGGGGTTGCCATAAACACCATTTGTTAAGAAGCATAATTAGGTTGGGAAAGTGCCTGATGAGACAATTAAGCTACGTAAACACACCGAAAACAAATGAAAGCCAGAAGACGCCCACGCCCCTTGTGTAAAGCAATTTTTTGTTTACATGAGAACCAGAGGTCTGAGCTGCTTTAATACAGCGATGTTATTAACGTCTACTCCAGAAGAACCTAATGACCGTATTTTTTATGAATTTTCGATGCGATGATGGTCACTATAAAAGCCTGAACTACCCGTGAGCTCTGCACTTCCTTTAGACTAGGATGATTAGGCCACCAACCCGAGTGTCCGGGCCGCCAGTGGATTTATGCGTGGAGAGCACTAATTGGCACCCAGCACTTTTAGCTAAAACTCATAAGCTTAATGTTTGTCTCAGAGGAGACCACCCTTTCCTGAAGTATCCCCCACAGGGAGACCATTGCCTGACACCAAGTGACCTTAGTCAAGTAGTTGTTGCATGAGGTCATGAGGGCTGCATTCATTTTTCGATATGATATGTTAAAAGGCCAGAATAGGATGGCCTGGTCTCAAAAAGAGGGGGGGGGGCGATTGTTTCTATTTTGAGTTATTGAAATTTCCTCACGTCATATCATCTGAGGTATGGAAAGATAATGGGTTGAAAAATGCCTTTCTGGAGTACTACAGAGCATCAAAGCAACTTCTAAAGCGTGTGAAATTAATCCATTTTCAGTGAAAGAATCAGTCACTTTCTCGGCATTACTGAGTGACATACCAGAGTACATGTCAGCTTTCACAGTTCAAGGTCCAGAGTCCTGTGGAAAGGTTTGCCACTGATTTAGAAACTTCGGAGATCAAAGTGCCAGAGGAACATAGATAGTTGTCATGTACAGCCCCTAAGCGAGCCCCTGTATTTCTTTTTGCTAGAGGAATCGTTTTTGTAGGAATCAGCATATTAAATAACCTCCTTCATGCCTCTGTTTTTGGTAAGTCTCATTTAACAACAGGCTCATGCGTACTGGTTACACAGAGAAGACCCGGGAAACAGGGAAAAGCTGAGGACGACTGTGCTTCAAAGGGAATAATATACTTTAATGGAAGTCTCACTCGCACGACAGAATTCAGGCTGAGTAACTTGAAGGACATGCTAGTATTGTAGTGTTGCGACTGTGTTCATCTGTGCGTGGCCACGTACACAGCCTCGTGAGGAGTCTCCCTGAGGGTCTTATTATTCAGGTGTTCCCTAGGGAGTGAGAGAGTGACGTGTTAATATTAGGACTAACTGGCTTCCAAAGAGCTATGATTTTTTTTAATGGTTAATAAACATGAACATATGAATGAACTGTAGAGGCGGAAATGAAGACTCCTTTTCTCCCATTCTAGGAAAAACCAGCATGTCTTCCTCCAGACTGGGGCTCCGTTTGGCTGCCTGTTTACTAAACATCTCAGAAGCCAGGAGGAAACACGTCGTTGAGAACATCGCAAAAGCAGCTCTTCTTGGGGAAAATGGTAGGAACAACAGACAATTGAAGTGGATATGTAGTGTTTGGATAATGCGGTAATTCTTGTGCTCTGCAGACAGTATCTATAGAACACTCTTCTTTCTTTGTGGGCTCCCCGCCCCCCACCACCGCCCTGTTCCTGGGCTGTAGCAGGCCTCCAGGACACTGAGGTAGAGCAGTTAGGCAGATGTGCACATGTGGTCTTTTCCAGACGTCTGCCTGCCCTCAGCCATGCAGTTAGGGATAGTGGAGAGTGAGAGGAGGATATAGTTACATAAAGGTTAAATGTCCCCCTCACAGGCCATTTATTTGGTCATTAATAGAATGAGCATAATTGGGCATTTTGCTTTTTATCCAGCAGGTTACATAAAAAATAAACTTGCCAAATACCAACCACTTTTCAAAGCACTCCTGCCAGCAACGCCCTTGCTATCATTACAGCACTATTATTTCTGTTACATATTTTCCCTGTAAAGAAAGGTTTTTAGGCAATTGCATTTAAGTGATGCGCGTAAGATCACTTAGCGATTCAGGAGACTGGAGCCCAAACCTCCTTGCTCCCTGGGCCAGTGTTTACTATGCGAGATACTACTCTCCTTTTTCATTTTTTTTTCTTTTTCATTTTTTACTCTTGTTGAAATGTTCATGTGATGACATAGTTCTAGGCATCACTTGTTTTTACACACACATACATGCACACACACACACATACACACAGACAACACAGTGAGTGTACACACAGTTGTTCAAATAGAAAACTTTGTTATTAAATGAAGTTTTTTTGGCAAGAGGCGAGCATTAGGCCCCTAGCCCTGAAGCATTTCAGACAGCGTATTGTCATTTCTGACGGTCATTTTTCGTTTCGTTCCTGCATTTCATGAGAAACCACTGTTTCCTTCAGCCCATTTCTAACGATGAGCGCATTTAAATTACTGTCTTGCAACTGTACGGGAGCTGGAAATGTCTACGAAAATTCCTGATAATTGCTGATAAGAAAGAAAACCTCTGGAGTCAGCCAGCTGTGCTCTTGCATTCTCTTTGTGGGAAGGGAATAGCCCACTGGGCCCCTCATTGTCAGACAAGCACATCTAATGGGATCGGGTTACCTGTCTCTGTGATTAAATGCATGTGCCGAGACATTTGGGGAAGCCACACGCTGATGGATGCCTTGTCTCACTCACAGTTTTTATCAGCTTATTAGTGGCAGCAGCTCAAATGGAATTATAGCTATTATACTCCATTACAGACACCAAACAATTTACTTCTGCTGAGAGGCAGCCCGACAGCTCCTCCTGCCAGCAGCCGTTTTTTTCTCCTCTGTGCATGCTGGAGAGATTGCAGGAGAAAAGTGTTTCATTCTCTCAGCATTTGATTCAATTGAGTCAGATGAAACTGAGAATAAAAGCTTTTCAGAAGAAGATTTAGGATGGAAAAATAAAATCACAGTAAAAAGGAGATTGTATGGTCTGGTTCTTGCTTCATCTTTTATAGTTATGAAAATGCAAGGAAGTAGCACTAGCTAAGAAAATGACCTATTGTTTTACAAATACTGGAAAGGCATTTATTTTTCAGCAAGTGGAATAAACCGTAACACCTATAATTTCCCCAACTAAGTAATGTTAACACATTTAAGTGGCCTAAAAGGTCTAAGGTAAAGAAACCCGAGTTATAAACTTTAGACCTACACCAGGGCAGGGCTGTATAGATGCTCATTGGCTAAGAGCAAGTGACATACTCTAAGTTTATCTTTTAAAGTTATTAAAGTTAATGGCATAGGGCTGCTGTAAGCTCTGTCGTGCCTGCATGCAACTTATTTTTCCTCTCTTCTGAAAAGATTAATTGTTAAGCTGCCAGGGGATTGGGCGTTGGGGGTGGGGGGACAAAGGTATAATGGCATGGCGAACGATCTAATTACCGCCTGAAAACTTTTGTCCTTCTCTTTGAATTTGCTTTTGCAGGCTTGAGGGGGACTTTTAAGGGGCCTGGACCAGGCTTGTAAACTTCAGAAATAATGTGGGGTTATGTGTGGCTGCCGTGCCGGGCAGGGCAGGGCAGGGCAGCTTTCTCCTCCGGGTTACCCGGTCACCCAGTCACAGGCCACGGGAGGCTGGAAGCCATTAACCTCTGAGGGCTGTGGGTGGCCTCTGAGGAGGAGGTGGGGTCGGAGCGTCTCCAACAGGCAGGTGCATGCATCCCAGAAACCTCTGCTTCAGGCACTAGTTGGCCCATCCTAGTTTCTCCAGATGGCAGCTTTTCATCCAGACAGGTTGATTTCTGGGTTTAGGAAGGAAAAATTGATAAGGCCTGAAAGACGCGACTGAGAGGGAACCGGATTTGGAGTGACACAGCGTGGCAATTGAAAGAAGAGGCTGCCATCTTTGAGTGGAGAGACACCAAAGCCTCGTGTCCGAGCTGAGCCGTCCAGCCACATAGGAAGGCGCCGTAAGGAGTGGGCGTTACTACCCAGGAACGTCATGATTAGCCAGTGTCACCGCAAAGGTCACAACCCCGAAATTTCTCTGTTGGACAAATATAATTGTATCCGAAGCAGTAAAGTATTAAGGCTTCAGCAGAGAAAAATAATTCTTGCCTTTATATTTTTTTTCCTTTACAGGGAAGAAACGTCCTGAAGTATCAGTGCTCAATATATTTTCTGATCAAGACTACAACAGATCAGTCATTACCATCGCAGCTTCTGTTGATGAATTAAGTGAGACCACAGTTTCTTTCTTCATATATATATATGTGTATATGTCTGTGATGAAGGGTAGCTTCAGGTAGGCCTGCATGCTCTCTACTCGTTGATTTCCTGTGCCGTAGGAGTAGTCCATTACCTGGAGAGTCTACCTCCAAAATGCATTTCATCATTTTTCTGAACATACACATCTCAAACATTTCCCATTTCCTCTTCGTTACAATGAATCTTGGGTCCAAGAATAATACCTTTTCCCCCCTGAAGATGGTCACGTATCATTTATGGATAAGAAAAACAATCTTCAAGTTTTAACCTGTGGAGTCATAGTGTTGAAGTCAGCCTTGATTTCAGTGATAAGTTGGCATAGAATGAAACATGCTAAGCAGTTGTGTTTTGGGTTGGGAGCCTGAAATCTTGAGTTGGTTCACGGATTGAAGTGAAATGTCTCATGTTGTAAGTTTTAGTGGGACAAGTTGAATTTGAAGGATCATAACTGTTTGAACATAAACTTGTATTATCTTAATATTGCTTACAAAGGGCTCAAAATATTTTTAAATAGACTTTATTTCAACTCAGATTGTCTTTTTTCATAAGGTATGTTTGTTTGAAGAACTAAGCTCTGGCTGGTAGCTCCCAGCAAACAGGACAAATTATCTTGAATGTTAATCATAAAATGTTAAATTTGCTTCTTTGTTGTTTATCTTTCTTGTTGAAATGGTCATTCTGTACTGCTAATGAAAACTCAGAATAATAGCATAACTCTTAGGTATCTATCATATGGAGTTAGATGAAATAAAATCTTTGAATGCAAAATCTAATTACTGGTGAAGAGGAAAACTAAAATAAATAGTTATGCTTTTAAAACTTTGTGTATATATTTTAATAAAAATTAATAAAGCATTCTGAAAATACAAAGTTTTATCAGATTAATTTGATAAAGTTGAAAACATTTAAAGTAACCAGTTGTAAAAAAAAACACACAGAGGTGCCCTAGCTGGTTTGGCACAGTGGATAGAGCATTGGCCTGCGAATTGAAGGTTCCCAAGTTTGATTCTGGTCAAGGGCACATGTCCAGGTTGCGAGCTTGATCCCCAATAGGGGGCATGTAGGCGGCAGCTAATCAATGATTCTCTCTTATCATTGCTGTTTCTATCTCCCCCTCTCCCTTCCTCTCTGAAATCAATAAAACACACACACACACACACGCACACAGGTGTTTAAGAATCATAAACATTGCATAACTCCTCTACTTTGGGGAATAAATGTGAAGAAATGTGAACTTTTATGATGATTGGGAGGTAGGGCAAGGGGAAATGTTGGATCTTTTACTTCATTTTGGGTGAAAATCATCTTCTATACAGATTACAAAAAAACAACAACAACTAGTGGGACAATAAAATATAGCTGCTTCTTTACTGTGTTTGAAAGTTTAATGATTGTTTTTGTACAATTTTACCTTTTAAGAACATGCTGTCCTGGCTGCCTGCTTGGAGGCCTTTCGGTCTATTGACATGGAGGCTCAAGAGGGGATCCACCCGTGTTTGGGAGCCGTGGACCTGATCCCCATTTACCCGCTCGCCGGCGTGTCAGTGGAAGAGTGTGGAGCTGTGGCCAGAAGTAAGAGAAAGCTTGGGGCTGTGTGTTATTTCTTAACGGAAACCATTTTTACAAAGCAGAGCAGCTCCTGACAATGTCAGCGCTCCTCAGCTCCCCGGGAAAGGTCTACCTTGAGGACGTGTCTGAACAGTAAGCTTTCCTGGGTTACAGTGGCCCATCGTGTCTCTGTGGCATCCTTCCAGTGTCCACGCCGGGGCGCGGGAGCGCTAGCTGCTGTGGGATGCAGCACATCAGTCACTTGTCCCTTCCGAATTCATGGTGGACCACGAGGAAACAACAGTAGTTTCTAATGAGCTCCTAGACTCTTTGGGCAGGACGATGCTGTGTTTTGCCCATCTGTGTCTTATTTTCTTGAGCAGGGGTAATGATGAGGTTGAAAACCACTTAAATGTTAACTCCTACCCCCTTTTACCCTGACTTTTTTCTCTCCCTGTGCAGGACTCTCTTTAAGATTTTCTTTAGAACTGAACTGTCACAGGCTTGATTTCAGCCCCAGGGGTGAGTTTAATTTGGAAAATTTGAGCTATGTCACTTGAGGTGTTTTGGAATTAGGCAAATTGGGAGAAAAGAAAGACCCTTTGCCTGGACTGTCTAGCTGCGCCACGGTTAATTACGGCACACAGAGGCTCATAACCTGTGGGGGAAAGCCGCCTTCGGATAATTGCATTCTTCTCTGTATGACCTCAGAAGTCCCTCATTTTTATTTAATAGTGAATCGTCTCACATTTGGGATGTAGGTCTGGACCCTGGCTGAGCTGCATCGGGCACCAGGAATAGGAAATGAGACTTGTTTCTAAAGGAGAACTCACTGTTGTACTGCACTTTAATATGACCCGACGGTCGAAGGATTGCTTCGCAGGGAAATCTGGGCCCGAAATGTGCTTTACTTTTTATCCATGAAAGAGTTAAAATTTAACATGGGGGGAAAATATGTTTCACACAAAAAAAGAAGAGTTCATAGTTGTCCAGGGCAAAATAATGATTTTAATTGTCTTCAAAACAATTATGTTCAATTACATTAAATCTCAAATTAGCCAGTACACGAAGTTCTTCATTACATCAGGACGAGTCTGCCCAGATGTGCGTCCTGCAAAGGAGACAGTCAACAATCGGAGGGTCTGGACACAAGATCTCTCCCTTCCCCTGCCCTTTTGCTTCATTGGCAGCTACTGTACCTCATGATTTAAACATGGACATTTCTAATTAAATGAGAGCTCAGCTGCATTCTTGAACTAATTTATAACATTTGATTTGAAATGTAATAGCTTCAATCTTCATCTGATTAAAAACAGTCATATACTGTACATGGTTACTATTTTGATGCTCCAACATGCAGTTTTTATTTTTACATTCCCCTTTCTGCACAGCTGTTCATCTAATATCATCCAATTTTTTTTTTTAACAACATGCTCAGACATTCTTATAAGGCAAAAGTATTCAAATTCTAAGGACTGGCTGTTCTCCAAACGGTGAAGGGATGTTTTCCACTAGGGTAACCCCTTCTCAGGGAAACCAACTTGAAGTTGATAATTGAACTAACCTTTTTTGGGGGAAGAAGGGCAGTGGAGAGCAGTCCAGTTTCATAATATAGTTGATATTGGTTATTGATACTGATAATTCATATATGCTTTTGTGTGCAAAAACTCATTGAATGATAAATTGCAGAACTTTTTGACATCAGCTGTAAGCTTGCTTATACCTTAAGGAAGGGGTTAAAGTGGGGCATGAAATTGGTGTTGAGGAGACTTATAAATACTGTCAAAATCACATGCAAATTTTTATGCCTGTGCTTTCTTGTATGCATACAGAGATACATACTCTCACGCATAACTTCACAAATCATTTTAATTTAAGAACTTTTAGAATGAAGGGCACAGCAGTGCAGAGGTTCAGAGGTGAGGGTAGCCTGGGATTTGGGGCCTGCAAGGGACTTGAGTGTGTGGCCAGCACTTAGAGGTGGATGAGATGGGAAAGGCATTCCTGGGAATGTTAAGATAGAAGCTCAAGTGATGCTTGGAGGTCAGATCATGGAGTATTATGTGCTGGTGAAGGAGCTCAAACCTTATTGTAAAAGGATGGGAACCATTGAAGAGTTTTAAGCAAGAAAGTGGTCTGATTGGCTTTGAACTCTGGAAAGATCACTCTGTGCCTGCATGACAGAGACCAACAGGATGCAGGCGGATCGGTTTGGAAAGGTGACGGTGGCCGAAGGTAATAGATAATGGAGAGACTCCAAAGGATGTTGGGGGCGGGGAACAAAACGGTGCATGGAAGTGTCATCACTTACAAATGATGACAGGAAGGAGGTTTTGGGGGAGAGAGCATGAGTGTGTTTTTCACATGCTGCTATTGGCAGTTGAATATACCTCAGTTGACAGGTAGGAGACACATAGGCCTACTCTATTTATGTAAGGCTTACCATGTTGTTGTTTTTTAAATGTCTTGGACTTTGATTTTTTAAATTATTTTTTAATCTTTATTGTTGAGATTATTACAAATGTCCCTCTTTTTCCCCCCATTGTCCCCTTCTACCCAATTCCCCCCTCACCCTTAACCTCCACCAACCTATTGTCTGTGTCCATAGGTAATGCATATATGCATATAAGATCTTTGTTTATAGTCTCTTCCCTACCCTACCCACCCCTCTTCCCTCTGAGAATCATCAGTCTGTTTCATTTCCATGCCTCTGATTCTGTTTTATTCACCAGTTTATTCTGTTCATTAGATTTCTTACTCATTTATTATTTTTATTTTTTTTAATAAAAATATATTTTATTGATTTTTTACAGAGAGGAAGGGAGAGGGATAGAGAGTTAGAAACATCGATGAGAGAGAAACATTGATCAGCTGCCTGCTGCACACTCCTTACTGGGTATGTGCCCGCAACCAAGGTACATGCTCTTGACCAGAATCTATCCTGGGACCCTTCAGTCTGCAGACCGACGCTCTATCCACTGAGCCAAACCGGTTAGGGCTTATTTTGATTTTTAGATTCAATTGTTGATAGGTATGTATTTGTTGCCATTTTGTTGTTCATATTTCTGATCTTTTTCTTTTTCTTTTTCTTCCTCTTCTTAAAGAATACCCTTCAGCATTTCTTATAATCCTGGTTTGGTGGCGATGAACTCCTTTAGCTTTTTCTTGTCTACGAAGCTCTTTATCTGACCTTCAATTCTAAATGATAGCTTTGCTGGGGCGAGTAATCTTGGTTGTAGGTCCTTGCTATTCATCACTTTGAATATTTCTTGCCATTCCCTTCTGGCCTGCATAGTTTCTGTCGAGAAGTCAGCTGACAGTCGTATGGGTATTCCCTTGTAGGTAACTGATTTTCTTTCCCTTGCTGCTTTTAAGATTCTCTCTTTGTCTTTAGCCCTTGGCATTTTAATTATGATGTGTCTTGGTGTGGTCCTCTTTGGGTTCCACTTGTTGGGGACTCTCTGTGCTTCCTGGACTTTAAGTCTATTTCTTTGACCAGTTAGAGGAAGTTTTCTGTCATTATTTCTTCAAATAGGTTTTCAGTATCTTGCTCTCTCTCTTCCTCTGGCACCCCAATAATGTGAATGTTAAAATGCTTGAAGTTGTCCCAGAGGCTCCTTACACTATCTTCTTATTTTTGGATTCTCTTTTCTTTTTGCTCATCTGATTGGGTGTTTTTTGCTTTCTGATATTTCAACTTGTTGATTTGATTCTCAGAATCTCTACTCTACTGTTGAATCCCTGTATTTTATTCTTTATTTCAGTCAGTTAGTGTATGCTTAATTTCTGACTGGTCCTTTTCTATATATATATATATATTTTTTGGAGGTTTCTAAAGCAGTAGTTCTCAACCTGTGGGTCACGACCCCTTTGGTGGTCAAACGACCTTTCACAGGGTTCGCCTAAGACCATTCTGCATATCAGATATTTACATTACGATCCATAACAGTAGCAACATTACAGTTATGAAGTAGCAACGAAAATAATTTTATGGTTGGGTCACAACATGAAGAACTATATTTAAAGGGCCAGAAGGTTGAGAACCACTATTCTAAAGATTATTTAGTAATCTTATAACCATGGTTGTGAACTCTATATCCAGTAGTTTGCTTTCTTCCATTTCTTTCATTTGTGATATGTTTCTTTGTCTCCACATTTTGGCTGTTTCCCTGTGTTTGTTTCTATGTATTGGGTAGAGCTGCTATGTCTCCTTGAGTGGTAGAGTGGCCTTGTATAGTAGGTGTCCTATAGGGCCCAATGGCTCAGCCTCCCCAGTCACCTGAGCTGGGAACTCCAGGTGCACCTCTTTGTGGGCTGTGTGCACAGTCTTGTTGTAGTTGAGACTTGATTGCTGTTGGTGTCACTGGAAGGAATTGACCTCCAGGCCAATTGGCTGTGAGGACCAGCTGCGACTGCCATGGGAGAGCTGCTGTGCAGGAGACATCCCTATGGAGCAGGACTTGCTTCAGTGGGGTTTTGGTGCTCACTGAGTCTTCCCTTGAGTGTGTTGCTTCTGGATGTGTAGAGCTGTAATCGGGTATGGTCTGACACTGACCACTGGATACACTGGCTCTTGGGTCTCCAGGGAGGTGCAAATTCAGCCACTGTCTGGGGCCACCCAGCAGGAGCTACAGAGAGATCTGCAGATTCCTCCTCTTTGTATCAGGTTTGGAAGTGCCCAGAGGAGGTCCAGCTATGAAGCAAGGCAGGCTGGTCCTGGTGCCAGGTCTTGGGCCTTTTATTGATAGGTTTGGGGCTCCCTGACCCAGCTGCAGCTTGTTTTATTTTAGCCTGAGCAAGGACAGGCCCTTCATATGCAAAAGCCTCTGCACACAGGTTGTGTGGGGCTGCAAATTGGATGGGGTGAGGTCTCAGAATCACCTGGGTGGAGCAAACAGAAATGGCTGCCAGTTAGCCCTGCAACCAGGGAGGTCCCAACATAGGAACAATGGTCCCTTCAAGCAACTCTGTCTGGGAGAAAGCTGCCCCCAAGTTTCTGCCCTGATGCCAGACAGTACAGTTCCTCCTCGTATGTGTCTGCGTTCCCCAGAGCCTTGCCCTGGTGCTGGAGCTCAGAGGAAGTGGGACCTTGTAAGGTCAGTTCGTGGTGCTGGCCTTTTAAGAGAAACAGCTGGGTCTCCAGCAGCCTCTGTGTCACTGAGCACCAATCCGCCCTGGTTTTTACAGCCTGTAGTTCTTACTGCCTGTAAGGACTTATTTTCCCAGCTCTGGGACCCTGGGATGGGGCTGAGACCTCTTGCTCCTCCCTACAGCCACCGCAGAGAGGATCTCCCACATGGGAGCAGACCAGCCCTTCCCCACCTCCACACCTCCTCCCAGTCTCAAGGTGCTTCCTTCTCTACTTCTCTAGTTGTAATACTTCCATTCAGCCAGCTTTCCAGCGGTTCTGGATGATGGTTGGTCTGTAGTTTGGTTGTAATTTTGATGTGGTTGTGGGAGGCGGTGAGTATTGATGTTTACCTATGCCACCATCTTCCTTTCTCTCTGATTTTTATTTTCTATAAAAGCCACATTTGATCATTTAGGCTACATCTCATTTTATCTCTGTTATGTCTCTAGATTTTTCCTCTCCTTTTTCTGCTTCCTTCCTCCGTCCTTCCCTCTCTCTCCGTTCTTTCATTCTTTCTTCCCTTTTTTTTTGTTGTTATCAAAATGATACATGCATGCAGCAAAAAGTCAGATGTTCTATAGGGTTTATCCCCCAAACTTTAAGCACCTACACAACCCACCTTCCCCCCTCACCATACACAAACTTTAATTTCCTTCTTCCCTGAGCCAAGTGCTTTCAATTCTTTTATTTTATTAAGATCAACCCCAGATACCTAAATATCAAGGTACTTCTTAGTTTTTCAATTTTAGGCATTGTCTATTGACTTCTTATTGCAGAAGATGAGAATTTAGCTTCCTCTCACTGTTCCCCATCCCCAACACACACACACACTGTCTCACACTCTTACTTTCCCATTTTTCCTTGTCTCAATATAGTTATATCAAAATTTGGATAAATACTTAGTGGTTACATTATTATGACTATATAAACATTATTCACAATGAATTATTTAAAATACTAGAGGCCCAGTGCACAAATTTGTGCACGGGTGGGGTCCCACCAGCCCGCCCCAATTGGGGCTGATCGGGGCCAGGCTGGCTGCGGGGAGGAGCAGCAGGAGGTTGGCTGGTGAGCCCCGCCCCCAAACGGGCCAGTTGGACAACTGCAGTGCACATTATAGCGACCAGTCATTCCATTCGTTCCAGTCGCTTGGCTTTTCTATATATAGATTATTATTTTAGCCTTTTTGCAAAACTTTTTTTTTGGCTAGAGTTGATCATTATCTTTTTGATTGATTACTTAGTTTTTAAATTTATTTATCACTGGTATGACCCCAGACTCTCTGTTAATAACATTTCTCCATGTATTCAGATACAATATCTCATGTGTTGAGTATTCCATTAATTTCATCTTCTTGAAGAAATATCTTCTGGAACTCTCTGACCTGTTCCAATTAGAAGACAGGGGAAGGGGCGTTCCACTGCTATTTAAGCAGGCTTTCCACCAGTGTCCCTGTTTTGATATTTGCCTTTACCTCCCAAAGCTAGGCTGCCCGTTTCAGGTGCCTGTGGTATAGGTGAGGTTGCTGCTGTTCCTCTTGCTGCCTTGAGGCTATGGAGTAACCACCATGCCTATATCTGCTCTTCACATTCCAATACTGTCACCTCCTCTTCCTTCTCCATTTGTTTGAATGAGTGAAGGCTTTAAAAAATATCTCTTTACCATCCTTTTCCTGGGGTTCTCGGGAGGAGGGAAGTAAATGTAGGGATCCACACTCCCATCTGCTTGGAAGTCCCCACTTCTCTAGTTCTTTATGATTGTTAATTATCTTGGATCCTTCAAGAACAATGAATTCACCTAATTTGGTGTCAGTGGTAAATTTACAGGAACATTATCCTTTTGTCTGACATCCAGCCCACTATTGAAGATATTTAGCCTCATTTCCTGGACTTGTACCAGTTTTTTTCCGACAGCTTTTCTGAAGGATTCCTGTGGTCATAGTGCTTCCTGCATGTTCTCCACTTCTTCCTTACCAGTGTTTTCCCAGGCAGGAGCCAGTGTCTCTGAACATGACCCTGTTTCACATTTACATGCAAACCTTCAGGAGAAGGATAGAGTGAAAATGGAGTGGGGGTCAGGGAAGAAGGTGCCAACAAATTCTCCCGATGCGTGAAAATGGGCTTACCTAACGTGGAAGTTCATAGCATGCAGCTTTAAAAGTCTGGATCATAGCTATGAATTTTGTCACTGATATGGAAACTTGCTTTTTGTTTTATGTCATTAATCAAATGAAATAATGTTTGTACAGTACTACTTATTTACTTATTTTTGTTAATCCTCACCCGAGGATATTTTTCAATTGATTTTTAGGGAGAGTGGAAGAGAGAGGGAAAGACTGAGAGAAACATCAAAGTGAGAGAAACACATCGATTGGTTGCCTCCTGCACAGGCCCCGACCAGGGCCCACACCAGGGAGGAGCCTGCAACCAAGGTACATGCCCTTGACCAGAATCAAACCCAGGACCCTTTGGTCCACAGGCCAACACTCTATCCACTGAGCCAAACCAGCAAGGGCTACAATACTATTTAAATTGACAATATTTAGAAAGATAAAGTGTTAGCTAAGTTAGTTATATGTATAAAGAAATAGCTCCTCATGATTGAATTTTAAAAATATTTTATCTTAAAATATATAAGCATTAATGAATTTGATTAGAATTATCAGCCTTGTTTGACGTTTTCTCGAGTATTTTTATGACTTGGAGGATATGTGCCATGACAGATTCACGCGACGTCAACACTTGTGTGGTAGTCATGAGACCCTTTGATTACTTTATTACAGATTGTCAAAATATGGGCTGATCTGGCAAATCAGGAACAACTTTTCACTTGAAGAATTTTCTACTCTGATTCTCCAGTTGCTATGGAGATTTTCTCATAAAACAGCCTGGGTGTGGTTGAGATTAGTCAATTTAGATGCTGGGTTCTGAGATAGTATTCTCGACCCTCAGCGCTGCCCTCATTGCCATAGCATAAACGCAATGATTGGTTTTGCAAGCACATGTTAACATAGCTTTAGGACGTAGCATTTAGTTTGAGAATTTTATGAGATCCTAGTTCGATTCCCGTCAGGGCACATGCCCGGGTTGCGGGCTCGATCCCCACTGTGGGTCATGCAGGAGGCAGCCATTCGATGATTCTCTCTCATCATTGATGTTTCCATCTCTCTCTTCATCTCCCTTCCTCTCTGAAATCAATACAAGTATATTTTAAAAAATATTTAGATAGATTTCTTGAAACATTATAGTCCATTTTGTCTATGAAGGAGAGTAACCAGGATGTTCATAAGTGCGTATTGCTAGAGGCTTAATAAATGAACAGGGTTACATTGATCACAGTAAAACAGAGGTACCAGTGAGGAAGGAAAGGCCCAGTGGGAGATCTGGAACACACCTGTTGTTCTGGCAGTTCCAGGTGAACCCCACGTCTGTGGGAAGCTGCACTCTTTTCTCCTATGTCGGTTCTGCAGCAGTCTGAAGTCCAAGCAGAGCTGGTAGCTAAAGACTCCCGTCCTTTGTCCCTGAGATGGATGATTCTAAGGCCCATTCCAACAAGATCAAGCCCCAGTTGCTCACAACAACAACTAGCTTGACTACACACCCTTGTGTTAGCTTCCCCTCTGTCCCCTTTTCACTCTTGATGTATGTTGAATAGGGTGTATGGAAAATATTGACGAGAATAAATGCACTGTAAGAATCTTCTAATTGGTATGAATAAGTGAAGTGCATGGGTCTTGCTGCCTACTTCCTTCCTGTAATTCTTTCCTAGTTCAGAAGTCACAAGGTTTAGAGTTAGAAACTGGGAGGCCCATCTGCCCACTGCCACTTCACCTGGGGAAAGGGCCTCTTAGAGTCCTTGGGATTAAGCCAGGGGTTATTGCGGGGGACATTGATTGACATTCACCCCTTACTAGCCAAGGGAGCCTTGAGGGCACTCAGGTTAGGGGCTATAGGTTTTCTGATTTTGAGTCATTATCCACAGCCCCAAGAAACTGATCTTGTGTGAGTACTGATGGTGTTTTAGAGAATGTGGACCTAATGGGTTTGTAACAGGCGATTGATACCGTGTTCACTTCTCCAGGCCAGGCCCTGACCTTGGCCAAGCTTTTCATGAATCCCTTTCTTTTCATCCCTGCTTCCTAGTACTTGCTGTGATTTCCAGTGTGAAGGCCACTAGGGTTAGAAAATTCTGAAGAGATGACGTAGTGACGCTAGATGGACCCGTAAGACTTAGTGCATCCACCCAAGTGTCTCCACACCCTCAGGCCTCCACCAGCCCATCGACCTGGTCTCCATGGTCAGGGTGTGCTTCTTCAGGAGACCCAGAGTGTGTGATAACATTAATAAAGGTTTTAAATATACATACACATATGCAAATTAAATGTCAAAATAAATAAATGCACATAATGTGTCCCAAATTACTATTTACTATATATTTTCATGCATTCCTATATCTCCATGAACATACATAGTACATTACATTAAAATTTAGGCCCCACTAGCTCATTTGGCCTGTGGACCAAAGGGTCCGGGGTTTGATTTCAGTCAAGGGCATGTACCTTGGGTGCAGGCTCCTCCCTGGCCTGGGCCCTGGTCAGGGCCTGTGCAGGAGGCAACCAATCGATGTGTTTCTCTCACATTGACATTTCTCTCTGTCTTTCCCTCTCTCTTCCACTCTCTCTAAAAATCAATGGAAAAATATCCTCAGGTGAGGATAAAGAAAAAAGAATTTAGGGCACATCATTCTTATATTTATATGATGAGAAGAGGATCATCATATACCTCTACAGTGAATTTTTTCATTTGGTAGCTGGAAAAAGGACCTAGAAACTTACTCATAGTTTTTCATTAAGACAGCAGTAGAACAGAGAATTCTCACCATTGTTTATTTATTATACCTTGCCTCCTGTTTCATAGGCTGATGCTCAACCACTGAGCCACACCAGCCAGGCTTGGACTCTTTACTAATTCTCTTTATTAAAATTTCAAGAATTATAGGAAAGGATAAAGTTTGCTTCTATCATCTCCCCCATTCATGGTTTCCTGCCAAGTTATGCTATGAGTATAGTAGGCTCACACTGAATTTAGAATTTTCCCCATGCTTTTATTTATACCGGTATGTGTATGAATATGTATATATTGACACATCCATTGTAAGATTGCTTGTTCATGTTTATAATATAAACTAGGGGCCCGGTGCACGAAATTCGTGCACTGGGTGTGTGGGGGGGGGAGTGTCCCTCAGCCCAGCCTGCCCCCTCTCACATACTGGGAGCCCTCAGGCGTTGACCCCCATCACCCTCCAATCGCAGGATTGGCCCCTTGCCCAGGCCTGACGCCTCTGACAGAGGTGTCAGGCCTGGGCAGGGGACCCTCATTTCCCCCCATCACTGGTTCTGCCCCCAGCCCCCAGACCCCTCCGATTGCTGGCTCTGCCCCTTGCCCAGGCCTGATGCCTCAGCCAGAGGCGTAGACCCCCATCACCCTCTGATCACCTGATCGGCCCCTTGCCCAGGCCTGACGCCTCCGCCAGAGGTGTCAGGCTTGGACAGGGGACCCCCATCTCCCCCCGATCACTGGCTCTGGCCCCCGCCCAGGCCTGAGGCCTCTGGCCCAGGAATCATGCCTGGGCAGGGGACCCCCATCTCCCTCTGATCGCTTGCTCCACCCCCCGCCCAAGCCTGACGCCTCTGACCCAGGCTTCAGGCCTGGGCAAGGGGACCATCATATCCCCCCAATCCCCGGCTCAGCCCCCCGCCCAGGCCTGATGCCTCGGCCGGAGGAGTTGACCCTCATCACCCTCCGATCACCAATCACTGGATCGGCCCCTTGACCAGGCCTGAGGCCTCTGGCAGAGGTGTCAGGCCTGGGCAGGGGACCCCCAGCTCCCCGCAGTTGCAGGCTGAGGCATCCGGCTCGGGCAGCAGGGACCCGCAGCTGCAGCGGCCCGGCGATCGTGGGCTCCGCTTTAGGCCCAGGCAAGGGACCCCTAGCTCCCAGGACTGCCAGCTTCGACCGTGTCCAGCTCCCATCGCTGGCTCCACCCCTACTTCCTGCTATCACTGGCCAGGGCAGAAAAGGTGCCTGATTCTCCGATCATGGCTGGGGGGCAGGGCAAAGGCGGCCCCAGGGCCACCTTTGCCCTGCCCCCCAGCTCTTAGCTCCCCCCTGGGTTTCCGATCACTGTCAGTGGCAGGGGGCTTCTTCCTTCTTTCCCTTTCGCCTCCCTGCATTGTGCCTACATATGCAAATTAACCGCCATCTTGTTGGCAGTTAACTGCCAATCTTAGTTGGCAGTTAACTGCCAATCATAGTTGGCAGTTAATTTGCATATAGCCCTGATTAGCCAATGAAAAGTGTATCGCCGTACGCCAATTACCATTTTTCTCTTTTATTAGTGTAGATGCTATCATACTGTAACTTCTTAATTCAGCAAGCTATCTTGGAAATCTGTCCAAGGTGTTGCATGTGGTTCTAGTTCAGGGGTGGGCAAACTTTTTGACTCGAGGGCCACAATGGGTTCTTAAACTGGACCGGAGGGCCGGAACAAAAGCGTGGATGGAGTGTTTGTGTGAACTAATTTAAATTCAAAGTAAACATCATTACATAAAAGGGTACGGTCTTTTTTTTTTTTTTAGTTTTATTCATTTCAAACGGGCCGGATTCGGCCCGCGGGCCGTAGTTTGCCCACGGCTGTTCTAGTTCATCCCTGTAGTTTCATAGTGTGGACATACTACATTTTATCTAGTCCCCTCTCTGTGGACAGTCAGATCGTCTCTCTTTTTTCCTACTACAACGAATACAGCAGTGGACTTTCTTGAATAACCTTTTTGTGCACATCTGCAAGAATTTCTCCAGAGCCCAAAGAAAGGAAGGCGATCATTAGGTCCCAGTATTTGGAACTGTTTTTCACAGATTACTTTTTACATGAAGATTAATCTAGTCCTTGTCCTCATTTACTCATGACCTTGTTTTCATGATACGTAACAGGGTTTTTTCTTGGCGTTTTGTTTTTTACCGCTATGGCGATGATAAATTGACAATTCAGCCACGCAAGCGAAATTGCTTTCCTTCGCGAGTCCTGTTATTTTGAGTCATAGATGCTGTTGTCAGCATATCGTCATTTGTAAGCTTATTTGTCCTTCAGAAATGAAATGTGACAGAGTCAACAGTAGCATCCAGGGATGGGCTGTGGAGTTTGGTTTTCCCCCTTAAATTGTTTCCTGCTATCTCAAGAAGGAACAGGCCCCAGAATGTGTCGGTAGAAGTGCAATTTAGGAATTGCACTTGATCTCGTCTTTCAGCCTAGTGTTTCTGTTCTTTCATCATAAAGATCAGCTGCGTTTTACCCGCCCCCCGGCCCTGTCCCTTAGAATAACATCCAGTTCTAGTCAGCATGTTTAACGTCCTTCTCGATGTTCTAGCACAATACATTTTCGTATCTCGTGCTTGTGTGCATATGGTAAAGATTGCTTCAAGCTGCAGCCACGTGGGGGAGGAATATTGTGGTTGCTTTGCTAATGCAGTGTTTGTGTTGGAGCGGTTAGGCCCTGCGCTTTAACTCGCAGCGCTGGGCGTAATGAGATGGCTTTGATGGTGGCTTAGGAGACTAGTGGGACGGTCACAGCTTCACACTTCAAAGCCGAGCATATGGGGTGAACACTGGGTAGCTTTTTTGCTCTCTGGGACGGTAGGGAGACAGTTCTCAACAGCTCTGTTCAATGAAGACACTGAAAAGAAAGGCTCTGTCTCTAAAATAATTTTGAATTGCAAAGGGCGGCATTTCCACCGCCCCCTGCCATAGACTGAACGAAGAATAATGTTCCCCGGCCTGCACTTAATGAGAGGCAGGCCCGCACCACAGTGCTGCGCTGTATTTTCAGAGTACTGTAGCGAGATTAAGAAGCCAGTTTTATTTTAGGGACGTGTGTGAATTTAGGCAAAAGCTTTTAGGGCTATCTGTTTTACCATCTGAGAGAGCTGTGTGGCTTCTGGGAGAGAATCTTTTTCTCCCCCTCTCATTAAAAAAAAAAAACTAAATAAAAAATCAGCTAAACAAAAAACTTGGCTATATTAAGAGAGCTCTACTAAAATTAGAGGATGCTTGAAAGATTCCAAGTCTAGCACCAGGCTAATTTTTAGATTCTGTGCTTTTTTACCTCTACTTATTATTGAGTCTGAGGTGACGGGTTGGAAAAGACTGTTTTCATTGCTATGCACTTAGGAAAAGATTTGATACTCTTTTGAGTATTATTAGAGTTCTGCTTTAAAATAAATAAGCCACACATTTATGTCGTGTGTGGGCAAGAGGAAAGCGACTTTTTCTGTTCCAGAGGAAAGGGAGTGACAGATTTGATGGTTTTTTCCTAGTTGTGCATTTTGGCTGCCGTGGAAAAATGTAACAAAAGTTAGCCTCTCCGTTATGTTCCTTGAGCTGCTGAAATGCAGTTCTGTTTAACAGTTAAATTGCGACTCCATTTATACCAGCAATCCTACGTTGCTCCCGAAAGAACAAAGGCAGAAGGGAAAAGGGTATGAAATACCACTGTAGCCATGAGGTATGTGGCACATACATTTAACTCAGCAGATTCTCCAATACTTCTTCACGAACTACTCTAACTATTGTATATCCTCAGTAAAATCCTACATCTTGGTCACACGTCCGTTATAGACTCAGAGAAACATTTGTTAACAAAATGAAGCTTAAACTTCTTATCACGTAGAGAAACGTCTCGGTGCATTAATCCTCCTTTTGCAAAGAAGGATAACCAAGCTCAGAGAAGTCTCTAAAGATAAGACAGAAAGTGATAAATGCCAGTATACCTGTAGAGAAATGGCTAAAAATCATTTTTGAGTAAATAAGGCCAGCCAATCATGAAGGTTAAAATATGTTTTTAAAAGACTATCATCAGTCCGGCCCGTGTGGCTCAGTGGACTATGAACCAGGAGGTCATGATTCGATTCCTGGTCAGGGCACATGCCCGGGTTGCAGGCTTGATCCCCAGTAGGGGGCGTGCAGGAGCCAGCCAATCAATGATTCTCTCCCATCATTGATTTTCTGTCTCTCCTTCTCTCTTCTTCTCTCAAATCAATAAAAATATTTTTAAAAAGTACTATCATCAAATCAGCCTTTTCAGCATATGTCTAGTGAAAATGGGAAGATCAGAAGTATTAATAATGGTGGTGGGGAAAACTTGTCAAAAAATGGAAGGAAAACTAAAAAAGATTGTTTTTTTAATAAAGAGCCATTTAGGCAGCTGACGGGTTCTGCTTTGCCTGTTTCAAGTGCTTGAAGGCATCCGGCTCTTCCATCGCCAGGCGATTCGGATGTTTGTCGTGTCTGACAGTACTGCCGGGCTCAGGTAGCCCCCATCAGGTGGCTTTGCCGCTGCGGAGGGGACTTCCGTTCTGAGGACAGCTCGTAAGATGTGATGCCAACGGTGGAAGACCGATCCCAGGGTTCAGTCGCCACGGGCACATTTTACTCCCCCGGTGTTCAACCCAGTTCGCATTTTGTCAGCTGACCCCTTCCTCTCCTTTGCAGGTTGGGGCGAGATGGGGGGAGGGGGATGACATGGCTATTTCAGGTTTGCAGTGCCCAACATCTGCAAAGTGCTCAGGACCCAAATTCCATTCATTCAACTTAACAAACCTTAATTGTTCAGGGAGCTCGAAACCTAGACGTAGAAGCAAAAGTCCGCAATTAACTATGTGATGCCAGTAGATTAGATCTGATGTTCTAGCCAACGAAAGCTGTAAAATACCGCAGGAGCACGACAGAGGGAGAAATGAATTTCAGTGGAGGGGAGCAGGATGAGGAAGCAGGGATTAGTTCAGTCATTCTGGTTTCTTGCTGGTCATTGTAAACGCTCCAAGTCCCTGCTCTGGAGATGCCGGGCTCCACCGGAGGAGGGAGGAGTGGCTCTAGGGGAGATGCACGCAGGGCTGTGGCCTTCAGCAGCGGTGCCGCTGACCTGAAGGCTGACGGGACTCAGTTTCCCACAGGCTTGCGCGTGGAGTGTTCAGAATGTTGATCTCCTTTAGGAGGCCAATTTGTTTGCTTGGTGTGAGCGTTTGCAATTACATGGAATGATTATTGCATATATTAATTGTGAAAATAAAGTGATAACATTGAAATAAGCTCTTCCGAACATGGAACCTATGACAGACAAAATAGCTTGTTGGTAAGTATTCTGACTAAATTTGAGACATTTCTTTGATATGCGGGCAGTCTACATTTTCTGTCCAGCAAAATTGCGAGCACCTCCCTGCCAGGCGCCCTGGTTGCAGTCACTGGAAGCGTAAATGCTCTCTCCCTGAACCTGAAGAGTATAGTGTACTGTCTCCATTACTGAATACCAGTTCGGTGTTGGTTGTCTTTTCGTTGCATGAGAGTAATGAAATACTTTATTCTCTTCATTAGAGAACAGAAATTAAGGTTGATTCCTTCCACCGTGAATTTGTGGAGAAGACAGGGATTTCTAGTCGCAGGGACATGGCGGCCCAGGAAGGTGGCTCCAACTTGTCAGAATTCAGACCCGCGGAGCAGGCCTGCCGGGGGAGAGGCCGGCATTTACTGAGCATGTGCACCAGGCGTGCCAGATGCTCTCCGTGGCTCATCTAATCGCATTCTCTCCATCTATGCTATGAGGCAGTTTCTTTTCTGTTTTTCTGTTTCTTCCTTTATTTTTCTCTCCTTTTCTCTCTTTTTATCTTCCTCTATTTTCCTTTGGTTTTACCAAAGTATTTTAAAGCAAGTTCCAAAGATCATATTATTTGGGCATCACAGTTTGTATATTACACTGTAGCAGCCAAAGTTATGGTTGGAGCAGATATCAGTGATCTGAACAACTAGGAGATTTGGGGTGTTAAGGCATCTTAACCTCTGACAACTCTCCAAAACGTTCTGCCCTTTCTTCTGCCCCCTCCCGCTCCAGTCCAGACTTGAGAAGTTACCTAACTGCCTAGACCAGCGGATCTCAACTTGTGGGTCGCGATCCCTTTGGCGGTCGAACAACCCTTTCACAGGGCTCGCCTAAGACCATCCTGCATATCAGATATTTACATGACGATTCATAACAGTAGCAACATTACAGTTATGAAGTAGCAACGAAAATAATTTTATGGTTGGGTCACAACATGAGGAACTGTATTTAAAGGGCCAGAAAGTTGAGAACCACTGGCCTAGACAGTATTTTACAATCCTGAAACCTCCGTTGACCGTATGTGTCCTGGCATCTGTGCCCTCCCTCCCTCCAGGAGCAGTGGTCCTTTTGCATCTTAGCGTGGTCTAAAGAAGCAGACATGCCTTAGTGAACTTGGGAGATTGTCTTGGCTTCTTGGTCTATAACAGTGATGGCGAACCTATGACACGTGTGTCAGAGGTGACACGCGAACTCATTTTTTTGGTTGTTTTTCTTTGTTAAATGGCATTTAAATATATAAAATAAATATCAAAAATATAAGTCTTCGTTTTACTATGGTTGCAAATATCAAAAAATTTCTGTGTGTGACACGGCACCAGAGTTAAGTTAGGGTTTTTCAAAATGCTGACACACTAAGCGCAAAAGGTTCGCCATCGCTGGTCTATAACATCGCGGGCTCCTGATGCTGGAGTCCCGACCTGACTCGGAGAAAGAACATTTCCTAAGACCTCATACAACCCAGAAATATGAAATCTTTGTTGGCCACCTCCACATTTCACCCCTCCTATCAACGTGGCAGTCCACATTAGAAACCAACAAATTACAGACCCTAACATTGCAGTTGGAGAGGTTTCCTGTGCTTATGTGGCCGGAGGCCCCGTCCTGGCCCCTGATGTCCCCTGATGCACCTCCAGTAAAGAAGGCCCACATTCCTGCTGTCCCAGGCCACCTCCAGAATTCCCTCCATTTCATACACCAGACGAGAATGCGAGCTCTCGTTGTCCTTAGGGATTGTAATTAGCCCCGTGTGGACGTGCTGTTGGCTGCAAACAGGCTCTCGGTAGCAGTTCTCTAGAATAAACAGGATAGTTCTGTAATCTGAGAAGACGAGGAGGTCAGAGACAGGATCTAGGTAAAAAGAAGGGACAGAGAGGATGCAAAAATGTTGTCGTGTAGAGGCCCCTCCATAAAGTTATGCTGAAATATTGGGCTTCTTTAGGGAACCTCTGGCCCGGTGCTGGCCAACAGAACTTCCTGTGATGATGGAAATGTTCGATATCTGCGAGGTTCAATAAGGAGACCGCTTGCTGTGTGTGGTTATCGAGCCCTTGACATGTGGCTAGTGCAACTGATAAACTTAATTTTTGATTGCATTTCATTTTTTAAAATGTATTTTTATTGATTTCAGAGAGGAAGGGAGAGAGAGATAGGCACATCATTGATGAGAGAGAATCACGGATCCGCTGCCTCCCGCACGCCTCCCACTGGGGATCGAACCCTGGCCGGGAATCGAACTGTGATCTCCTGGTTCATAGGGCGACGCTCAACCACTGAGCCTCGCCGGCCAGGCTAATTGTATTTTATTTTAATTGATTAAAATTAAAACTTAATAGCACACGTAGGTAGGGGTTACCATATTGGACAGTGCAGATCTGGCCCTGGCGATCTTTTATTCTCTCCTGACAACATGCACAGTTTGGGGCTGTCCGAAAGTTGTTAAAAAACTGAAGGTATCAATTTCATTCATCTTAGTGATGAATATTTGTGATGGTGTAGACATTCTAGCCTCCTCTTACAAAGACAGATGTTTATTCCTAGACTCCTCCTTCACAGAAGAATAAATTATGTTCAAACTTTGATTTTAAAAATGAGTATGAATTATAGGCTTTCACGGTGATGGTTACACGGTGATGGGAATGGACTTAATGCCACTGATTTTTACCCTGAGAAATGGTTGCAATGGTACATTTTGGTTAAATGCGTGTTACCACAATAAGACAATTGTAAGCTTGATTTTCTTCCGTTGGGCCCGATTTTAATGTACTTTTGTGAACGCCTCCCGCTGCCGCAGGCCTGGCTGAGACCCTCGTCCTGCGCGTCCCGGGCAGCAGCGTGTTTCTCTTCGGCGAGGCCGACCTGCCCGAGAAGCGCCCCCTGGTCCAGAGGAGGAAGCAGCTGGGCTGGTTCGCGAGGAGGGCTCTCAGTGCCCTGGAGCCCGACCTGGGAGCTGCACCTGCCCGAAGATGTGGCTTAACAGGTTCGCCGTTTGGTCTCGTTCTGCTGTTGTTGTTAAACTTGACAGTAGACTCCTGAGATGCCCTCGACTTGTTGCACAGTGTCGGTCCCAGTGAGGGCCCTAGTGAGTTGGGTCAGGGGCTCTCTGCTCTTGCTCTCACCCGTCTCTCCGTAAGCTGACCAGAGAGGCTAGCAGCCCTCCTCAGATACTTGATGACAGTCCCTTAGAGGGAGGTTCGAAGATCCATGATGAGCCCTGCTGCCTGGCCATGGTGACGAGAATGGTGTCACTCCTGACTCTGGGGTAGGGTCCTGGAGGCCTGCTGCTGTGCCTGGGGAGGCGGGGGGGGGGGGGGGGATGGAGACACTGGAGAGTAGGGACCTGGTCCAGGTTACTTGTAGCTGGTAGGAAAGCCTATCTGAACCTGATCAGCCAGAGTGGCCGGGCTGATGCGTGCAGCTGGAGATCAGTTCTGGGGCAGCTGGGGAGCTTTCTCTAGACACCAGGCTTCTGGAAGAGCGAGCAGGCACCGGGAACAGGCATGGCGTTCTCCCTTCCCGGGGGCCCCACCGGTTCTTGCGTGTCTGTTGCTCCAGCCCTGCCCTGTGCGCAGGGCTTATCTAGGAAAAGGAAACCCCCCCCCCCCACCCAATTCCATCCCTGTTCCCTGCACTTCTCCATCCTGCTGCCATTTACTTGAATCTTAATTCTTTTATTCTCAAATATCTTCTGAAGGGGTCACAAATTCAACCATGTTAGGTAACGTTTTGGTAGTCAGTTAATACCTTAGCCGTTAACAAAAATATTGGCTACCCAAGAGGTGGGCAGGCGTAAGTCACACAGAGGCCTCTCTCTGCGTACGGTCCCCTGGTGCAGAATTCTCTCAAACGAAGCGTGTCTGTAGTCGATGCAGCGGAAAAATCACGGCTTTGAGGCTGAGCTCGAATCCCGCCCCTGCTGTTTACTGGCTGTGTGACCTCTGAGAGTTCTGTAAGCCTCAGTTCCCATATCTATGAAATGGACACAATCCCTGCACCTCCCTCATAAGCCTGTGAAGTTGAAATAATCTGTGCTAAGTACCAAATGCAATACTAAAGGGCCTTTTCCCCCTTCCCTGCAGAGAGGAGGTATATAAAAAGTGGTGATAAGTGTGTTTCCATCTGTAGTTATGGAAAAGGGAAGAAACTGATCGCTCCCTGCCAATTTGAACCTCACTTATTTTCCCACGAGTTGTCTCGCAAGTGTAGAAGTGTAAGTTCTGTGACTAAATCCTCAGAAGTCTAGTTCCTGGTTTCTAATTCGAGCCTCATTGGAGACTGAAGGGATTGCACCACACACCAGTCAGCCCAGTGCCAGGTGGTGCGATTGCAGCTAGTGGGCAGGCGCTACAGACGGGCTCCTGGTGTTAGAATACAGCAGAGCTGGCTTTAGCGTTAGGTAGGCAAACCTTGAAAAACCCAGCTCTCATTTTTGCAGTGCTGTGAGAATGAATGGGTTCGTACTTGGGAAGAACTCTAACCTGATTTGAAAAGCATGTCTGAGTTAAAGACCGAGTGTTCAAAACTGGCACGAAGAGGTTTAAAGATGGCATTTTGAAGGCAGTTCTGATACTGGTAAGGATGTTGTCACGGGCCCCTACTGCTAAAGGTACTGCCAGTTGGTTCAAGCTGTGGAAGCGAGTTCAGGGCATGCACCAGGAGCTTCAGAGGTGCCTATGGCCGCCTGGCAGGAGTCCTGTTCCTGGTGATAAACCCAAAGGAGAGAGTAAAAGGTGCGTGTCCTTATGTGCAAGTATATTTATCAGAGCATCACTTACAATAGCAAGTGCTGGACACATGATACACGTTCAATGTTAAATAAACTGTGGCATGCCTAAGTGAAGGACTATTATGCAAGCAGTTAGGCATGAGGTTGCAGAAGAATGTTTAGAGACACGGAAAATACAATACATTGCAGAGAGAATTTGTAGATAATAAATGCAACAAGGAATTTGTTAAGTACTTAGTATGCACCAGACACTGTCATCAGTGGGCAAAACCGAATTGATATGCCCTCAAAGAATTTCTATTCCAGAGGGTAGGGATGAGAAGACAGACAATAAATAACAAGCTTAATTAATAATGAATTCTATAGCATGTTGGAAAATGTTAAGTGCTATAGTCAAAAAAGAAAACAAAACACCAAAAAACAAAACAACACCACCACCACCACCATGAGCCCTGGGGTGGGGTGAGCTGTGAATTTCAATGGGATAATCCAGAGTCGGCCTGGCTGTGATGCAGCTTTGGAGCAAAGGCCAGGGGAGGCCCGTAGCCACAGGAGGTGTGAACAGGCGTCTGGAGTGGAGGGAGGGACTGGCCAGGGTCAAGGCCGGAGGCTACAAAGTAGCACAAATAGATGGCCTGAATATTGGGAAACATACGTGCATCTTATTTTTCTCAAATTTTACACATTTTAAAATTTATAATGCTCCAACTTATTTTCGTTTTCCTAATTTCTCTAAATCGATCTTGTGATTATTTTCCATTATCTCTCGTGAGGGATAATTTTGAAGGTTTATCAATGGTCAGTTTTTATAAAAGCTGGGTTTCAATGTGTTCATTTAGGTGGGGTTTGATGGAAGAGTCAAGATAAGAAGGAAAAAGTAGCACAACTTTCCTCCCAATGTCTATTTTGCTAATATCTCCTGACAAGTGGCAGAAGCCTTCATCTGTGCAAAAAACATGAAAGTTACAAGAGTAGCTAAGTTTAGGCGACCTTGTCCAAGCACAGGCCTTTCATTTAATAGGCTCAGAGCAGGTGCCTGCAGAAAAACATCATGTCTGTTTCAAGGTGGAAGAGGAAATAAGGGGTGTGGATAAGCAATTCGTTTCTAGTAATTTGCAGACCAGATTGGAATTCAATATTAAGACACATGATCAGCCCAAATCTCAGGGTACCTTACTTGCACAAATTCTCCCTTAAAAAAACATTTATGTAGGAAGGAGTAAAATGCTTTCGTTTTTTAAAGCCCTGTATATTGAAGTAGAATTTACAATACTTTGGTCATTAGGGTATAAATGTGACTCGTCTGATTTTTCAGTGCATTTAGTTCTCAACAGTGGTGGCGATTTCCCTTATTTTAAAATCTAATGGCTTTATATATTTTTCTAACTTTCTTTAGTTATGTCAGTGTTTCTCAACAAATCTTTCCACTTCTCCCATCAAAACAGAAAAGCCTCAACACATTGTTGCTGTTTATTTCTTTTCCTAAAAAAGAATTAAATAGGATGATTGGTGCTATCAACTGAACACTTACAGTTAACTTTCCAGTGACAAATTAATCTGCGCAGTCCCCCAGAGGAAGCAGATCTATGAGGGAGCAGGTTTCTGTTTTGAAGTTCCCTAAGAATATTATAAACAGAGGCGGAAAAAAGTGAGCTCAGAAATGACTAGCACTCCTAGTCAGTGCCAAACAGACAAAATCTTTTAACCAAATTCCTTTTAAAAGTTTGTAGTTGGCCAGCTCGTGGGGAACATAAATTAGGGCAAAGCAATAATAGTTGATACTTTTAGATCTATAAATAAATACTTTATACATATATATTTAAAAACCCTAAACATTTATGGGATAATTTAAACACTGCTGGCTGATATGTTATATGAATGGCCTGCATATACTATATGCATCATTGTTTAAAAATACAGGGACGATTCTTTGAACTACACAGTTTCATGTGCTGTTTTGGGAATCGTGCATGGAGGTAATCGGCACATCTTGGAGTCAGGGACTTCTGTTTAGCTATTGAAATGGGTTCCTGAGAGCTGCCCCTGCTACTTCTCTCCCTGTAAATCAGAAGCGTAGCATCACCAGCCACTTTTCTTGACATTGAATAATGCGATTTACTCCACATCAAAACTTTTACTTAGTCTCTGAAAAATCACTTTCCTGTGTTAGAATGAGTCTGTTAAGTTTTAAGGAACCAATTTCCATGATTCTCTGTTTGACTATCCATCCACTTTGGACGATGGGAGGTGAAAGTCTCAATGTGTAATTAAACGTGGAACCTATAATGGGCACATGAAGGACTTGGGTGTTGGATGGATGAAGGGCACCACTCCACTATGGAAAATCAGGGAACAAGCAGGTCACCTGAGCTGGCCTCACCCGGGCTGGCTTCATCCCATGACGACGTTAATGTGCCCCTACATGTGTAATTTCCTCTCTGAATTCTCGCTGTTCTGAAAGATTCAAAGCTGAGAAATTGAGGTTCACCATTCCTTGCAGAGCAGGAAAATATCATACGCATTTTGCAGAAAAACAGCCAAGCAGAGGCAGTGTCCTGAGGAGGTGGAACTTGAATCCCGATCCCTGGGGTGCCGCTCCCAGCTCTGCCCAGGTGCTCCTCACTTAGCTTTCTTTTCCATAGATCTGGCCACATGCCTCAGAGCCCTGCGTGCTTCCTGCCATGGGAGCGCGGGGCTGAGCAATTATGTGTGAGTTTTATGGCTTTGGTCACCAAATGTCTTGTCTCAGCTGTGGTTTCTCTTTAGTAGATGTTCTAAAAAAGTTAAAGCACCCGTATGTAACGGTGCCTGTTCGCTCGGGGTAGTGACTGTTTGTGTTGTGGGACCTGAGTTCCAGGTCGGGTGCCTGCTCTCTCTGTTACTGTGAAGCGAAGACCACCTCCAGGCTGGGCTCTATCTTATTTTCACCTCCTTCCTGTTTTTGTCCCCAGCGACTCAAGGCTTCTGGCAGGCAGCAGGTTTTCAGGAAAACATACTCACTGAGGGAGTTGCACGTTGGTCCACGAGCATCTCTGTTTATTCCCATTGCACAGGAATCCACACAGGTGACGTTCTCTCTTCAGATATGAAAATGCCAAGTACCCCAGAACACCACCCCAGCTCTCTCCTCGCACATGTGTGCCTACTGGCCGCAGAGGAGGAGCGCAGTCTAATGGGTAGGACGCCTAAGACACCCCTAAGCAGCCTCTGGGCCGCTGAACTGAAACTCTTCCTGTGAAGGAAGATGTGGAGAATCCTTTGACCTGTAAATTGATTGATGGCTGTGCCACTGAGAACTATTTTTGAGGATGGTTTTGATCTAAGGGGGAAGAAGGGCGCGTGTCTCCTCTGAGGGCTGCCTTCTCATTGTTCTAGTGGGCTCTTCGCTATTGTTTTGTCTGAACGCAGGTTTTTATTTGAGTTCTTCCAGACGTGGTCCTACCACAAGCATCTTTAAACCAGACATTAATAGCGTAGTTCACAGTCATTACTGCCAGTGCTCAAACACAAGTATCGCATTCGTGTTTGCAAAAGCTACACATCAGATGTTAATTAAGTGCATTTGGGGCTTTTTTGGGTTTTTTTTTCCTGCTTAAACAATCTGGCAGAAAGAGTTTACATCTCTATCAGTTCACCATAAGGTCTCTACAATATCTAAATCACCAGCCGTGCAGTATATGAGAAATGCAGTGTTTCCACACAAGAAAATAGCAGGATTGTCAGGAAAACATCAGGCCTGTTAGATTTCCTTGGGAAATAATAGCAACTGAATCTCAGTTTCTTTTTCTTTTTGTTAAAAAAAAAGTATTTAACTAGGAGTAAACACCAATATTTAGAATGACAATTTTTTTTTTATTAAAGAATAGAACACATGGAAAGTGAAATCATAGCAGAGATTTTCCCTGCTTTTAGCCTGCTTGGGGGCGTTGTGACAGTTGCATTGGAATAGAACTGGGATTTGAGCTTCGAGTGGGGAGATTCGCAGAGCAGCCTGCCAATCTGTGGAGGTAGGGGCGGGGCGAACCACAAACAAACAAACTCACATCAGCTTTCTAATTTTAGAGCAAAAAGTGGAATCACTTTAATTATATGACATGTCACTAGAAATACGAGTTGCTGGGATTAATTATTTTCCTTATTTAAAAATTCTTGCGAATGAGCATAAAGAGTCAAATTCAGCATTTGAATGAAGTCACTGGGACTGCTGGATTTGTTAGAATTAGTGCACTGTGTTGGTGTTGGACTTGGAGGAAGTTGGGAAAGCATGCATTTGGGCAGAAAGTGGTTTTCTTTTCCTCTCTTCCTCTCTCCTCCTTCCTCTCCCTGCACGCCCTCCCCTTCCACCGGAGAAATGGGTCATGGCCTCCCAACCCCGCAGCAAGGGCACCCCTACCTGATGAGGTCAGAAACTGCTCAGGACTCCTTGGCTCGTCTTTGTTTATTCACTGCTGAAGCCGTAGTGATAAAACAAATTATTGTGTAATTAAAGTTTAATAGAAGAATTTAAAATAACACATAGCAATGGAATACAGGAAAAATGATCCTTCTGTGCTAAGTGGTTCCCTCTTATTTTATTTAAAAGAGAATATAAAAGTTACTTCCGATGTTTAGTTTTATTTTTCTAAGAAATAATTAACTTTTACAGATGCCTTTCTTTTACGTATGCTTTTAAAGGCGTTTCTAAAATAGTGGGCTTTTAAAAATTAAGTAAATCAGTGTTGGGACAAGGATATTCTTTATCAAATTCTGTGCTCTGGGCTGGAGATCTACATGTTTTCTGTCTTCAATAACTTACCTTAGGCAATGAATTCATTTATTCACAAGAATGATCACCTTTGGAAATGCTACTAAAAAGGGGCAGTTCTTGGGCATGCGGTGGTAAAAGGGGCCTTGGAATCTTCTGGATCCTGTGGCTGTAGGAGGGACTGGCCTGGCCACCGCAGCATGGGCACGAGGGCCCTGGGTCCATCTCAAGGACTCCCTCAAGCTGACAGATTGCATGTGGATATCTGAATGCTGATTGGACACATCGCCGTTTTGAAATAGCCAAGCGCAATAGGCCCAATATGTGTCTTGAATAGTTGTGCTTACTGTGGCAGAGTGTATATAGAAATAGACTCTTCAGCAAAAATGAGTGAGATGGTTGGAGTGATGGTGAAGATGAGAGTCAGAATAGGGAATGTCTGTCGGATTGGAGGAGATCATTACCTGTCGGGTGGAGGAGAGAGAGAAGCCATGCTTGGATATTTTCTATTAATGAACGGCATTAGCATTGACCAAAAAAAAAAAAAATTCCAATGTGCTCCGTAAAATGTTGAAACTGATATACTTCTCAAAGATATTTAGAGTAAGTGATTGGTGTATGAGATTATGAGAGAGAGAGATGTATTGACCATTAGGAAATTTAATTTTTGTGAAATCAGCATGATGGAGAACTACTGTAATCTGAATCATTTCTGCAGAATTCCCAGGAGGAAGAGGCCCAACCTCAGGAGTTGAAATGTTTTATTATGTGTACGCATGTGGGAAAAAGGCGAAATGTGGTTTCCGTGTGCTGATTTTCTGTGAAGCGTCTATTAGTAGGAGCGCGCCCAGGCTAAGGCAGCAAAGCCCCCAAACCACGGCCATCCAGGGAAAGTGAGCCCAGAGGACATCTCCGATGGACACTGGCATCCTGAGCAATACGTTTGAAAGTAGCAAGAAAAAGCCATGACAGTAAAATGATGTTGAAATAGTAGCTAAGGAATTGTCATCTGCTGGAGACGAGGTCAGCCTTTTATCCTCCGTCAATCCCTCATCAACCTTGCTTTCAGAAATATAAGGTTCCCCCGAAGTGAAGACACTGCAAACCTAAGCTTTTTATGCCAATGCTAATTTAACCAAGTTGTCCATCTTAAAACGTAAACTATAATTAGAGCAGGGTTATTTATGTAACATGAGCTGCACCATTCCTGAGGCAAGAATAAAAGGGACATTTGCCCCCCCCCCCCCCGGCTCTAAAGTAACGGGGCTCAGAGAGGCCTTGGCCGTCCCAGGTCCTGGGGATGCTGGGGGTGGGACAGGTGCCTCCAACAGTTGTACCTCAGTAGGTACACATAGTGCTCCAAACCCTGCCAAACCCACATTCTCATGAGACGCAAATGTTTTTTCTCTTCCCAGTTCCAAGGCTTTTTGTCACTTTTTAGTGACCACCTTCCCTAACCAAGGCTGTTGTTGAAGTTCCCTTGAATTGGGTGTTAACCTAACTCGGTGATAACGGGTGTGTTTGGGGAGGAAGGGATGGATGGGTACAGAGTATGATTCATTCGTGTCTCCCAGAGCCTTAGGCCCAACCCTGGTGGAGATGTCCTTGGAAATTAATGAGAAGCCAAGACTTTTCGCTGCTGTTGATATTTAATACTAAAAGTGCGCTGCCCCTTTTCTGTTGATATTTGGGAAATTCTGGACCCTTAGCTAGTCTAGAAAAGACAACCTGCAGATACTTCCAGAGTAGATAAACGTTTCTGCTTTTAGCTTAAATAGCTCTGTTTTATATACATATATATTTTACAAAGTGCTGGAGTTGATAATGATATTTGTATTATTTTGAAGTACAACCACGTAAAGGTAGCTCCTGGGATTAAAATTGGCTAAAGAATAGAACATTCAGAAGGAGGGTTTTGCTTTGCTTGATTAACATGCTTTTCCAATGATTTAGGCGTCGGCGCCAGCCCGTATGTGATGAACTGCAATGTTACCATAGACTCTCAAGACTTGGCCTTGGGAAAAGAGATTGCTGGTGCCATTCGGGGCTCAAATGCAAATGGACTGAAGGGCGTCCAAGCGATGGCTTTTCCCCATGAAGGGAAAATTGAGATAGCTTGCAACGTGGAGAGTTTTGGAGACCAAGAAGCTACAGAAACCTCAGAAGAGTCCCGATACATGGCTTATAATGTTCTTGGGGACCATTTTTCTTACATATCTCCTCATTACATAGAAACTCAAGTTAAAAAGCTGGCAGGTGATCGGGGAATTGGCACGATAGGGAGAGCATTAATTGGATTTACACCCCAAGAGTGCAAGAACTGTGCTGAATATGCTATAAAAGAAAATATCGGGGAATTCTGGAAGATACGGGGAGGTGTTTTCATGTGATCCAGTTTAAGAATTCATGGAAATTTTAAGGAAAGATGTCAATCGTTACAAAGTTGTGTTTGGCCAGTGAAGATGAGGGAAAGACACAAGCATTCTTTGCTCAACAGCCCGTCTTTATGGATTGTTCATCATGGCCCTGTGATAGTTCTAATCCTCGGTGAAACTTCATGAGAACCTCCCTGCCCCACGTTTATGCACTTTGTGCATTACAAGACCTCCCGAATCAACTGAGTGGAACGGGCATGGCTGCCGAACCGTGTCAACAGGTTTAATTGTTGAGAACAAAACCAAAGGTGGATTTGATTTCCTTGGTTTTCCCTAACTCATTATTTCCACGGTCTGTATTCAACTTTCATTTTTCAAATGATCTTTTTTTTTTTTTTTAAATGTGTATGTTAAAAAAAAATCAAGTACTAAGTGACTAAAAAGTGGGGAGAATTATAAAATAAAATTGCTCTTTCAAAGCCTGGTTGTTCTTTTGTGCCTTCCCACTGTTAGGATAACCTATTGTTTATTGCAGAGATAACTCCAAAAACCTGATTTGCCTAATTTTTTAATGTTTACATAGGGAGATGGAATGGTGGTGTTGGGCATGACTTCAAGGAATTGTGTTTATCCTTTTTGGAATTTAAATGGGAAGTCTGAAGATTTAGGGAATATATTGCTTTTGAGCACAGAGAAGAGTATCAGTGGAAGGAATTTATTTGAAAGAAATCAAAATATGTAGTCATTTTGTGAACTAAAAGAAGCCACTTGTTGATTCTGGAAATTTTATGTAAATCTTTAGTATTTATATTGCTTTAGCACAGGGTCCTTTCTATCCATAAAGCACAAAGAAATGTATTTTTCTGTTGATCTTTTTTAACAAGAAAGATTATGGTCTTTCCAAATAAGAGCACATATTGTGAATTTATTTTATGGAATTAAAAATAAAAAATAGATTGAATTCAACTCTTGAATCTGGTTGTGTTAATTTTGTTCCAGAATTATGCTTCTTTGGGTAGTTTTGCTGTAAATATAAATGCCAAAAAGATGGGAAAATGTTGGACTCAGTTTGGTTTTCAGGCACAAGGACACTTGGTTGCTGTGGTGAAGAGAGCCAATGCTGTCCAGTTAGACCCGATGTGTCTGTTTCCCCGACGGTGAGAGCTGAGAAGCAGTAGCGCCTAGTCCTTCTATTGTCTTGGCACAGGCCACGCAGCCTGGTGACCGAGCACTGGGCAGCGGGTTGGAGGGCGTGGGCTTACCTCCCATGCAGCCGGAGTTGCATCACCTATAAAAGGGGGAGAAGAGTTCTCATCTTGACCAAGGGCTGTGTCCTGGGGAACTAGATGGGACTTTGTAAGCTGAAATGTGAAAATGACATGGACTTCTAGTACTCTTCCCAGACCTATTCTAGAGCTTTGCTTCAGTCCTGGGCATCAGTAGTGAGCAGGGGAGAGAGGGGAAAAGCACCTGCTGCCACTGAGTTGTCTGGGCTGTAGGAGGATTTGCTTCGTTTGCCAGGCACCTGAGTGAACCTATCCGGGTGCTGCCGCCGCATCCCAGGCTGCTGGCTTTGCATAAGGCCTGTCTCAAACCAAACATCTAGTTCATGGGTATGGTCCCCGTTGTGGAAGATAAAAAACATTCTGGAGATGATGGTGATGATGGTTGCCCAGCAATGTGAATACTTAATGCCATTGACCTATATACGTAAAAGCAGTTAAAATGGTAAAATATATATATATATATATATATATATATATATATATATCCACAATTAATCATTAAAAAGTATATATTGATTCCACAAAAGTTTAAAAAAAACAGACATCTGAGTAAGATAATTTCACTAAGCTCATACTTACTAAGATGGACTTTGGCACTACATATGAGGGTTAGTTAATGTTTTAAAATAAAGTTTATTAAATTTGGCCTTTGATTGAAATATAATTTATGATTTTTTAAAAAATCTTTATTGTTTAAAGTATTACATAAGTTTCCTTTCCCCCCCCCATTAACCTTTCCCCAGCTGCTCCCATCCACTAGCACATGCCCTCACCCCCCTACTGTCTGTGTCCATTGGTTATGCTCATATGCAAGCATACAAGTCCTTTGGTTGATCTCTTACCCTCTCACCCTCCGCCTTCCGTCATAGGTTGGACAGACTGTTTGATGCGTCTATGACTCTGGTTTTATTTTTGTTCATCAGTTTATGTTATTCATTATATTCCACAAATGAGTGAGATCATGTGATATTTATCTTTCTCTGACTGGCTTATTTTGTTTAGCATAATGCTCTCCAGATCCATCTATGCTGTTGCAAATGGTAAGACTTCCTTTTTACAGCAGCATAGTATTCCATTGTGTAGATGTACCACAGTTTTCTAATCCACTCAGCTGCTGATGGGCACTTAGGCTGTTTCCAAATCTTAGCTATCTTACAATTTTTTTATAAAGAATTTTCGAATCCAGTACAATCACATCTTACTTCTTGTTCATATTCTAATTCTCCTGTTCTTTCCTATTGTCTTTCTTTCCCTCCTCCCTTGCTCCACCATGGTTCTCTAGAAAATCTGAACCAGCAGTAAGTTGCTGTAGATTTAACTGGCAGACAGCTACCGTATCATCAGCATTTTCTAAGCCTTAGCTGGCAGAAGTAGCTGGGATAGGTCTATAACATCGAAGGATTATCATGTTGGGTTGAGAACATCTGGCAAAATGCACTGACAGATATCCTGACCCATATCAACCTTTTCTCATACTGGCCTCTTAGAAGCAAACTGACAGTTTGTGCAAATGTTTCTGCAGCATTTTGTTCTATGGGACAACAAAGTGGACACTGTTTGGAACGTGGCTCGTTTAACCTTGTCTCCTGCCAGATGACTGCCCGGGACTTGGGCGGGTTGTGAATAGGGCAAAATGGATGTGGGCAAGTAGAGTTGACATCTTATCAACTTTTCCATGTTTCTGCTCTCCCCCACTTTATTTTTAAAAAAATATATTTTATTGATTTTTTTACAGAGAGGAAGGGAGAGGGACAGAGAGTTAGAAACATCGATGAGAGAGAAACATTGATCAGCTGCCTTCTGCACACCCCCTCCTGGGGATGTGCCCGCAACCAAGGTACATGCCCTTGACCGGAATCGAACCTGGGACCCTTCAGTCCGCAGGCCGACGCTCTATCCAGTGAACCAAACCGGTTAGGGCTCTCCCCCACTTTAAACTTTAGCTTTTTGTCTCTTAGAAGAGGGATAAGGAAAGCAAAACGCTAGGACCTGAGGATGCTGGAGCCTTTGTTGCTTTTCTTGGGGGGAGGGGGGGATGGGTATCATTTGCTTCTAACATGAATTTGGGCTTGACTCAACAATAAATTAAAACGACTTCAACCTGAGGGAGTGGGGCGGGCTACGTAAGATAAAACTGCAAAATAAAACCGAATGGGGGGCAGTATTTTCATTCCCTGACATAATGAGAAGCCTTGCTCGGTAACTGGCTTGTACCATCTCGGAGGTGGCGTCCGCGGGCCACAAAGGACCGCTCTGTGAGATCTGCAAGGAATTTATCATTCCCTCTGGCTGAGCCAACGCAGGCTGATACACAGTTTTGTTTCGTATAAATATTCTCATGTTACTGTTTACTCTGTGGGGATCCAGGATCTCCCTGACAGGGTACGTGCTCCACAGCCTTGCTTTTAAGAGGCACGGGCTTGACTCTGTTGTTTGTACTTGCCCAGCAACTTCAGAGAGTGGCCCGGGAACGTGTTTGATAAGCATCCAGACCACGCTCCTGGAGCATGCCGCGCTCGGGGGTTAGGAAAGCTTATTGTTTTAAGCAGGCCTGCACACAGCCCTGAGGAGCCCATTTTTCACAGGAGAGAGCAGTGCAGACGCGAACCCCGGGCCCCTCGAAGGCTCCTCGGAGCTGGACGACGGTGAGGTCCCGCTGCGTGTGGCTCTGGTGGGACGCGGCCTGGTGCTGGATTGCCCTGCCATGTCCTCTGTCCCCACTGGACATATTTGGCGGCAGTTTAGTTTGTTGCGAATTAAGATGGGAGCCGGAGACCTAAACATGGGGCGAGCTTCCCTTGGTAAATGTGCAGTGCGTGTTGTCCAGCCACTGTCTCCCAGCCCCGCACCCCCTTCTAGACGCTGCTTATGCCCCTGGGACTCTGCCAACGGCATTCCTTCTTTGCCAGCTGGTTTCCCATGGGGCTCTGCCATGCGGGGTGCTGGGTGGGGGCTGCAGGGTGGGGGGGGGCGGAGGGGCTTGCTCCTTCCTGTGGGCTGCCTGCTTCTGGCAGCCTCACCTCAGCCATGGCTCTCAACCTGATGGGGGGGCGGGGGGCACTCTTGGTTCCAGGCTCCAGCTTTTTTTTTCTGATTGAGATATTTTTATTGATTTCAGAGAGGAAGGGAAAGGGAGAGAGAGAGATAGAAACATTAATGATGAGAGAGAATCATTGATCGGCTGCCTCCTGCACGCCCCACACTGGGGATGAGCCTGCAACCCGGGCATGTGCCCTAACCGGGAATCAAACCGTGACCTCCTGGTTCATAGGTCAGTGCTGAACACTGAGCAACGCTGGCTGGGCTTTTTTCTTTTTTTATATCTGCCTCCTCGTGCCCCACAGAAGCGCCCACCTTGGCAGGCTCATCACCTCCGAGGGCTGGGCCCCGCTCTGCCTGGCTCCCCTCGATGCTTCTAGGCCCCAGAACCCAGCCTCCTCCCCTTGTTCCCTCCACCTGGGGTGCAGGGCCTCCTGGGTGTGTGTCTGGCAGCGTGGCCTCTCTTGCCCTTTTTGTTCTCCAACAGCTGTGGGCCAGTTTCTTTCTCTAATGTTATCTCTTTCGAAATTCTTTGTGATTTCTGTTCTCCCTGCTGGATGCTATCAGAAGGAAACCCATCGGCGGGCCCGATGGGAGGGCACGGGAATGAGGCAGAGCCTGTTCAGCAGTGGGTGGCGTCACCAATGGAAACAGCCCGTTGACGACCGCTCGCCTTTGCTGCGCATTCGCGTTTTGTTCTCTTAATTTCACTGTTTTTTTCTGTTCAAGTTCCAGTCTGTGTTCCCTCTCACAGGCTCGCTATTCTTTCAGCCAGTAAGGAGTCTAAGTGCTCACTTGAGGTCAGGTTGGCAAGTACAGTAAATCATTGGGTAGAGTTTCCCAATGAATGGCTTTTATGTAGCAATTTCTTTCCCCCTTTGAAATGTAGACCAATATCATGGTAAAAGTAAAAGAATTGCAGTCTTTTCAGCCTTGTCATAGTTCCTTGTCTTTCCTTTTGTACCCCTCTTCACCTGCCAGTGAGATGATGCTTCTTAGTTGGTGGCACCCAGACCTTCCTTCCAAAGCTCTTGTGTATCATCCTATTAATTGTATTTTAGGAAGTCCCACCTGCAACAAGTCGCTGTCTCCTAACTTCTTAGATACCTGTATCTTCATGGAGGCCAAACTTCATTGCCTAGCAGTGACTCCTTGTAATAAAACTCTGTGGTTTCTGGTAAGTGTAAATAATTGTTGGCCATCGATAAGTATTATTCTCTGTCTACCCCCAAATTATGTTCAGTGCTGTTGGGGAGTACATACTCCTCAAACCCTGCTCTCTGTACTGTTTGTCGAGTGCATAGGTCCTTCATCCTGCTCCACTATGCCAACTGTTGGAGTCCGAGCCCCTCTGCCAGGGACTGGACCTTCTTGGATGCCAGGTATTCGACGGAGAAGACATGAGACGTTGTAGATATATAAGAGAATCTTTATTGTAGCCCAAGTAGCCATTGCTACTAGGGAGCCATTAGACAAAATTCAGTAAAGCAGTTCTTGCTAATACAGTAGCAAACCCAGGAGAGCATCCTAGTAAAACAGCCTCAGGTAACAGCAGCCTTCTTGCTGGCTGGTCAGTAACATACTTTATACTCATTGAGACAAAAGAAGCTTCTTGCCAAATAGTGACCTCAATCTTTCGGGTTATAGGAGGGCACGCTTGTGCAATGCATACAGAGAAACTGCTGTGTCCTTGTACCTACCTCATGGCAACTTGGCCTTGAACATCCTGATTAGGATTCACACACTCAGAGTGGCCTTGAACACCCGGCGTACACAGACTGATTAGGGTTCCCACAAGTGTCATATCTTCCTTCTTAATACCTACTCCAATATTTTACAAGGATAAAAGAAAGATAAAATACAGCAAGATACAAGAAAAGATGTTTTCCTTGAACCCTTTTAGCGTCATTAGTTGTAGCTATTTCTTATTGAATTCCAATTAAGTGTTGGGTCCTAGTTAATGATTTTCACAACAACCCTCTGGAGTAGATGACTGTAAAGTAACAAAATTTCCCAACTTCTGTTAGTCACTGGGTCAACCAGGAGCTTCCTACCATCATATTCCATATCCTGTAGATTTCTACACTGCCCTAACCCTAAATAGCACCCTGGAGCTGCATCCTCGGGACTCCAGGCCTCTCCTCTGAGGCTCTGTTGGCTTTTGTCTCTAGTTTCTTGTAATTCAGTTAGAAATTGCACAGCCACCTGGTCGACCCTCCCCTTCTGTGGAGGATGGCCCACCTAAGAATCCTGGAACTCCTTCCAGACCTTAGACCCCTCCAGTACTTCTGCATCCTTCCCTTAAAACATCTCCCAGATCTGTCTTTTACACGGTTTATCATCTACTGAGTTTTTGCCCATTTATTCGTTCACGTACCTGGAATATCCATCAGCTTCCAGTGTCATAGCTTCCCGCCCTGGACTCTCAGGGCCTCCTCTGAGGGACAGTGCCTCCTGTCCCATTAGGCACAACCCTGCATCGTTAAGTGAGGAGGTGGAGGATGAATCGCCGCACACCCAGATTTCTCCCAGATGAATTTTCCTGGGGTGAGCCACAGAACTTGGCGGCAACTAATTGGGAGACTCCTGGAATCATTCCCACTGTCTTGAAAGAGCCAGCTCAGCCATAGGACCCGGAATGGTCCCCATCGGCATTGAAGTCAGCAGGGAAGTTGCCACCAGATGGTGCCAAAACTGCAGACAGGACCGGGAGAGATTTGGATCATGCAAGCCAATATCCAGAACTTCTGGCTGGTGGAGTCTGTAGAGTCACTTGGGTTATTTCTTTTATTTTGCATTCACATCCCCACATTTTATGCAATTATGTTTCTTGGACTTGACACATTGAGCCGTGGCAGGGTTTTATCCATCTCTTCTTTACAGTCTTGCTGGCTAGACTGTAAAGTCCCTGAGGATAGAACTTTATTCACAGTATTTATTGAGCACCTACTGTATTTCAGTGGCACAGTTATAACGATGCTAATGAAACTCCAGCTGCAGGTTCCCTCACTTGCATGAAACCCTTGTGAGGCCGTATGATTTGTGAAACTTGCAAATGTAAGCTATTTTAGCCACAGTTTGTTGAAACTACTGTCTCTTCCCACTTATACTTGCTCATTATACTTCCCTTCATGACCGGTGGGACCGGCGTGGCCAGGATCAGCCCCCTGAGCTCACAGCCTGGGCCGTAGCACAGATCCTATACTTGGTTCAGTCCCTGGCTGTCGCTGAAATGCTGGATGCGTGTGAAGAGCCAGATCCCCATTTTCATTTCCATCGGGCCCCACAGATGGTGATGTAGCTGGTTCTGGGGATGACTGTGGGCGTTTTTGGACGCAGTTGAAGGGAGCATTGAGTTGGGGAGACTTAGGATTTAGTGGGGCATATTTATGTGGTTCTCAGTGACTTCCATGTGCAGTTAGGTTACTGCCTGTTCCTCCAGTGTCGGAGGGCTTCCGGGAATGCTCCTCTCACCCACTGTGTGCACCACACAGGGCCGGGCCAGAGAAGCATCACAGAGGAATGTGTCCCAGGTGCCCGGCCCCAGAAACACTCCAGGGAGGGAGAGATCAAGGTGCAGGAGGCCTGGAGGCTGTGGGAAACCTTCCAATTATCAGTAGCACAACACCGTACACCAAGGGTGTAGTTCTTCACGGTGTCCGTCCGGAACAGCACCTCAGGCCTGGGGAATGTGTGCATTGATGTAGCAGATACGATTACACATACACCAGATTATTTCGTCATGATAATAATATGAAATAGAATTGATCAAAACATGTTTTTAGGGAATGAATCTCCGATAGAACCACAAAGAGCATGTATATCTGTGAGTGAAGTTGCATGTTGGGAAGGTGCATGCTAAACATTAATAATTAAAATGTATATCAACCATTCTAGAAAGAAGAATGATTTAGCTCTGTATTCTCTTTATAAAAAAATGACCAATCGTTGTCATTTGAGTAGGTGATCAAAGAGTATGCAGCCATAAAAATGTGGAAAACACGTAGAAAAGTATTACAGAGATAATAATAAAAATGTCATGTTATTTTTTCAGGAATTTGCAATAGTGACAGTATTTCTCTACTTTTAAAAAAATGTGTTGTGACTTATTTTCTCATTCTGAATTCATTTATGAGCTTATTTGTTAAAATTATTGTTCTATCTATGTTTGTTTATTTTTAATTGAGGCATCAGTGACCTAACAATATCTCAGTTTCTGGTGCACAGTGTAATGATTCAATATTTGTCTATGTTGCAAAATAACCACAGTAAGTCCAGTTAACATTCATCACCATATGATTGCTTTTCTTAAAGATGGTCCTGAAATTTTCATAAGCGTCAGGCCTCAGAAGCATGAGCTGAACACAAGTGAGCACTCGACACGTACATCATTTTCATTAATCCTCCCAGCACTTAACTGAGATCGCTGCTATTCCTGCTTTCCCGGTGCAGAAGCCGGGGCTCAGATATGTCACTTCCTTGAGGCCATGCAGCTGGTCAGCTGCAGGTGCAGGTTTCTGTCTGGGTCTGTGCTGTCTGAAGTCCGCGCTCTTACCCGTTGCTCTGTAGTTTCCGGAGCAGCGCATCCATTCCTCGGAAAAGCCTTCTAAGACCACCAGGTTGGATTGGATACTTCATCCTGTCTGTCCTTCCTCTCACAGTCCATATCACAGTGACTGAATTGCTCAAGTGAATGTTGTAATGATGCTTCAACCTCGGTGGAGGAAGCTGTTTTATTTACAGCAGAGGGGTCGGTACATATTGTCGCTGAGGCCGTTCTTTTAGGTCCACTAATTTTCAGAGGCTCCTTAGAGCAGCTTCTGGCTTCACACTCTTTCCCAACTTTCTCCCTCCCAGGCAGGAGGAGGGTCTGAGAACTGCCAACCAGGCTCAGAATTAACACCCTGAGAGGGTCAGGTTTGTGCAGCTGATAATGGAGAGACATGATCATCCATTCATACCTACACACGGAAGCTGGGTACCCATTCTAGGTGCCAGGTATCCACATCCAGGGGGTGAAGGTGGTGGCCACTCATGCCATAATGGTGTGTTTCAGAGTGGCGTATTTTCGTAAACTGAGTCATCTTAAGATGGGGGAACACCTGTGTCCAATTTTCCCTGGAATGTACCACCGAGCTCTCTCGTACTGCTCGTTTCAGATGAGGTTTTCTGGATGACACCATCTGGCAAATGTCACCGTGATTAAAGTAAACATGCAGCATGGCTGACGCTGGGAGCCGATTTGAATTTCCCTAAGTAGCCACATGTCCCAGGAGCAGGGCAGGCGCTCTCTGGGCTGGGAGAACTCGAGAGCCTCGCATTCCACGGCTCGGTGTCCGTCGAACAGCAGTGTGTGGCCCACAGCGCTTTGAAGGGTCTTGTGTATTTTTCTTTTCTTACCACTGGGCATTTTTTTTCTTTTTCCAGTTTATTTTGACACTAAGAAGAAAATATATAAAAATTTTTAAAAAACTTAGCTTTATGGTTGCCAAGTTTTTCTTCCAAACTAAGAAAAGAAACCAGTTGTTGAAAAATATGATGAATGGTACCCTTTGTTTTATTTTCAATGTAGCACATGAGGGCAGTGCCATTGGCATGAGGCCAGGTTCCCTAGGCAGGAGGGGGGCGCTGGGCTGACCAGGGGCCCAGCCACCCGGAGTGGGGGGTGTCAGGTTGGGGGTGCCAGGATTCCCTCTCAGCCATCGCCAACATCTCGTTCCTTTCTCGTGTGCCCGGCCCTGCTAGCTTCCAGTCATTCGTCGTGTTTTCAGCACTTGCTACCGGTGAGGACGTCATCTATTTGTAGGAAAATGCCGTGGGTACAGTGTGGGGCTCCCAAGCCTTTGAGTTGTGGTTTTCCCGACTTCCACAGCTACCGACTTTGTTTGACTGTGGGATCGTGGGTGGCTGAGGGCAGCAGCCAGTGCTAATGTGTAAGCAAACGGGGGTTGTTAGCATTGTTCCTCCTCTACTGCTGTCTTGTCACCAAGTGGTTTGGGAGGAACGAGGAGCAGAGCCCAAGTTCTTGTTCTGCAAGTCAACCTCCCAGCCGCCCCCTCTGCGTGCTCTCTCCACCAGCCACAGAGGAAGGGCTGGGTGGCAAGGGTCACCCTTCACTTTTCAAGGCGGGAGGGAAAGGTCTCAGAGGCCTTTAAAGCATGTGTGTGTTTCCTGCGATGCTCCATTTGAAACTGCTCTGCGGACCTGGGCAGACTGTAACTCAGCAGAACCTGTAGCCCTTGCCCAATTGCAAGTCCCTTCTGAAACTCTCTGTACCTGGACTGGAGCACTTGACTAATCATACATAATAAAAGGGTAATATGCAAATTGACCCTAAAGGCAGAATGACCAGAACAACCGCTGGACCAGTCACTATGAGGCACACTGACCACCTCTCGGTTCCTTTCCCTGGCCGGCAGGCTCTGATTACCTGATGGCGAATGGGTTGGGGAACCAGGAGTGGGTGGCAGGGGTTGTGGGCGGCGCCAGGCCAAGACCCCCGCCCCACCGGTCACCCCATACAGAGGGTGGCCCGCGACAGGGGCTGGAACAACTGACCTCTCAGTCCCTTCCCCTGGCCGTCAGGCACCAATCACCCAATGGTGAAAGGGAAACTGGGGGTGGGTGGCAGTGGGGGGCGGGGCCGGCTGTGGGCAGCCATGGAAGATGGCCTTGATCGCAGGACAGGCCTATGGGCCGTACCTGGGCACGAATTTCGTGCGCTGGGCCTCTAGTTTATGATAAGTTTCGTTTGCAATGGTATTTTTCGCCGCTGGACTGCAAACTTGTGGAGAACAAAGATTGTTTTACTCACCTTGGTAATCCCAATGCCTGTTGTCCGGAACTCTTTGCTGAATCAACTCATGTCCAAATAACTGAGGTCAGAGCCCTGGTGTTGGGTCAGGACTACTAGGCAGATGTTTAGTCATTTGTCCACTGACCTGAGGCTGTGCTGATGCCACTGAGTTCCATCGAGAAGGTGCCTTTAAAGGGAGGGGCTGTTTGGAACTCCAAGGGAACAGAAGCTTTGGCTCGGCCTGTGGTGAGGCTGGGGAAATGGGACAGAGACACCATAATTCTTCCTAAAGTTCGGTAAGAGACTGGCTCCAGAAGGCGAACACCTGTCCCCTGACTTCCTACGGCAATGTCAGCGGGGGACCAAGTGTGCGTCTGAGAGCCTCACCTCTCTCCCTACTGTCTCTCTTTTTTTTAAATATGTATTTATTGATTTCAGAGAGGAAGGGAGAGGGAGTGAGAGATCATTGCTCGGCTGCCTCCTGCACGCCCCCTACTGGGGCTTGAGCCCACAACCCAGGCATGTGCCCTCGATTGGAATCAAACTTGGGACCCTTCAGTCTGCAGGCTGACGCTCTATCCACTGAGCCAAACCAACTCCCCTACTGTCTTTACTCTCAGATTCAGGCTGTCCGTTAAATGCTCCGCGATCCACTTGCAAACTCTTCAAGAAAAATGATGCCAGGTTCTTTCTGTGGCTACCAGATTGGAGCTTTTCTCTCATTTTATTCAGTTAATTGAGCTGTGCTGGGAAGTTCAGTAATTTATTCAATGGAGTCTTTCTGTACAGATGATCGCAGGCTGAGGGAAGAGACTCCGCTAAAGCTCTCAGACACTCGAAATGCAGAATTCCTGTTTTGGAAAACACCAGTGAGTCAGTGTCCTCAAATGTCATCAAGAAGAGACCGTCTCCATCACCAGCTTTCAGTAACGGAGCTCAGAGCTGCCTCCTTTTAGTGCGTCTTACATGTTTACAGTGTCTCATTCTTTCCTTGACTCTGGAGTTTCACGCCATATGGCCACATCTCTAAGTCATTTTTCAGCTGCTCTATTAAATAGTAAAATGAGATTCAGAACAGATTTCTTTTATTTTAAAATAGCATTTTGGGTGTGTGGCTTTTTTTTTTTGTAAATACAAAAAGGAATTAAAGCACTCAAAAGCATGAAATTTCAGGTATTCCTACTCAGTTGGTGAAATATATAGCTTCGTACTTACTTCAGGTAAATACGTGCCTATCTCGTGGAATTTCCCTGCAGTCTTATTGATTCCTTCATTTTGCATACTGCAATTCATTTCTGCTTAAATAAGATTTGGTCTTTGCTACTGCTAATGAACATAGATTGAAAATGAAATTAAAAGTATGTCTTTTATAACTATCAATATTATATTTCTCATTAGAAATGATTGCTGTTGTCCATGAGGATACATACTACATGTCAATAATGCTCTGTTGCTATAGTTGTGGTTATGAGTCTGATATTTAATAAAATAAAATGTAGGATTCGCCCGTTTACGTTTTTCTGGAACTTTTAGTGGCCAGCTTTTGAGAAGTTGCAAAGGAGAGAGTGTTCGTGCCAACATTTAGATCCCACAGGGTAGTGCTAGTCAGTGAGAGCTTAAAACATATACTCTTGCAGTTTAACACAATTTACTTGGTAAAGGATTAGCCATTTCAAAGGCTATTAAATATTTACTGCTTGTTTTCTGAGCCAAAAAAGGCATTTTGGTGTAAGCTGATTTTTTTAAAGGACAATACTTAACAAAAGGAAACTGCTGCATAAACAAATTCTGGAATATGAGTAAATTTGCCATTGATTCAGACTTTAGCAGCAGGGATTGTGTCAGTCATAATTAATCAGCTTATGGGTATGTGATCTGAAATCTTCAATTATCCATTAAAATCTGGACATCGACATGGAGAAATGACAGACCTCGAGTGGATTGTTTAAAGTTAAAACCAAGTGCACTCAACATCAGAAGGTCAATAGTCTCTTAATTGTAATTCAATGAAGTTCGTGGCAAGTAGTCCACAATTTGCAAGTGTTATAAATACAGTCTATGCACTTTAAATTCAGTGATGGTACTATTTGCTGTACAGACCTTCAGTGGAGGATAAGTCCATTGAATGAGTATATTTTGATTCCTCTTGACATTTTAAAGTTTATTATTTCACTAGAGGCCTGATGCACGAAATTCGTGCAAGAGTAGGCCTTCCTTCCCCTGGCTGCTGGCACCAGCTTCCCTCTGACACCCGGGACCCAGGCTTTCCTCTCAGCCCTGGCTTCATCCGGAAGGACGGAAGGATGTCCAGTCTAATTAGCATATTATGCTTTTATTATTATAGATAGATACCTAGGAAGGTAGTAATTTGGAGCAACTGTTCTAAATAATGTAGGTAAAATTCTGCTTTTTCAGAATTATCCTGTTATATTCCTAGTTTTTATTGTCACCATGACAAACGTCCACAATATTTTTTAAATGGCAGTAAAACAAAATAGTGAAACGTTATTTTTAATCCAGAATGAAGAGGGCTGATGTTTCCCACAACGCACAAGTCATTACATGAAAGTTAGCAGTGGTAGGAAACTGTGTGGATATAGTGCTTTTTCCTAAAAATGTGAAATTAGGAGAGATGACACCCAAACAAGCGAAAGAAGGATGAGTGATAAGCTGATATAGACAGTCTCTTGACAGATCAGAGGACAAACACTTCTCAGACTCCGGTAAGTCGCTTTCAGCCTGCCGGTGAGCACAGAGGTCTCCTTGGAGGAGACACAGCAGGGACCTGGGAGAGGTGCCCTCTCCCACTGCTTCCAGGCAATTACCTGCAGGAGGCAGCTTCTCCTCCTCAGGAAAGCATTTGTTCAGTAACTCTTTAGGAGGCTCTACTGTGTCCTGTGGAGATCTGAGATAGAGAGGTATGAATGGCACAGTTCCCTGACCTCGGGGAGCATGGAGGTCGTTGGCATCATAGGAGACAGCAAGATTTTCCACTGCAGGGAAGTAGCAATGTGCTATTGTCATGTATGGCTGGACTCTTTGTCATGTATGGATCCGTGACTCCTTTCTCCTCTTCAATGAGAAACATTTCCTTTGGCCACATGCTTCCTTTTTTGTTTTTTTCAAACTTGTATGTACTTTATTTTATTTTATTTTTTAAAATATATTTTATTGATTTTTTACAGAGAGGAAGGGAGAGGAATAGAGAGTCAGAAACATCGATGAGAGAGATACATCGATCAGCTGCCTCCTGCACATCCCCCAGTGTGGATGTGCCCGCAACCCAGGTACATGCCCTTGACCGGAATCGAACCTGGGACCCTTCAGTCCGCAGGCCGAAGCTCTATCCACTGAGCCAAACCAGTTTCGTCTTGTATGTACTTTAGTATGTTGGTTCTGTCGTGCAAATACAACCGGCCCGCTATTATGAGTAAAATTCACCCGGTTCCTTTGAACAGCCTTGGGAACATATTAACAATTTTCCAGCTCCCAACTTTTCTATCAGTCCATACTCAAGCAGATAACACTAATAAGATCAACCTTCGTTCCCATTCATCTGGAATTGCACATTTTTTAGGGCATCTGTATTTTCCATGATGAAGCTTAGCGATTTCTGTCCCTCGAGGCGGATCAGCCAGGCCACTGGTTGGTTCGAACATCAGTGCATGGAGACGTGATCTCCAGCCAGGCTAAGCAGAGGTGCAGATGCTGCTCTTTACGTCGCTCCTTTCCGCTGGGTTTTGGTCCTGCACCTTGAACCAACCTTGCAGAGAAAGAAGTGATAATGAAGCGCAGCACACACATAACGAGTATCTGGTAAAACACTAGCTCTGGACAGAAACCGAAGTCGCATGCAGCACAGGAGTTTTCTCTGCTGCTTTTGCGGATGCACATGGCAGCTGGCTGTAGGTCTTGGCCCGAGTGCGTGTGAGTTCTTGATGTCAATGCCATATGTTCAGGACGGGCTATCAAGCCATTAGTCATTTAGGCCCTTCCTTCACTCACGGGTGCGACATGTATTTCAATAGTGGACCCTACATCTTTTAAATGAAACTGTTTATATAGAAAAATTAGCTTAGAGTTTTAATTGTAGTTTTAATCAAATCATGATTAGCTCTGAAGAATGGATACAATTTTTGGGGGAAGATTCACAAGAGCAAAATGGCTGAATAAATGCACGGAACCAAACTTCAGAATACTTGAATCCCCTCTGTTCTCTAGTTGTGGTAATTTTATTGTGTGTGTGTTTTTGTATTGATGATAAACATTCATATATGTTTCTGTCAGTTGCTTTTCAAGTACATCTCCCCCTTCTCCGTCTATCCCCAGACAACTTGCACGAACTCTCAGAGGGTTTCTCTGGAAGACTAGTCAAGGACGATGCCTTGAGCTATTTGCCCTTTATTCGCTTCTCACCTAATTTATTATTTTTCAGCGTCACATACTCCCTCCATTTCCCACAGCCTCGCTGGGTTTTAAGGGCGCTCTGGACAGTGGGACGCTCGCAGGCAGTTGCAGGTGCTGAGTGCCTATGTGAGTGTGGCCGTTAGGGCTGGGGCGGTCTCTGCCGCTGTGTGATTCCAGAAGCGTTTTGAAGTCATTGTCTTCGTGTGTGCGCTCCCTCACCCGACCATTAAATACAAATCAGAAAATTATCAATGTAATAACATTGGAGAGCACAGTGAGAATCCAGAGAGAGAAAAGACGTGTTCCTTAATTTAACCGGAATTGATGATTACATTACTCACACTTGGTACTAGGAGATTTGAAAATTCAGGAAATAGTCCCCCTGGTTTCTGTTTGGGATCTTGCTTTGGATCCGAAGTGTGCACATATGGAGCAATTAGAGAGCAATGCGTGGACGCAAGAGGGAGGTACATGTGCTTGCTGGGCGTAGTGGGCTGCAGAGATGGGAGCTTACCAGAGGGGAACACCATGAGTGATGCAAGAAGCAGAGTGCGGAGAAGGGTGAGGATAGTTGAATGAGATAACACGAGCCAGAGCGAGAAGTGGGAATCGAGCAACACCTCGGTGGCCTGTTGAGAAGCAAGTATGTAGGCGACAGGGAGGTACAGAAAGGGCGAGGCCTTGGTCTCAGCCACCCAGGAGCTCACAGCCAAGTAGGGAAAAGAATATACACCCCCCACCCCCACCCATTACAGCACTGGTGGTAAAGGACCAGAGAGCAAACATCCCTTGCTGGAGGAAGTCAGGGAAAGCTTCCTGACGGAGGAGGTCAAATTTGAAGAGTAAGACAGGGACTTTGAGACGGAGGGAACACCAGGTTTAGTTGGATGGAAGAAGTCTCCGGTGGGAAGCAATCTTCAATGTACTTTAAAACCTCGTATGTACCAGTTATTCCTAAATTTACTAAACGGTGCACTACTTTGTGAGACCGACCTTGTTGCACCACTGCTTTGGGACTTCATATTTCAAATATTTGTGAGTATTGGTAATAATCATCAAGTATGACAATTATAATTCTTCCCAAATTTCATCTTCCACCATTTTTAGCTTTTTCTTTTTCCACAAAATTCATAGTGAAGTATTTTTTTACACATAAAATTATATCAAGAAAAAAGGCAAAATTCACAATGGAAAACACTTCACAATTTTATCTACATATTATTATCTTTATAGCTCATTCTTTTAGTACTGCTATTGAAATTAGCTGACATAAGTGATAAAAACTGGTAGTATATATAGATATAGTAAAACATAGTATATAAAATAAGTATATGTATATACATATGAGTATGTATTTGTTTGAAAAGGACACCTTATATTTGCTTGAAATCTCTCTCTTTATCTTGTGCTATAGCATCAAATGTTTTTCTTTATATTATTAGTCCTTTGAAAACCACAGTCATCAAAATAAACAAAAGTAGATGGACTTGACCATATAAGATTATATGGATTTAACATAAATTTCACATTATGTACAATGACACTATGAAGTGTGTTAATACAACACATAAAGTGACCGATTCTCTTTAAATTTTAGTGTTTCGCATATTTGTTTTGATGGTACGTGTGGGAGCTGTGAGAGCTGCTCTGCAGAAATACTTTGCAAGTTGCCATAGTGATCGAACGGTGGTGCTTTATGACGTCTTTCCCCTGGGTCTCAATTCAGTTGCATGGTTTTTCAATCATAACCTAATAGGTGACATTTAAATTTTCCTCTGTAAAAAAAGCTGTATACTCACATGTAGTTTTATAACTTTACGAAAATGTATACTTTGGTAATATTACACATTCTTAAAATCTTCTTTTTCTCTTTCTCTCTTTGCTGGGTCCCCCCATCCCTTTTCTCCTCTTCTTCCAACCCATCCTGATAAACTATGTTAACAAATGGCCTGTAGCCTTTCATTTCCCCCCTTTTTCATACAATTATATACAGGCTTAAGTACGGATGTACAGGAACAAAGCAGAGTTTTATGGAATCTCTTCCAAATTGATATACGGTAGTTTTCAATTATTTTGTATTTTTAATGGCTACTTAGTATTTCATGTTGCGAATGGGCCATAATTTATTTAACCACCTTGTTTCTATGTTTACTACTATGAACAGTGCTTTGATAAACATCATTTGTACATATGTCCTCACTTCCTGGTAGTCATTTTATTTCTAGAGGACAGTTTCCTAGAAGCTGGGATTTCAGGGTCAGAAAATGTTATATATTTTAAAATTTCATAGAAGTTACCATGTTACTTTCCAAAAGGACTGAACCACATTACATTTATACCTACCAGTATTTGTGAGTGTCTTTTATGCATGTCCCTGTATTCAATAAGTAGTGTAATTCTCTTTAGATTTTTTTAAAGTAAAATTTCATTTTTACTTTAATTTGCGTTTTCCTGACTATTAGTGAATTTGTTGGTTGACAGTTTGGATGAGTTTAAAGAATATGTTTATTTAAAAAATCATATCTATTTAAAATTGCCTATGTACATTCTTATCCATTTATTAGATTTTAACATTTTAAGATCACATTGTGAGCTCTCTTTGTATATTACAAATATTCCCCTTTGTATATTATATCTGATGTGAATATGTTTTTTCTATATCCATATAGAAATATTTAAACATAAAATGATCTAATCCCTTTCCCACCTCCTGCAAAAAAAGCCCTTTGAAATTCTGATTGAAATGGCAATATATCTATACTAGAGGCCCAGTGCACAGATTCGTGCACTGGTGGGGTCCCTCGGCCTGGCCTGTGGACATCCCCGGAGGGGTCCTGGATTGCGAGAGGGTGCAGGCCAGGACGAGGGACCCCACTGGTGCATGATCGGGGCTGGGGAGGGACCATGGGAGGTTGGCTGGCCAGGGAGGGGCTGCAGGAGGGCTCCAGGGCATGTTTGGCCTGTCTTGCCCAGTCCCGATCAGCCAGACCCCAGCAGCAAGCTGACCTTTGGGTTGGAGCATCTGCCTCCTGGTGATCAGTGCACATCATAGTGACTGGTTGAATGGTCAAACAATTGGTCAGACACTTAGCATTTTAGGCTTTTATTATATAGGATACTTGACATTTTAATGAGGTTAAGTCTTATCAACCAAGAACCTGGTATGTTCTTCCCCTTGTCAGACCTTATTTGAAATCTGTCAGTGGTCTTGTGGTCCTCCTGTGTCTTTCTTAGAAATTTTATCCTAAGTATCTTATCATTGCTGTTGTAAATATAAAATTTTTTCATTTCTAGGAACCTAAATGGAGAAAATGGACTGCTATTTAGATATTTATCTTCTATCCAGCCATCTTGCCAATTTTGTTCACTGTAAAGGTTATGTTTCCCACTTGCATTTCTCATAAGCTTCCTGGTCATGCATTCATATTACCAACAAAATACATAGTTCTGTACAGTATCTTCTTTTCCATTTTTTAATGCCAGCTGTCTTATTTTCTTCAGTATTCCTCAAGACAGTATTAAATAATAATGAAGACACTAAGCATATCTGCTAAGTTCCTAATTTTAATTAAGATGGTTGCAATGTGCCGAAACCGGTTTGGCTCAGTGGATAGAGCATCGGCCTGCGGACTGAAAGGTCCTAGGTTCGATCCCGGTCAAGGGCATGTACCTGGGTTGCGGGCACATCCCCAGTGGGAGATGTGCAGGAGGCGGCTGATCGATGTTTCTCTCTCATCGATGTTTCTGACTCTCTATATCTCTCCCTTCCTCTCTGTAAAAAATCAAAAAAAAAAAAAAAAGATGGTTGCAATGTTTTACCATTTGGAATAATATATGCTCTTAGTGTGTTTTTTAATAAACATTCTGTATTATAAGTTTCTTTTATTGCTGTTATTCTTACAGTTTTTATAATTGGCGATGCCTGCTAAATCATATCAAATAGCATGTGGCATTTATTAATATATATTTTAAAATGACTCTCCTTTAAGGTGATAGGATTACTACTATTAAACAACCTTGCATTCCTTGAATAAATCACCCTCAGTCATATTAACTACTCCTTTGGCTCATTGATTCTGTTTTTGCTAATATTATATTTGGAATTGTACCTGTATTCATAGCGAAATTGACACATAGTTTAAAAAGTTGTATTACTATCTTTAGTAGGTTTTGATATTAAGGTTATACCTCGTCATGAAATAAATTCAAGCGCGCTCCATCTTTTGCTATAGTCTGGAATAATTTAAATAGGGTTGCAACTATAATTGTTTAAAGATTGGGTAAAACCATATTGCCCTGGTGACTTTTAAAAATGATTGCTCTCTTCTGTGGTACTTCCACATTCAAGTTTCACTTCTCAGGTAGATTTTGGTGATTTATATTTAATTAGGGACGCATCCATTTCCTCTAGGTTTTCAAATTTGTTTTCTATGAAGTTACATATAGTATTCTCATAATTCCTTGTTTCTTTGGGTTTATTTTGTGGTTATTTTCCCAGTTGCTTTTAATAGGGATCACTTGATTCTTTAATTTTTAGCCTTTTTTTCTGTAATAACAAATAATTTAAGGCTATAAATTTTCTTCTGCAAAGACCTTGCTGTATCTCATTGGTTTAGTTTCTGTTTTCCATCTTCAGGGTTTATTTAAGAGAGTAATTTTTAGGTGTCCAAGTTGTTAAGATGTGTTTGGTCATCCTTTTGCTTTTTAATTTTATTAAATTGTGATCACGGAATAAGCTCTATTGCAATTTTCACTTTAAAAAATCCCTTTCCCGAGAATTTCTCTCTTTCCCCTCTCTTCAGCTAGAATGCAGACACACCAGCCTCTGTCTCTCACCCCAAAGCAGAGTTATCCCTGGGGAGGGCTGAGCAACAAGCTGGAAAGAACCTGGTCCCTGAACAACTACATGGAAAAAGCCACATCTCTGCCAGGACCTCTCGCTGTTCTGTGAGAGCAAAATGAGCTGCTATCTGCTTCAGGACGTGGTTTCTGTTCTTGTTACAGGTAGCATCTTCGCCCTTATATTCATTAGCCGCAGCTGTAAGCTCATGTTCCCATTACCTTTTCATAATGTTTAGGTCATTATTCTTTAATGCAGAAATCCAGTTCCTTGCATAGAATAAAAGTATGCAGTGCTTACAAGTCCAATTTTGCATTTAGTGATAACGGCACTATCACCACAGTGATGCAAAATAAAATTAGATCCTTGGAGAAAATATACGTGTTCATATATTTGTACAGTTTATATTTTTATTTAAATATGAAAATGTTTAAATTGACTGTCTAGGCTATGTCCTGTGTTTTAGCCAATCTAAGATGCCACTGACTCCAGGCTGTATTCTTTTTTCCTTTTTTCCGTTCAGAAAGAAAAATGTCTGCCCGTTACATAGCTCCATGATTCAATGCTTCTTAATACTTCGAGTTTTTATTTTGTACTTAAAGATTGCTTTTAGACGTAGACTTTAATCATATGCTACTCATTTGCATAGATAAAACTGAATGGATAAGTGAAATAAACTAGATGAAGTACTCCCCAAACGTCTTATAAAGGCAGTGGAGCCTCAACACCGATTCAGTGCTCAACCCCGAGAGGTTGGCCACATTGAGGTGAGGGCCCCGATTGGGAACGAGTGGGACCCTGAGACTTGGAATGGGGACACGTGGGAAGATGCGCTCGGTGACCTTGAATTCCCAGGCTCACCTGAGCCACAGGGACCTGCAGAGGTGACCCCTCCTCCCTGTGCGGGTGGCGCTGCCTTTGTGAATGAACAGGATGCAACCTCTTCTTCACTCAGCTCAGAACGACCCCGCCTGCCGCAGGCTGCCCGGCCAGTGACCAGGTGGTTGACAGCACGGCCAGGCGCATGCAGCGCTGGGCGGCCACGGGAGGAGAGGAGTTGTGTCCTAAGGGTGCACAGGGCCCAGCAAACAGGCTCCAGCAGGGGTCCTGCTAATGCAGCAGGACCCAGCAAACAGGCTCCAGCAGTGGTCCTGCTAATGCAGCGGGACCCAGCTAACAGGCTCCAGCAGTGGTCCTGCTAATGCAGCGGGACCCAGCTAACAGGCTCCAGCAGTGGTCCTGCTAATGCAGCGGGACCCAGCTAACAGGCTCCAGCAGTGGTCCTGCTAATGCAGCGGGACCCAGCAAACAGGCTCCAGCAGTGGTCCTGCTAATGCAGCGGGACCCAGCTAACAGGCTCCAGCAGTGGTCCTGCTAATGCAGCGGGACCCAGCTAACAGGCTCCAGCAGTGGTCCTGCTAATGCAGCGGGACCCAGCTAACAGGCTCCAGCAGTGGTCCTGCTAATGCAGCGGGACCCAGCTAACAGGCTCCAGCAGTGGTCCTGCTAATGCAGCAGGGCCCAGGGCTCCAGCGTCCGCGAGGGCCCAGGGAGACACACGGATTGGAATTATGAGAGAGAGTGGATGCGGGGGACGGATGGATGACCTGTGTGAAATGGCTGCTCCGGGCCTAGACGGTTGGCGAGAGCACTTCTATCATCGTCCGGGGGTTTGGGGAGTTTAGATCCCTCGGCCCACCAGTCTCTCTTCTCGGACGTGCCTCACTTCAGCTTCATGGTTCTAGTCTTGGAATGTGAACGTCTCTTGCTCAGGTGATCTGGCCGCTTGCAAACAGCGTCCCTCTCTGTGTCGCCGCGGCTTGGACATGGTGGTGCACATGTCATGGGCCTTCCCTCTGCTGAAATAAGAAGGAGGCAGCGCGGTGCTAAGCTAGTCTTTGTCTTCCTGTCAGTGTCTGCGTCATGAGCGTGGGAGGTTCCGTCTAAGACTGAGCAGAGGTTCCCACTGTGCCCGAGAGAGAAGCCCACACCCACGTGCTCCTTCTCAGCCAAGAAAACCCTGTGAGGACCCCTCGGGCCCTGGCAGGGGCCGCCCTGAGCCACCATAACTGCCACCCTGCGTCAGTGCCGCCCGAGAAGTCGCGGGCCTGCCCCAAGGATTTGCAATTACACCGGGATGCCGTCATCCCAGGAAGCTATAAAGCAACGAGCACGTTCCTTCTCAGCCACAGAGGGAAAAAATATCCTGAGAACCAGCTTTTCTTGGCAGTTTGAAGCATTTATTAGAAAATCTGTAATTTCTGTTTGTAATCCCACACCCACTGGGCGTCCCCTTTAATGGAGGTGCGTCCAGCCTGGAGAATCACATGGTGCGCTCCGAACTGGCTTTGCTGGGAAAATAAGACTCAAGCCTTAATTTATCGGCTTGTTGAGTTCACCCCCCCCTGGCTCCCCGGAGGCGGAATTAGTGTCTCGGAAGGGCTCAAAGGGGCCTCCGGTGCTCTCAGGTGCCCTCAGCCCCCCGGGGGGCGGGGGGGGAGGGCACTGACATTTGACAACCGACATTTGACACTGGTATTTTTCCAGTAAAATCTAGTACAAAAGGGTTCTCTGCAAAGTGAGAGACTGTGTGGGCATTTCCTGGGTAATCGCACTGGGTGGAGGTTATCTTTCTGCGTTTCTGCTGTGTTTATTGAGTCCTCCCCACCTCGACACACACTGGCTCTGAGCTGGCGGCTCCTTCAAATGCGTGCTCCGTGTGGAGAGAATGATCATCACCCTGGTGTTGGGGAGACAAGGCCTGGCTCCTCGCTAAGCCGAGAGATGTGCTGGCTGCCCCTAGCCCTGGCTCTGCCCCTGCCCTCTGTGGCTGGCCCTGCCCCCGCCCCTGCCCCTGCCCCCTGTGGCTGACCCTGCCCCTGCCCCTGCCCCTGGCCCTGCCCCTGCCCCCTGTGGCTGGCCCTGCCCCTGCCCCTGCCCCTGGCCCTGCCCCTGGCCCTGCCCCTGCCCCCTGTGGCTGTGTCCCAGTTCCTCTCCACTCTGTGTGGTGGGGGTTTCAGAGTTCTTCCTGTTTAAGCGGTGAGTGCCTGTGGTTTGAATCCAGTAGGATTTCAACCTGCTTCAGTTAATATTTCTTCCTCTTGGTTCACTGCCTCTATCATGACATTTTCTTAACCGTTAAACTGAGTAAAATCTGCATCTCCTCCGTAACAGAACCTCACTGGTTTTTTGATGTAAAACTGCTGTCATCTTTTAAGCCCCAGCCCCCCTCCTTCCCCTCGCACCCCACATCTAGGCACCCAGGATAAGAAAGGAAGTTCTCACCCTGACCGGTTTGGCTCAGTGGATAGAGTGTCGGCCTGCGGACTGAGAGGTCCCAGGTTCGATTCCGGTCAAGGGCACGTACCTGGGTTGCGGGCACATCCCCAGTGGGAGGTGTGCAGGAGGCAGCTGATCGATGTTTCTCTTTCATCGATGTTTCTAACTCTCTATCCCTCTCCCTTCCTCTCTGTAAAAAATCAATAAAATATATTTAAAATAAAGAAAAGAAAGGAAGTTCTCTGGTGCTGGAGGGAGGTTCAAACCATGCAAAGCCCTACAGGTGTGTGGGAACCCTCACCCTGCCCCAGCCCCTCGCCCCATAAAACTCCAAGCCGGTCCCTTTCCCAAACACCCTTACGCCATGTTTGGATCCGCTTTGGAGCCGCCGTGCTCTCTCCAGAGAGCTCCGTCATGCGAGTGCGACAGTTAACTTTTTGTGTCAACTTGGCGAGGCCACAGTATCCAGATCATTTGCCAAAATTATTCGAAATGGTTTATAAGGGCATTTTACAAATTAAGCTAAAATGTACATCGGACGACCTTCCATAACGTGGGTGGGTGGGCCTCGTCCAATCAGTTGAAGGCTTTAGTAGAAAAAGACTCACCTCCCTTGAAAAAGGAATCCTGCCAGCAGACCACCCTCCGCCGTGATCTGCAGCATCCACCTCTCCCCGGGCCTCCAGCCGGCCGGCCCACCTTGCAGGGTGCAAGGTGGCAGTGGCGGTCAGCAGAACATCACCCCCTTAGAGCCATGAAGACGCTTACTCAAACACAGCAAGCTAATCTCAGCAAAGGAGTCTCTTCATCTCAATGAAAAGGAATCAAGAAAGCTGAGGGCAGGCGTTCCCTGCCCCTGTCAACCCTCCCCTGCCCCCCCCCCCCCAAAAAAAAATAAATACCCACAATCCCTCCTCATGAGTGTGGAAACATGAGGCAGCTCTCAAACCTGGAAAACGGAGGTGTGGTCTCTAGGAGAAAGGACACATTGCCAGTGTTTATGGCCATGGCTCACCTGTCTTTTCCTGAAGGGACCTATGGCCGTTTATTCATTGATAGTTTTGTAAACCCTACTATGTACCACGCCTTGAAAATGTGACTCTGCAGGAACAACGAAGAGTGGAGCGCTCTAAAAAGGGAATTCCATGGTGGTGTAAGATGTTTTCATTATTCTAATTCTGTTTTAATTGTAGGTAGTATGCCTCTTTTCTTTTTAGAATTCTTAATGAGTTCATTGATCAAAATGGTGAGACTATTTGGCGCTTTTTACTCAGTACAGACTTTAGGAGATATAGGTAATGTGCTTGCCATTCTATTTGATTAGCTGCATTCACACACTAACTACATTTAAGTTCACAATGAATGATGTGAAAATGATGTGCACATGCATAAATTATTCAGTGGTTTTCATGTGATTATTGGTTGCCTTGTTGGATTGATTGCATGGAAATCATGCCTATCTGAATCTTGGGGGCAACTTTTAAAAAATAAATCTTTATTGTTGAAAGTATTACATATGTCCCCTTTTCCCCCCATTGACCCCCTCCAGCCTACCCCCGCCCCCCGCCCCCAGGCCTTCAGCACCCTATTGTCTGTGTCCATGAGCCATGAGCCATGCATACATGCAGACAAGGTCTTTGGTTGATCACCTCCCACCCACCCACCCTCCCCTGCCTTCTCTCCGAGATTGCACTCCCATGTCTCTGGATCCACTCCGTTCATCGCTTTATTTTGTTACTTAGATTGGTGGGATTCTTTTAAGATCATAATGATATAAAACATTGGTTCCCTGCCCGCCTACTGTGACACCGCCCCCTGTCCTTGGGAAGTGCGGAGATGTTCTAGCCCAGAATTCTCCAAGAAGCTTTTCCTTGAATGAGCTAAAGGCCCATGCATAATACATTTAAATGATAACGTACGCTTTTCTCATTTAGCATTTGTTTTTGTTCTTTTATACCATAAGAAATTAATGAGGCTGAGCGTCTTAACCCCGCGTTTTATGTATTTAAAATAATTGTGATTAAAGGCCTTCTACACATGTGTATTTTTCACGAATTCTTGTTCAAAGAACTCTATTTCACGGTTCACGAAGCGAAATTAATTTAAATTGGTGGGGAAGGCACAGTTCGCAGGTCCACGAGTCGGCGGGCTGCTGCGATGTTCTTTTGTGGATCCCCTTAACGCGCTGGCAGCGTGGCACTCGGTGGGGTGTCTGGTGCAGGAAGGGGTGGGGCGCTCTGTCTGACACGCACACTGCGGTGTCCCGGGTCGCGCCGTGGGCCACGGTGCTCCGTCGTCTTCAGACTCTGTTGTCTTGAAGCTGGCTCCTGAGACTAACCCGAATAGTGTCAAGTGCAAATCTTGACATTCGTGTCCCTTAAACTTCAGGTCACTGATTCGCAGAGAGAACCACGGCCCGGTGAGGTTTCCCTGTGTGTGCCTGGCCGGCAGCCGGGTGCTCCTGGTAGGGCAGACTGTGTAATTATGAATATTTTGCTTTATTTTTTATTGATTTCGGAGAGAGGAAGGATGAGGGAGAGAGGGATAGAAGCATCAATGACGAGAGAGAATCATTGATCAGCTGCCTCCTGCACGACCCACACTGGGGATCGAGCCCACAACCTGGGCATGAGCCCTGACCGGGAATCGAACCATGACCCCCCGGTTCATAGGTTGACGCTCAACCACTGAGCCACGTCAGCCGGACTAATTATGAATATTTTAAACGTGGTCCCTTTCCTACTCAGCATGTAGCCGCGAGTGAAGCAGCAGACAATGGCCAGGATACCTTTGTGTTTGCCTGAAGGTATCTGACAGTATTGAGGAGGAGAGCCGCGGATATGCAGAGAAGAAAGGAATTCAGTCTTTGTCTGGGGGGTGAGTTTTTAAAGTGGTAGGCACGGGGATAGCGCATGAATCGGTAACAGCTCTGGGGAGCTCGGGAAATTTTATGAGGTGGAGTAAAGATATGCTCTTCTTGAAAGGGAGGGAATATACTAAGAATCCAGGCACGAAGAGGTGACTGTTTTGCTAATCAGGCATGACGACACTAAAAACTAGTATCAGTAACAGCACAGCATGTTCTAAAAAATGTCAGACTTTGGGTCCCAGCTTTGCTGCCAACGCACTGCGAGACGTTGGGCTATTGTTCCGTAAGCCTCAGTTTTCTCGTCACCACAGCGGGGAGATTGGGCCAGATTACCTCCTAATTTCCTTCCCACTGCACCCACGGTCCCGGGCCATGCTGCTGACAGGTGTGTGCACTCACGCTTCCTCTCAGGGGAGTGGCCTCTGCAGCCCAAGGAAGCCTTTTTTCTTTCTTCCTTTTTTTTTTTAAGAAGAAAATACTTTGTTATTTTTTCCAATTAAATGTATTGGGTAACATTGGCCAACATGAACATATTATAGGCTTCCGGTGTGGCTTTCTATGTTGCCATATTGTACCATGAGCCCCCCACCCAATGTCAGATCTTCTCCTGTCACCATTTCCTGGGGCTCCCTTCTCCCCACCCCCGCACACTGCTGCGTGTCCCAGAGCCGTGTGGGATAAGAGTGGTGAGAGGGGACAGCCTTGTCATGTTCCTGATCTTAGAGGAAACACTTTCAGTTGTTCACCAGTGAGTATGATATTAGCTGAGGTTCGTCATGTACCTGGTATGGCCTTTATCATGTTGAGGTACTTTCCTTCCATTCCTATGTTATTGAGTGTTTTAATCATAAATGAATGTTGTATCTTATCAAATGCGTTTTCTGGATCTATTGATAAGATCATGTGATTTTACCCTTTCTTTTGTTGATGTGAGGTATTGCATTGATTGATTTGCATATGTTGAACCCTGGAATGAACCCCACTTGATCGTGATGTATTATTTTTTGGATGTACTTTTTGTATTCGATTTGCTAGTATTTTGTTTAGGATTTTTGCACCTGTATTCATCAGAGATATTGGTCTCTAACTTTCTTTCTATGTGTTATCTTTGCCAGGTTTTCGTATCAGGGTTATATTGGCCTCATAGAATGTGTTAGGAAGTATTGCCTCTTCTTCAATTTTTTGGAAGAGTTGAGGAGAGGTTTTAAATATTTGAATGTTTAGTAGAATTCACTGGTGAAGCCATCTGGTCCTGGACTTTGGTTTTTTCAGAGGTTTTTGATGGTTGTTTCAATTTCCTCACTACTATTTAGATTTAGGTTCTTCATGATTTAGTATAGGAAGGTTATATATAATTCTAGGAACTTACCCATTTCTTCTAGGTTGTTGAATTTGGTGGTATATAGTCTTTCATAAATTCTAGTATGACCCTTTGTATAGCTGAAGTGTCTGTGATGACTTCTCTCTCCTTTCTGATCTTGTGTATATGGGTCTTTCCCATTTTTCCTTAGTGAGGCTAGACGGGGTTTGTCAGTTTCTAAGGAAGATTTTTTTGAGCGCCTGGCACACAGTCGGCATGGGACCCAAGTGCAGTGCATTTTCCGTTGTACTGGCCACGCTGGATTTGAAGCCCTCTTTACTCTGCTGCCCCTTTAAACCTGATCATCTGCGGGGTGTATGGTATTCTTATGGCAGAGTAAGGACTTGGTTTGAGGAATTTTTAGGCATGCAAATATATGAACCAAAATAACAATGCCGTCTTTTATATGGGCTTCATGTTTGTTTATGCGAATTCACAACTTTCAGAATATATCCTGGAATCGACACGTTTCATTCGCATGTTTTACAACTTCTTTCTGTCCCTTCAGAGGTTAAGTCTGTTGTGAATAGACAGCAGGAAACACACGACTCCCTGCACTGTGCATCGCATCAAATGTTACACACACACACACACACACACACACACACACACACACACGTTCCAAGTTAAACAGAACACAATTAGTTGTCAATTCATTGAGAAATTCTGTAGTTTGAAAGTGTCCTTTTAGTTCATCAAAATAAAATGTGGGCCATACTTACCTGGAGCTTTTAAAAGTTAGATGGTGCACAGGTTAAGGAATAGAGTTCTTTCATTGTCTTACAGGGTTAGAGTCACGCCAGGCTCTCTCAAAGGCAGCAGGGTTGTATTGGGGTGGGGGCGGGGGGGGGGGGTGTTCCACACAGAGGCCGACTCGCTGCTTGGTGGTGAGGACCTGAGAGGATTGAGAGGATCAGGCTCCACGGCTTTTGAATCCTGAGTTTCTAGACACCTTATGGTATCCAGGGTGGAAAAGCATCTACTCTTCTAGAACTTATTGTTTCTTAAAGATGATGTGGCACTTTAACATTTTTGTAGAAAATCATTTTTAACTTTACAAACTTCTCACCTCTGACCCTAGCGTTGTCATCTCAATCAAATATAACTGTTTTACATTGTTTTTTTTAATCATTAAATCCTATATACTGTATATCAAAATTGTATTGATCTGGAAACTTAGTAGCCACTTGCAATATTGGCTTTTTTCCCGCTTCTCTCCCCTATTTCAATAACTACAAATATTAAATATTTTAAAGACTTTTTCTTATGTTGCTCCCCACACATTTCAGTAAATCATTATTTGTCTAGACACCAAAAGGAAGTCAGAAACCATTGCTGGAAGTAAAAATTCTTTGGGGATTTTTATTCAATAATAGAGCAATTAAATAGGACATATTATTGAGTAATAGAAAGTACTTTCTTTACGATCTGCACACTTAGCAGGCGCATCATTAACCATGAAGTCAGCGCTTGCGTTCAGGGCCACAAAGGCTGAAAAAGCACTGTATTATACGTGGATACATTATCTTTTTTTTGGAAAATATTTAACACTTTAAATAGGAAATGAAATGCTAAATTTCATACTAAAATTGCAATTTAGTATGTTGTGATGATCTGCATAGTGATGATACCTAAATTAGATAGCAGGAACAAAATAATTAAAGCATAGCAGCAGTCTAGTCGTTTAACCAAAAGTCACACCCTGAAGCCCTAATGGGATTCCGTGACACAGTTCATGCCAAAGGATCCTGGATGCTTCTGGCCATGGGCTGATGTGGGAAGGCCATGGCAATGGCTTAATTCAGTTTACAATTAATTCAGCCTGTCAGCTTGAAGTTACATCATCTTTACAAATGTTTATTTGCAGGGGGCTATACATTGTTTTAAAATTCAGGCATAAAGTGAAGCTCTTAATATTGTTAAAATTGTGCTGTTTCAAAATCACGCATTTTTTACTGCACACAATATTCGATTTAGCTTTGCCTGGTAATGCTGGCTCCTTGCACTAACAGCACCTCCAGCTACTCGGCATTTTAAGGAGGATTTCCTGTAGGCCCTGCCCCGGTTGTCTGTGCTTTGTTGCGCGATGGGAATCAGGGCGTGAGGGGAGTTGCACAGAGAGAGAATCCATTTTGACTTACGTGTGTGTGGGCATGTGGTGCGTGTGTTGTGCATGTGTGCACACGTGTGTATCTGTGGTATGTGTGTGTGTATGTATGTGCATCTGTAAGCAGAAAGAAAAACAAATGGATCAAGACACAGAATGAGGAGACCCAGCGATGGAGCCGGGGCACCTCAGTGGGCTGACGTCTCAGTTGGTTGGGCATCGTCCCGTGCACCGAAAGGTCGCTGGTTCGATTCCTGGTCAGAGCACATGCCCAGGTTCCAGCTCGATTCCCTGTAGGGGGTGTGCAGGAGGCAGTCCATCTATGCGTCGCTCTCGCATCAATGTTTCTCTCTCTTTTTTCCTCTCTCTCTAAAAATCAATAAAAAACATTTTTTTAAAATGAAAAATAAAGAGCTTTTTATGGCCCCAGTGATATGTAAACACAGGAAAGTCCAGGCACCACGTGGGTGTCATATGAACGAGCTCCTGCAGAGACAGAGGTAGGCCTGCTTTTTATCTCTTCGGCCAGATTTATTCAGCGGCCCGATTCTCGCACTCGGGTGACTCTGGCAAGAATCATAACCTGGCACAGCTGAGCAGCAGGACTCGGGCTCCGCGGCCGGATTCCTCTGGCAGGTGAGGAGCTAGAGGGCCACGGGGTTGGCACGTTCTCACTGTGACACAGGTGGGTGCCGACCCGGCGGGAGCTGGAACCCAGATCTCCAGCCAAAAACGGAGCCTCACAAACAGTGCCCGACAAGCTCTGATTGCAGAGATCCAGGTGACAAAGGCTGCCTTCGGGGACCGCTGTCCCCATCCTCATATCCTTCCCAGAGTAACCGCTGCTCTCAGTCAATATGTGTCCCCCACACATTGTTTACTGCTTCCACATATGCACGCACATACCTGTATGTAGAAACATATGTGCATGGAAATAGATGACATTGTTCTGTAATTTAAAAAAAACAGATACTATTATACTGTAGATTTGGTTTTGCAAATGTTTATCTTGGACATTTTTCTGGATCAGCACATATGTACCCCATTCTTTCAAACTGCCGGCTGATTCCCCAAAATATAAATAAGCCCAACATAGGACGGGCATTAGATGGTTTCTACTTTCCCTCCATTAGAAACAGGGCTGGACATAGTCCTTCTCTAGCGCGCATCAGCATCACCAGAGGGGCTTGTTAGAACACCTCCTGGCCCCCAACACACTCCCCCCCCGATCCAGTAGCCCCGGGATGGGAAGACCACCCGTGTCCCTAGCATCTCTAACGAGCTCTCAGGGTGCTCAGGCGGTGGTCCCCGGAGCATGCTCTGGCCGCACGGCTGGAATGAATGTCCGCGCATCGGCCTCTGGTGCGTTCGAGAGGTTCTTGTGTGGGGGCGGGAGGGGGAGGTGGATATGAAGAGGCTTTGCCGGGTCGCGGGGCTTGTGTTTTAGTTTAAAGATGCTGAGGAACTGTCCTCGGAAGCGGCCATGTTGCTTTGTGTGTTTAGCGATTCCCCGCAGCCGTGTTTAAGCGTGAGGGCACGTGTTTCTCACAGGCTCGCCGCCTGACGCTGACAGTCTTCAGCCGGTCCCCACTGTGCTTGGTGAGGATGGCACCCGCTTTACCTCGGTCACTGGCGAGGTCGGCCATGCATAATGCACAGGCCATCTGCGTCTCCTCTTCTGTGAACTGGATATTATGTCCTAAGCACATTAAAAAGTGTTTTTATTGAGTTTTAGAGAGAGAGAGAGAGGAAGGGCGAGGGAGAGAGAGAGGGAAACTTTGATGTGAGAGAGCGAGACATCAGTCACCTGCCTCCTGTAGGCCCCCTCCGGGGATCTAGCCTGAACCCCCGGCCTGTCCCCCCTCTGTGCAGGGGGGCGGGGGGAGGACGTCCAACCCTGAGCCACACCCACCAGTGTCCTGTGCACATTTTTAAGATACGTTGTTGGTTTGTTTTTCTCATGGGATTTTAGCAATTTAAAAATATATATTTTGGGCCTTGATCCCTTCCCTGTTTTGTATGTTTGAAGATTCTCCCCCTGGTGCTGGCTCTTCTACACAACACAGTAATGGCTTTACTCGAAATTTTGTAACGTTGCCTGGATGGCACTGGTCCCTCTGAGGGTCAGGGCGATTCCAGAATAAAACGTGATTTTCCTCTTGGCCCCTCAGTCCAATTCCTGTGACCACACTGCTCAGTGGTGGCTGATGACCAGCAAATTGTGGGGAACCTGAGGGAGGGAACAGGTTGGAGACCCCCACCCCCCACAACCCTGTTAGCCGAAGGAGCATCACCGGGGAGGAGTGCCCGCCCCGGTCAGGGACTAAGACTCACATTCGGAGCCCAAGCGCAGCATCCTCCGTCTTGTGACAGAGAAATTTCTGGAAGCTCCTGAGTAAGAGCCCTTCTAAGCCGCTCTGACACAGAATCCTTCTCCTCTGACATATTATAAACATTAGGGAAAATTTAATGCCCATCTGGACAGCCCGTGTCTGCCAAGTCCTACCGCCACCAGCTGCAAAACGGCACCGACTACAAGCCATCCAGCTGCCACGCGCGCCCGGTGCCAAGAGGGAGCCGCTGCCAGCGCCGCTCCGAGCGGCTGGGCTGGGCCGCCGCCAGGCCCGGAGGAGGGTGTGCGGGGAGCACAGCCCGCGGCTCCTCCCCGCCTGCGTGCGGTTTGTGTCTGCTCCTGCTCCGGCGTCCACTGCGGGAGGCTGTGGGACTCCATCCCCGCCCTGGAAGTGGCAGCTCCGCATGTTGATCCTTCTCCCTCTGCCTTTTCTGGACTCGCTGGCATCCCCGGGCGCACACCGCCTGGCGCGGCGGGAAATGGTGTTGGCGCTCCAAGCGGGGCTTCCCCAGCTCCGGATCTCTCTCCCACCCCTAATGGCGCCCCTTTCCTTGTGTCCTTATTTGTCTGGCCTTTTGTTTCCTACAGAAATAGCAAGAAGACACTGCTTCTGCGGCCAGTGTTTCCATGAAAGTACTCTTACATTTGTGCACTGGGGCTGCAGGCCCTCCTGTTCGGCTGTTTCCCCTCAGCACAGAGGGGTTCTCCTGCCTTCCTTTCATTTTTTAAGCATTTATGTTTTGTATTGATTTCAGAGAGGAGGGAGAGGGAGAGAGAGAGACAGAAACCTCAATGCTGAGAGAGAACCATTGCTCCGCTGCCTCCCGCCCACCCCACCCTGGGGATCGAGCCCGCACCTCAGGCGTGTGCCCTGACTTGCAGGCTTATAGGTCGACGCTCACCCGCTGAGCACCTGGTCTGGCTCTTCCTTCCTTTGAGGAGCAAGTGGTTTTCCAGTTCAGAAGATAAACTCTTCGTTGACATCTGTGGTGGAGTGTACCAGGGCTGCCAAACATTCATCTTCTTGCCCCCCGCACCCCCTCCCCACCCTCTGTGCTTCCCTGTGGGTAGATTGATCACTCATCTCCTCTTTGTTGAAGTCGGCAGAAACCACATGACTTGCCGTGGCCAATGAGCTGTGGGCGGCGGTGTGGTGTGTAACTGCCTGCAGTGGTGTGAAGAGCCAGCTTGCTCTTTGGGATGATGCTCTTCCCTGCACCAGAAGAAACGTGATGCTCGGGTGGAGGCTGCACGCCCTGGGGGCGTGTCATGCTAGTAAAACAAAGCCGTCTTCTTCAGAACCGCTGAGAGATTTGGGGCTACTTGTTACTGCAGCATCACCAAACCTATTGTGACTGATGCAGTGTCCTTTCACTTGTAGATCTCCGCAATAAGACAACATGTTGAGATCACTGAGTAGGACATGGAATAAGAAATCTAGACAGTTATCCCTAAAAGCCGGCAGTGCTTGCCTGCTGATGTGCAGAGGGCCAGGTTAACATGGGATCTAGGGATGTGAGAAACCGCAGGGGTCTCCGAGTTCTTCTCATCAAGCCCTCGCATCTGCACAGAAGGAAATAGGCTCAGAGATGTTCAGAGACACTAAGTTAGGCTCCTGGTTGGTGGGACGCCACGGCCCAGCTCCCACTCCCATGCTGTCAATCATGCCTTCTCCTGAGTTTCTCAGCCCACTTAGCCTCGGGAAAAGACCAGAGAAGATCCTTAAATACACATTTTCTACCATTTTATGTGAAATATTTCTGAGAACCTTAAACCCATGAAACGCCCATTAAGCCCCAGATGGTCTCCCATCCCCTGCACTACTGCTTCCTGTGGAGGGTGGCTCATGTCAACACATCTGAGAGAGGCGTGTTCAGAGAAGCGAAGCTACTGTCCAGCACAGGCGCAAGAGGCTTTCCTTTCGGGCCCTGTCCCAGGACACCTGCACCCCCGCTTCCCTTCACTAGACCGCACAGCGAAGGCCTGGCTGTGCCATGTTTTTCTAAATCCGCCCTGGCTCACTGTATTTTAGGACACATGACGGGTCTGCGCACTTCCTGGCTAGCAGCCCTTCCTATTTTGTGAGTGGTTACTCCTCCGTAATAGCCGACGCTGCCGTTTACGCAGTGCTTACTGTTACACTCCATTCAGGTGCGAACGTGTGATGGGTTATTATTACTCCTCATTTACAGAAGAGACAACGGAGGCGCAGAACAGTTAAGTAACTTGTCCCAGGTCACACAGTAAGTGAGTGGCAAAGCTGGGATTTGTGCCCAGCGTGGCTAGCTACACTGTCCCTCAAATGACTGACTGACTGACAGTGACTGAATGTTGGATAATGACGAAAGTAACATGGCAGCAGCAGCAACCGTGTAATGACTATCAAGTGAAGTACGTGAAGGTGCTATGTATCCTTACGCTGATTTGCGATCCCTAAAGCATGTATTACAGTAACCTCGGGCATGGAGGCTCCATGACATTGGGTGATTTGTGCAAAGCCACGTGAAGGCGAACCTGAAGTTCAAGGCCAGGTCCGTCTGACTTCGGCGTCGGTCCTCCCGTCTCCTGGCCACGGGGCATCTCCTGTTCATGGCCTCTCTACAGAAAGGCAGGGTGACAGAGCGAAGAAGCCGTGCTTAGCGAATGTTTGCTGCTTCACATACCACACAAGCCACCGTGAGTAAGAGTGAGGGCCTTTCACCTGGAGACAAGCCTCTGCGCAGGGTGGAGGCAGCCGTCGGATCCGGGAGGTGGTGGAGGGGAAACGGTTGGCTGGTTGCCTGGCCCAGGTGCCCGCTGATGTCTTTTTCACCCTAAGCCTCTGTGATGCTGTAATCCCCACAATATTTCTCCCGGAGAGCTGCTCTTTTTGAAGTGTGACATAGGGGTGAAGAGCATTAGGGTGCTCCAGCGGCCTCGCTGTGATGTCACTCATGGGGCTGGCAGTAAAACTGGGTCCTTTCTCGCAGAGAGCGTGTTCCCTGTGATGGGTTTCGCAGCGTTGGCCGTGCGGGAATGTCTTTTGCAGAGATCCCCAGAGCCTGAGTGGAACTCCTGCCGCTGACCGTGCGGAAACTGTTTTCTAGCCAGGCACCCTGGACGGAACCTATTTGAAGGTTGCATGTGTGTTTTCATTTTTAATTGATGGCAGCTAAGAAGTGGTTGCGAAGGACACGGGCTCACTGTGGGAATCACTGCGTATCTGAACTTGAGGGCACAGGCACTAGCCTCTCAGGTCCACCAGCCTGGGGCAGGGCTATGGGAAGAGGCTACCTTTGTTCTTCTACTCCCGCGCCTCTAGGGCAGGTGGGGATGGGGGAGTTGGAAGGTGCTGGGGGCTCTGTAGGGAACAACCTGTGTTATTGAGGATAGTTTTAGATAGTGGCCTAAGTGAGATAGGAGTTATTTCTTTCTTACTTAGAGTTGGGCATTAATAATCCTGGCCTGGGGGGTTGGCGGCTCTAGGCTGTCCAAGACCCCGCCTCCCGCCTTCAGTTGCACCGCCCTGGTACCTGCCTTGTCTGTCACTCTGTGGCTCACCACCGTGCCCAGAGGTGAGCCCGGGGGGATGGGGAGAAGGGCTGGTGCATATATGTCTGCATCTGTGTCTTAGTCTGAGTCTGTGTCTGAGTCTGTGTCTGAGTCTGAGTCTGTGTCTGAGTCTGAGTCTGAGTCTGTGTCTGAGTCTGTGTCTGAGTCTGTGTCTGAGTCTGAGTCTGTGTCTGAGTCTGAGTCTGAGTCTGAGTCTGAGTCTGAGTCTGTGTCTGAGTCTGTGTCTGAGTCTGAGTCTGAGTCTGTGTCTGAGTCTGAGTCTGTGTCTGAGTCTGTGTCTGAGTCTGTGTCTGTGTCTGTGTCTGAGTCTGTGTCTGAGTCTGAGTCTGTGTGTCTGAGTCTGTGTCTGTGTCTGAGTCTGAGTCTGAGTCTGTGTCTGAGTCTGAGTCTGTGTCTGTGTCTGTGTCTGAGTCTGAGTCTGTTTCTACTTCTACATCTATATCTACTATGTATCTATATTTATCTATTTCCCTGTCTATATCTGCATTTACATCTACATCTACCATATCTATTATATATCTGCGTTTATCTATATTTATCTCTCTCTAGAAAGAGTCTGAGGAATTGGCTCATGTGATTATGGTTGCGAGTGGGCCAGCAGGTGGGGCCCCAGAGGAGAGCGGGTGCCCAGGCCAGGTCAGGAGGCTGCTGCCACAGAGTCCCACTCAGGGGAGGCCAGGCTTTGTTCCGTGCAGGTCTGCAGCTGCTTGGACGAGGCCCACCTGCACTGTGAGGGGCACTTTGTTTTACTGAAAGTTCACAGATTAAAGGTTAATCTCATCCAAAAGCTCGCTCACAGACACACCCAGAATCACGTTTACCACATCTCTGGGCACCGTGGCCCAGCCAAGGCGACCTATAAAGTGTGCCATTATCATGTGTAAACTTGTTCCTCCCTCTGGGGGAATACAGAGTTGCAGTGTTATTTTGAGAGTATAAATGGTCCCCAAAGAGCTGAAGCACTAAGGCTGGGATGCTGGTGACGTGGAGGGAGGAGCAGGGCATCCACAGCCCTAGGGCGGGAGGGCCTGGGGGCGGGGGGGGGGTCCCCTGTGCCCAGAGGTCCAGCATGTCATCGATCCACGCAGAGAGGAGACGGTGAGAGGATCGCAGGGAGGAAGATGCAGGGATACCAGGGAGAGAGACAGCCCTCAGCTCCCACCGCCTTCGCCTTCTGCCCAGGTCTCTCCCTTTGCTCTCGGCCTGTCACCCCCCTCCCCCCTTATTTAGTGACCTGCTGGTGGCTCCCTACCACTAGGCTTATTTGGAAGCAATAGATAAATGTCAGCACTTAGAAGCCATGAAACATCCTAACTGGCCCCCCTAGACTAATAAACATAAAAAAAAAACCTGATTCAGGCAGCCTGATGGGCTCATTGGTGAGAGGGAGATAAAGTTTCCCTTCAGGACATTTATAATTTACATAATAAAAAGCTTTCCACCTTCCAGTCCAGGAGCAAAATTAATTACCAGCCCCTGGTACCTCCTGGAACAGTTTTTGCTTGAACTGGCAGGAACAGTTTGTGAACTCTGAAATGAGGGTGGGGGGCCCAGGAGGGGGTGTTGGGGAGGCAGGTAGAGAGGGGAGCAAGGCACCCACAGCTCACTTTGCAATGGCCTGAAACAGGGTGTGTGTGTGTGGGGGGGGGGGGAGTGGGTCTCCACATTTCACAAAGACATCTGTGGCTCGACCTGTCTTTTCAGAGCAGTCAGTACAAATAATTCGCTAATGATAATGGACTTGGCAGTCGGAGGCCTCCTGGCCTCCCCTCGGACAGATGTTGAATGGGCACTCACCAGAAGGGTCGTCCCCATTATGCCCTGCAGTCCTGCTTGTCCTCTTCTCCTCTGGGCACCGGTTCAAACCACAAATAGCAAAGCTGGCGCTCCTGTGCCCTGGCCCTGAGGACGTGTGCACGGCCCAGAGGCCTCCGGGAGCCAGGCAGGGTCTCTCCTTCCAGTCCCCCGCCCATACTCTTCAGAGAGCCAGCAGCATTGGCCTAATGTCCTTTCCTCCCATCAACAGTTACTTTATTCCTTTCCCTTTATGTGTGTATGTGTGTATGTATGTGTGTATTTACTTTTATTTTAAATCTTTATTGTTAAAAGTATTAATATGCCCCCCGCCACTGACCCCTTCTCACCTGTCCCAGCACCCACATCCTGCCCCAGGCCTTCACCCCCCTATTGTCTGTGTCCATGGGGTATGCCTATATGCATACAAGTTCTTTGGTTGATCTCTTCCCACTCACCCACCCTTCCCTGGCCTTCCCTCTGAGATTTGACAGTCTGTTCCATGCCTCTATGTCCCTGGATCTATTTTGTCCATCAATTTATTTTGTTCATTAGATTCCACATATGAGTGAGATCATGTGATACTTGTCTTTCTCTGATTGGCTTAGTTTGCTTAGCATAATGCTCTCCAGTTCCCTCCACGCCGTCTCAAAGGTAAGAGATCCTTCTTTTTTACAGCTGTGTAGTATTTCATGGTATAAATGTACCACAGCTTTTCTATCCACGCATCTCCTGATGGGCACTGGACTGTTATTTAATTCTCCCCACTATCCTGTAGGGCGGCAGGTGGCCCACGCTGCCTCGGAGTTTTGCAGATTGAGAGATAACGGTAAAGAGACGTAACACGGTTCACCTTCCACTGAGGAGCTGGTATAGAATTCAATCTCATGTCCACAGGGCATAGGGTCTCCTGGTGGACAAGAAGGCTCAACCAAGGTCTCTGGGAAGTGGATCGGACTGTGGAGGTGAAGATGCAAGTCAAAGTCTCCTACCTTTTGTGAAAGAGGAACCATTATTGATTTAATTTTCATGCTATTTTATAGTAATTATGACACCAGATTACAAAAGGACAGAGCAAAAGATGGTATGGTACAAGTATATTTTTTTGTTTTTGACCTCCTTTAAGCTTGATTTGCTGTCTTATATAAGCAGAATATCACCAGGTATTCAACAGTTCAGAATGTGGAGGGAGAGCAAGCTGGGTGGGCCTTCAGCACCTGAAGCACAGTCCACCTCAGAGTCCTCGGGGCCCTCTCTGCCTCCCCTGTGTCTATGCGCCACCCGGTTCACATTTCCGGGGTCATTTCTGGAACCCAGTGTCCTTGGAGGTGCAGAGCACCCATGCTTAATTAATGCTCTCCAGGAAATGGTTAAGTCAAGGTCACCGCAGAACCGGTTTTATAGGGGAAGGGGCCAGAATCAGTTCCGACACAGTGCAGACAGCCTTTCCCCTGGTTTTGGTGTTAGGTGTCCTGAATAAATTGACCAGAGGAGTGACAGGATCTAACTGCAGAGCAACGGGGATTTGTAAGTCTTTGATCTGAGTATAAGATGGAAGCTGAGGATAGCTTAAGGATGGTTCTACTTTGGGAAATATTGCTTTACTCTTTCTAGTAGAAACTACACATGTTGGATGGGCAAGGAGCTGGGGGTGACTGCAGTGGGGTGTGCATAGGGCAGAGGGTGGGAAAGACTGCCAGGCTCATCTCCTGCAAGGCCTCCTGTCCTGGGGGTGTTTGGACTCCATCCCCTAGACCAGTGGTCGGCAAACTGGCCACTTGAGTGTGGCTCTTCCACAAAATACCATGTGTGGGCGCGCACGTACAGTGCGATTGAAACTTCGTGGCCCGAGCCACGGTTTGCTGACCACTGCCCTAGGCCAAAGGGCCTAGGAGGACAGGGAGGTGAGCAGGGAGGGGAGACAAACTAGCTCAGGATGAGCCAGAGACCTCTCCAACTCCCCTCCCACACCATGTCCCAGGCAGGAGGGAGGAAGGGCAGTTATTGTAGAAATGGTGGCAGGTATAAAAGTTTCCGGGAGAGATTTGAGTAAATTCTCTTCCCTCCACCCTTTGGCCCCTGAGACTCCCCCTCCCCCCACTGGAAGCCCTGGAAAGGGAAGGGTGTCTGTAGGCAGGCACGCACCGGGATGCCTCTCAGCGCTCTCACTGGTGTTGGGAGTGAATGGTGGACGGACACAGGTCAAGGGCAGGTCAGCACCCGGTAGTACAAAGCCTGGCGGGCTCAGGTGTGAACGAAGTAGGAGGCATCAGAGAATGATGGTGCTTCTGGGCCATGGGGGAGGGAGGAGGTGGCTCCCTCCCTGACCCGTCGCAAAGGCAGGAAGCAGGAGAGGAAGCAGTTTATGCTGAGGCAGCCGTAGGACTTCCCGGGAGGCGTTTCAATAGCAGCCCAGAAAGATGGAGGTGTGGTTTTGGAGAGTGTTCTGTCTTCAAATGCATAGGCTTGTTCCGTAGTCCTAGCTAATCTGTCTAAATATCAGCGATAACTTCCTTTTAAAAAAATAACTCTTTTCTGTAAACTCTTTCATTAGCATTTATGAGGACGATGAGGTACAGGACGGGATGCGTGGGTTTTCTTTCCCTACGTAGAGTAGATCCTGTGTATTTTAATACCTTTTCAATTGAATTTTCCCTCTAAATGTTTGACTACTATTCTTCCTTTTTCTAAAATTGATTTTAGAGAGGGAGTGAGGGAGAGAGAGAGAGAGAGAGAGAGAGAGAGAGAGAGAGAGTTCGGTTGCCTCCTGCACGTGCCCTAACTGGGGACAGAACCTGAAACCTGGGTATGTGCCCTGACCGATGGTCAAACCCACCACCTCTTGGCGCACGAACGATACTCCAGCCAACTGAGCCGCCCGGGCCAGAGTGAGACATCTCCTCTTGAGCCTACCTCTTCCTCTCAACGCACATTGCTCCCATTCCAGAAGCTGACTTTATTCCGTTCCGCACGTTGAAGATTCAGGGGTCACGAGGGCTTAAGAAAATAAGGACATTGTTGAAAGTAAATGATAAGATCAAGTAAGGTCAGGGGAGAAGAGAAGATGACAATACGTGATTAGCAAGCCCACATTAAATGTAACCGAAGACAGAGGTGCCCAGGCCAGGAAGGGTCCTGGGAAAGGGGAGGCGAAGAGAGCCGACGTGTACTCGTGTGGATGTTCTCTTCTTGTATAAATCTGAAGTCAAATTTGGCGTTGGGTTCCTGGCAGTGCAGACGCGGCGCACGGCGTGCTGGAGAGGGAGGCTTGCTGCTTTTAGCTCTCCCCATTCTGCCGGTTCAGACGACTTCTCCCGGGTTCAGTCTATGGCAATGACATGCAAATCATAAACATGAGAGCTGGCCTCCGGGGAGAGGGGCCTGGCTGCGAGCCAAGGTCTGTAACACAGAGAAAAGGCATATTTCTTTGTCACACACAGTAGATTCTCCCCGAGGGGTTCAGCGATGGGAAGAAAAGGATGGGGAGGGGGTGAGCGAGTGGTGGTGGAAATCAGATGACGCTCTTCTCTCCTATGAAAAACCAAACACAAACAAACCCTTGTGTGAGTGGGAACGCAGACAAGCCGAGGCCTCGCAGCCCCTCTTCACGGCACACTCCATCTACCATCGTCATGGCCCCGGGTGTCTGCTGGGAGGGCCTCGGTGACCAAGCCCTGTGCCCAGATACCGGCATTGATCACCGGCCGACTTGGGGTGGGGAAGCTGTCAAGGAAGTTTGCATTTATTTTTCAAACATTTTGCATTCAGGAAAATTCGGAATACATTTTCCCAAGCACTTTCCCTTTGAATATTTAAACCCAAGCGAATTCTGAAGGAAATTTAATCCACATGTTTCTGATTCATTTACACTTAATTCATCAAATTGTTGTTTTGTAAGAGTCATTTGATGTCCAAGAGCTTTATGAGGGTTTCGGGTATTTTTTTTTTTTTATATAAACCCTCTTATTTGAAACAGGATGTTGTTCATGCCAACAATGACCCTGAGCAGCGGGCAGAAGAGCGTCCATCGGAACGTGACCTTGGGACCGCCAGGTGCAGGCAGCGGGAGGTGAGGCCGGAAGCGGAGGTGAGAGAGACGTGGCCAGCAGAGCACAGGGAGCAGTTTCGTGTCTTTGCTTGGGTGCCGGGAGCGCAGCCTTTCAATGTCACAGAGAAAAATAAGCGCAGCGGACGCCTTGTCCACGGGAGGCCTCGGCGTCTGCGTGGGCTGCTCACGGAGGGGGTTTTCCATGGTCGAGGCACGAGGGTTTGGGGCTCCTGTGCTTTCCAGGGGCATCTGAGCCCCGAGTGGAAAGGTTGTAATTGATTTTCCAAACCAGCTTTATGTAAGGAGGCCAAACACCGGCAGTTCTTAACATAGCTGCTTCTCTTTTTAAATATATTTTTATTGATTTCAGAGAGGAAGGGAGAGGGAGAGAGAGATGGAAACATCAGTGATGAGAGAGGAGCATTGATCAGCTGCCTCCTGCACGCCCCACACTGGGAACTGAGCTCACCCCGGCCATGTGGCCTGACTGGGAATCGAACCAGGACCCCCTGGTTCATAAGTCGACGCTCAACCACTGAGCCATGCCGGCCGGGTAACACAGCTTATTCTTTTTAATGCCTCAGGCCAGGCTTCATCTGCACAGGAGCTGCTGGCCTCCACATCGCTGTCCGCGGCAAGGACTCAGCCTTCCCTGGCAGCTGGCATCTGGGGCCAGACATGGAGCTTTGCCCTCCTGGTCAGGCTGGCTTGCCTCTCCCCTCCGTCCCCGGAGCTGATTCTAACTCGCCCCTCACAGCAGAAGGCCAGCTCCTTGAAGAAACATCTTTGGGATTAAACCCACTCTGTTTTGACCCAAACACCTACTCCTGGAGGCCCCCTCCCCCACTAGTGTTGTTGCCACTGTCTTCGTTTTGGTGAGGGTGAGCTTCCCATGTGACAAGACTGTCAGAAGAATTAAGATGAAAAGGCAAGCTCTCTAGCAGTATGGCTCAGTGGATAGAGCCTCAGCCTGTGGACTGAAGGGTCCTGGGTTTGATTCCCGTCAAGGGCACATACCTCAGTTGTCGGCTCCCAGCACATGTGGGAGGCAATCAATGGATGTGTTTCTCTCACATCGATGTTTCTCTCTCTCTCTCTCTCTCTCTCTCTCTCTCTCTCTCTCTCTCTCTGTGTCTCTCCCTCTCCTTTCACTCTCTCCAAAAATCAGTGGAGAAATATCCTCGGGTGAAGATTAAAATATAAAAGAAAATAAGGCAAGATGCAGAGCATCGTGAACCACAGCCTAGCAAGCATGTCAAACTCGCGGAATGCGGCCCTGGGACACTGACTGTTGTCTGCTGACACGGGTAAAGGAAAAACATTATCTTTCATCATTTACAAATATGATCAAGGTAATTTCTGAGTTGGTTGACTTTAAAGCAGTGGTTCTCAACTTTCCTAATGCCGCAACCCTTTAATACAGCTCCTCATGTTGTGGTGACCCCCAATTTCATTGTTACAAATGGAACATAATAATTAAAGCATAGTGATTAATCACAAAAACAATATGTAATTATATATGTGTTTTCCGATGGTCTTAGGCGACCCCTGTGAAAGGGTCGTCCGACCCCCAAAGGGGTCGCGACCCACAGGTTGAGAACCGCTGCTTTAACGACAGGATTTTTATACCACGTATAATCTGACCCACGTTGCCGAATTATTTATATTTCATACGTACATTTTACACACGTAAGTATAAGTTGGCTTTTAGATGTTTTCAGAAAACAGTGCTTTGAACCCAGGATAGAAATTTGATTGAGACTTGCTGCAGTCGAAAATAAAATAATTACAGGGCAGATTCGGTGTTCTGGCTTTGCGTTCATGCTTGTAACTCCCGGCCAGGCTCTGCGATCAGCGTGCAATATGCATTTCACCGTCGTGACCTTGGTTGATTCTGTCTGAACCGGCGCAATGGAGTTACGAGAAAGCAGCCGAGGAGGGTCCCCGTGGAGAAGTTACGGGGAATTTTGTTCGCCTTTTCACTGCCAGGACAGGGCTTAAGTGGAAACTGAGAATACGAAGCATTGTGCTTTGCCTGCTGATGGCTAATCTGTACTCCAGACTTCAGAAATCCTAGTTTCCAACACTCGGATTGATACCAGGCGTGTGAGTGCTTTGAGAGAAAGTAGATGCGATTACCTTTTGTCCTTCAAGGTTCCTATTGGTAAAATGGACTAAGTGGTACTCGTTTTCTTGAAGAAATGTGAAAGCAGATTAAAAAAAAAATGCTTAAAGACAGAAACCTGTTACATAGTGAGAAAAGGCATGGTGTGAAAAATAAACAGCAGTGCGAAAATATGGTGAAATAAGGAAAATTCTTCCTCCGTATTAAGTTATTTCATCAGAAGGACTGAGGTTAGAACGGAAGCTTCATGGAGATGGGCCTTCGTGCTTATTTTGTTCACTGCAATATCTCAAGTCCCTGAAACAGGTCCTGGCACATCGTAGGCATTCAGTAAAGATCTGTTGAATGGCAGGATGGATGGATGACTATCAGGAAACTAGGCCCAGCAAGGGAGTGCCCGCCTGCCTGCCTTCTTTCTTCCTTCTCAGACAGAGCAGTGACTGACAGGTGGGGACACGGAGATGGGTAGGCAGCCATGGAGCTGTGTGTCCTGAGAAGGAGAGAGAGAGAGAGAGAGAGAGAGAGAGAGAGAGAGAGAGAGAGAGAGAGGAGAGAGAGAGGTATCTAATCATATGTCTTCCTCTTCTTAAAAGGATACTAGTTTCATTGATTAAGAGCCCCACCCCTATGTCCTCATTTAACCTTAATGATCTCCTTCAAAGCCCTATCTCAAATACAGTCACATTAGAATTTAGGGCTTTATTGTGTGTGTCTGTGTGTGTTTGTGTGTACACACACACACACACACACACACACACACTAGAACAGTGATGGCGAACCTATGACACGTGTCAGAGGTGACATGCTAACTCATCTTTTTGGTTGATTTTTCTTTGTTAAATGGCATTTAAATATATAAAATAAATATCAAAAATATAAGTCTTTGTTTTACTATGGTTGCAAATATCAAAAAATTTCTATATGTGACACGGCACCAGAGTTAAGTTAGGGTTTTTCAAAATGCTGACACACTGAGCTCAAAAGGTTCGCCATCACTGCACTAGAGGCCAGGTGCACAAAATTCATGCACTCGGGGGGGCCCTCAGCCCAGCCTGTGCCCTCTTGCAGTCTGGGAGCCCTCGGGGGATGTCCGACTGACGGCTTAGGCCCACTCCTAAGCCATCAGTCGGACATCCTTAGTGCTGCCAAGGAGGCGGGAGAGGCTCCCCGTCACCGCCACTGTGCTCACCAGCCGTGAGCCCGGCTTCTGGCTGAGCAGTGCTCCCCCTGTGGGAGCACATTGACCACCAGGGGGCAGCTTCTGCATTGAGCATCTGCCCCTTGGTGGTCAGTGTGCATCATAGTGACTGATTGTTCTGCTGTTCGGTCAATTTGCACATTAGCCTTTTATTATATAGGATATGGGGGGCATAATTGAGTACAGAGCAGGTGGTTAAGCAGTCCATTCACAGGTTGCAGTGGAGATGCCAGCACTCAGGGCATCTCTGAGGCTCATCCAGCAGGAGTTTTCCTGAAGCAGTCACAGCCATTAGAAATGCAGGACTCCTCATGGGCCAGGTGGTACAGTGTGTGGTATGCTCACTGCCCCCCCATTTAAAGCACTGTAACGACTTGGTCATGCCACGAGTATACGGAAAGGCTGTGGCCTGCTTTATGGTTGGAAAGCCTAGGCAGAAGGCATGCTCCTTAGGAAGACAGCCCATCTATTTCTTTATTTCACTTATTTTTAAAGGCAAGTTATATACTGGAAACAGTACTTAGGCTTTCAAATTCTTATGCAAACCACTGAAAATGCAAATCATTTACCAGTAATGTCAGCATTTTTGAGGGGATGTTTATTCCTTCCAATGTTGAAAATCTCACTTTCAAAATTTAGAGCCAGAAGGACCCTCAGAGAAATCGATGTTCTCATTTTATTTACGAGGCACCGCAGACCCGGCGAAGCCATGAGACTTGGTGAATGTCTTGCAGTGAGTCTGAGGCAAAGGCGGCGGGGGCAGGGAGCAGGAGGAGGGGGAGCCCGGGTTCCAGACGGTCTTGTAAAAATGCCCGGGGCCCCCTCTTGGGCTGACTTTGACCTACACATTTGCTCTTGGGCCTCATTTAATCAATCAGCAAACAAGCGTTCAATGAATATGTACTTTATGCTCAACAGCAATAGACAAGAGCATGACATTTTGTCTCAAGAGATACCCAGTCTGGTTTTGGATGACTAAAATTTAAGAAAAAAGAAAAATGCGAGAACAAATACAATTTCACAGAAGCAGCTAAACTCCTAGTGGGCTTGTAAAGACGGCTTGGTTTTCCCAGAGTCTTTCGAGGGGCTCTGGGTCAGATCTGGACTTGAGCTCAACTTTGGTGCTAACTAGGTGAGCAGTCACTGGGCTTTCTGAGCCTCAGTTTCCCCATCTGTAAAGGGGAGAGTATAGGGCTAGGGACAGAGACATTTGAGCCACTGGGGTGGTTGTTGTGGCTGTTGTTGCCCCACTACTATGAATGCAGCGGCCACCCATGTCCCCACCTCTTCCAGTGACGGCACCCAGAGATGAGCCTCCAGCGGGCCCTGCATTTTTATGGAATGAGCATCCTTTCCCACCTTCTTTAGGAGGCTCCTGTTTGCAAGACCTGAGTGTAGTTCTTCCGTGACCCTTGCTCACTGCACCATAAATATCTCATTCTTCTCCCTCCTCTTTGGTGAATTGGAGGAAAACTCAAACCTTGTTTCTCTACTTCTGTTGTAATGAACCTTTACCACGTTTCCAGGGGCGGGCAAACTTTTTTGACTCGAGGGCCACAATGGGTTCTTAAACTGGACTGGAGCAAAAGCGTGGATAGAGTGTTTGTGTGAACTAATATAAATTCAAAGTAAACATCATTACATAAAAGGGTACGGTCTTTTTTTTTTTTAGTTTTATTCATTTCAAACGGGCCGGATCCGGCCCGCGGGCCGTAGTTTGCCCACGGCTGGAATAGACACATACGCATGTTATAATATAGGAGCTAAGAGGGTCTTGGGGTATGAATCCTAGCTCTGTGTCCGCCTGTCGTGAGAACTTGAGCAAATTACTTATCGTCCACGGGCTCTGATTTCCTTATCTGTGAAATGGAGATAATCATATATTCATATCCTATGATTGTGGTCCTTGACCAAGCTGGTCCAGGAGAAATATTACTGGTGTGGAGACCAGCACATAGTAAGCACTGAATACATATCAGCCATTATTATCATTATTCATAGCATCAAGACTTTTAGGAGGAAATAAAATTACTTTGTGTAGGACAACTTTGAATAAAGAAGGAGATCTCAGCACAGATTACCCAGTCATTGATCGATAATGTTCCAGGCATGATGATAAGTCCTGGGGAATAAGAATTCTTTGGGTTCCTGGAGAAACTATTGGGGAAACAGGAGGGAAACCCATAATGATGTGGTAAATGGAGGGAGGTACCCATAAGGGCCCAGATATGGAGAGAGCAGTCTCTCTTCAGGGAAGGAGGAAGAGCTAATCTGAGGCCTGAAAGCCTGGTGAGGAGGTGGCTGGGTGGATGAGCAAGTCCAAGGATGCTCTGGGCAGAAGGACTGGCATGTTTAGGACATGCAGGCGCGAGAGAACCACATAGTGTCAGAAGGCAGCAAACGGTAGGGCACATGGAGTGTGGCAGGAAGTGGAGCTGGAGCTGGTAGGCAGGCACTGGCATACAAAGGGCTATGACAATTAGAGTATCGATTTTATCATGAAAGCCGGTATTGCCTACACTGTGTTCCTTGCTGTGCTAATTGGTGTTCCATTGATAAAATGCTGAAGCTTGACAACTTTGAGAAATGTTGGGCACAAAAAAATGAAATAGTGTTTCTTACTGTAGGATTTATCAGAACTATTGGTATACCAAGAAAGGGATATATTACTTTCTCAAAACGGAATTGATTTTAAAGTAATGTTTATATTGATCGACTATTAACATCCAGTTCCAGAGAACAATGAGGAATTTTGAGAGGAGTAGCATATGATCATATTAATTTAGGGTTAGCGTCAAGGAGGGGAAAGATATAGTTGAAAGATATATTTGTTTTATGAGTATAATGATTATTCTGAAATTGGGCAATAAAAATATGTCATCTAATCCAAAGGGATTGCTCGTTAGAAATTAAAACACTGAGTAGTTCTTCTTTACAAAGCAAGGTGGTGCTTCTGCGGCCAGTGCTGCTTCCTGCAGGGGAATCTCAGTGAGCTGGGCGAATGTTCACTAGAATTCTTGTAGCTCAGCGCTGTAGGCGCTTACACAGGTGCACAGGGAAACTGGGGCGCAGAGCTGCATGTCCACTCCCCAGCTCCCCCACTAACTGCGACCATGAGCAGGCCATTCACTCTTTCTAATCCCACTTTTCCCAAATTGTGAAGGGGCGCTGATTCCTGCCCCCGGAGCTGTGCTGATGGGTTGGCGCCTCTGCAGGATTCCTTAAATGAATAGCCATCCCCCCACCCACCACCCACCCCCGTGGAAGCTGGCCTGCCCGGGCACCCAGCAACATCCGCTGGCCCGTCGGTGACAGCGGGTCGTGCGTGGTCTTTGGGCTGCGTGAGCGAAGGGCTGTGGCTCCGCGCACACGTGGACTTTCAGCATCGGACCGTCAGCTCCGCGGGATGAGTGGGAGCCGGGCTGCCCACGAGGCCTCTCCTAACAGGGCTTCCCGGGCTCCTGAAACAGAGGCTCTGCCTGCGGCGTGGGCAGCAGGCGGCTCCCGTTTCCAGGGCGGTGTCCCCCGCGGCAGCTCACCTTGACCGGGAAGGGGTCCCACCTTGGAGGGTCCTGGTCCGGTCTGCCCCGCCCTGGGGCTGCGCGGGCCCTGGGTGCCACCCCTGGCCGGGCAGCCGTGTGCGGGCAGCCGTGTGCGGGGCAGCCGTGTGCGGGCAGCCGAGCGCGGGGCAGCCGGGTGCGGGCAGCCGTGTGCGGGCCGCCGGGTGCGGTGCTCAGTGAAAGAGAAAAGGTGGGGCAGGAGCTCAGGCGTCAGCTGCCTTGCAGCTCGGGGGCTGTCCCTCAGCGCGAGGCCCGCCAGCTTCTGGTGTTGGATCCATGACCTCTGAGCGCCTTTGGCAGATTCTCTCTCCCTTTTCCGTGCCGGCTCCACCTCGAAGCCCTGGTCCCCACATCGGCTGCCTCTGTTGCTTGTATCTTTTCATTGAGGTGGAAACTGTCAGGGGTGATAGTTCACACCAGTGGGCCGAGTGACAGCGATAGCATAAACCCAGCTGCCTTAAAGCGCAATCGTGTTTTCTGGAATTTATGAATCTCCTGGACTTGGTTGTGAAGCGAAGAGCTGAGGAAAGATGACAGAATCAGCATTGATTTCCCGGTGGCACAGCAGCGGCTTTCCACCCTGTGCCCAGCAGGGGGCAGTGTTCATCTGTGAATGCTGGCGCCGGGCGGGCGGTGCTCACAGAACCCATCACCGGAGCTGACAATCCCAGGCCGTGCAGAGCGAACATCCGAGGTTCTTCCCCAGCATGGATTTCCCGGATAAAAGCCTGACGGGCTGGGAAGCCTAGATTTGCTCTGAGTTCCAGCATTAAAACAAAAGCACCCGTCACACGGGACGCCGGAGACTTTCTGGCAGCCTGCGGCGTTGTCACCATCGGGAATAATGTTTTGCTCCCTGGGTCGTGGGGATGGTGGCACAGCCACTGCAAACCACTCGTCCTGTCAGAGCCGCTGAGCTAGAGGCTTGCTTTGGGTCAGCATCCTGAAGCATCAAACACGCAAAGACAGAGGAGACAACTTGCTACATGCAGTAGGCCCCACCCGGCAACGGAGGCCTCCTCATTCTTTCAGTAGCAGCTTCTAGCCCAGCAGGGTAGCTCAGTGGTTGAGCATTGACCTATGAACCAGGAGATCGTAGCTCGATTCCCGGTCAGGGCACATGCCCGGGTTGCGGGCTTGGTCCCCAGTAGGGGTGTGCAGGAGACAGCCAGTTAATGGTTCTCTCTCATTAATGTTTCTATCTCTCCCTCTCCCTTCCTTTCCGAAATCAATAAAAAATATATTTTTTAGAAAATAGCCTCTTCTAGCTTCCCCAACAGAAGTGAGCTGTTCACCTGTGACAGCGGTTCTCAACCTGTGGGTCGCGACCCCTTTGGGGGTCGAACGATCCTTTCACAGGGGTCGCCTAAGACCATCGGAAAACACATATATAATTACATATTGTTTTTGCGATGAATCACTATGCTTTAATTATATTCAATTTGTAACCATGAAATTGGGGGTCACCACAACATGAGGAACTGTATTAAAGGGTCACGGCATTAGGAAGGTTGAGAACCACTGACCTATGGTGACTTGGATTTTGAACGAATCAGGATATGTTGCAAGTCAGGTTAACCAACTGTATAATATACAATAAACGCATAAAGACTCTTCTGAAAGTAAAAATTGTCCAACATGCATTCGTGCGTGTCTCCTTAGCCTCTGCCCCCTGTTACACCACCACCCACCCCCCAAATTCTGAGAGGCGGGGCTGGGGAAGGAGGGAAGGTCTGCTCCCCAGTGGCCGAGGAACCAGCATTCGGGAATGTGGGTGAGGTCAGGATCAGTGGCCACACTGCTTCCAACAATGAAGTCTTACTTCAAACACCAGGTCTTCATTTTTACTAAAACGAGAAACACACAATTTAAGGAAACATTTAGGATTCTTTTTTCCCCCCACGTTCTTGAAGAATTTCACTTTTTCTTCCAAGACATGGTTTCTAGTAACTTCCCCATACAGCCTGGGCTTCCTGTGACTGACAGTTTATTGCAGCGCCTGACGCAGTTTATGGTGCGATTACAAAATTTAACAGAAATATGTGAGGATGACGTGTTTGCAAAGGTTGTGCAATCCTCTAAGTGAGCAGAAGCAGAGTTCCTTTGGAAGAGTTAAGTGGATCTTAAGGGCTAGCACCCAAAGAGAGAGGGAGACGGAGAATTTAGCCCTTCAATTCTTCACTCTTACTTTTCCCACTTATCATCATTGATACTTGGACTCACTGGTCACACTAAGGCGGCCGTGTATCGAACCAGACTTCCCTAAGAGTGAAGGAATTTAAAGCCCTGGATTTTGGACGTTGAGAAAAACAAACTGAGTCATTTGCCCTTGAGTTGCGTGTCACAATCCCCTGTTCCAGCATAAAGGCTGAATATGTACATGTTTAGTGAATCAGACCCTTAAGGTTTGCACAAAAAGCAACACCCTCGATTTATATATCCATTAAACATGATCTTCACAGGCTAATTAGTTGGTAATTTCACCCTTGCTTGTAATATAAACCATTTTATGCTCCATAATAATAAAATCTATGTAAAGCAGGCTCTTTATTAATAAACATTATGTGCTTCTGGCTTTCAAGTAAAAGAATGCCTTACGTGCGCGTGTCCCTATCACGCCTGGACTAATCACACAGTAAAACCCCAACAATTAAATCGGTGGCTTCTACCTCATGCTGTGGAAAGACAATGAGAGAGCGTGTCGAGAGCCTAAGAAGGAGATGTCAGCTGCAGGAGCGGGGACGGAGGGCATGAGCGCCTAATCTTCCTCTCTGTGTTTGGCATCAGGACACTGGGAGGCCCCTCGGAGGATTCAGAAAGCGTTTCTGAATGAGGAGCTGACATCAGTAGAATCACAGATGAGGGGAATACTCTCATCGCTTGCTCACCGGCCTCCCCGCCCACAGGAAAACTTATGCGGCGGCGACAAGTATCATGCCAGCTGAGCTCCTCGATGTTTTATTAAAATCTTTCAACAGGAAGGCTCCGCTGTGTGGAATGTGCCTGACTCCGGGATCCCAGCTACCAGTCATACATCACACCCGGGCTGGACCGGCTCAATCATTTCCGGGCCCCTGCAGAATGAAAATGCGGGCCCTTTGTTCACAAGTGATCAGGGACTTCGAGGTGATGTCAGCGGAGCTTTAAGCCACACGTGGGACGTCTGCGCGCGGGCTCCTGCGTCTGCACAGGTTGCACCTCTCTGCCTGGGAGACGGGGCCCCGCCCTCCACTCCAAGCGTGTTTTTCCTACCTGCCTCCCCTCCCTAAACGATGATACATTTTAGTCAACATAGGAAGAGCGCTGCCTATTCTGGAGCCAATATAGAGTGTTCAATCAGGATGAGTCCGTATAACCTTGATGTCGATGTCATTATAAGCTACGAGTGTTGGGAGAACTCTGGAAACATACACTCTTTGTTGACGCATGAAAATGTCTTCGCTGGGAGATACAGTACTTCACACTGAAAAGCAGCCCTGGGAGATCCTAGTCATGCTATGAAGTTTCTTTCTATTTGTTAGGTAATAATTACCAAAAAATGGCGAACATTAATTGAGTGTTTGCTAAGTGCTTTATATGCATTAACCCATGAATCCACTAAGCCTTTAAGGGAGGTAGTATTATGTCCAAATTACAGGCAGGAGGCAGAGAGCAGTTCGGTGACTCGCTCAGGTCACCAGGACGGTGGACAGTGAGGGCCGGAGCTGTGATCTCCTCCCAGAGATCCCCAGCCTGTCCCTTCACATCGCGGCTCCGGGAGAAGGTGGAGACTGCGGGGGGCCAAGCTGCTGGTTTGGAGGCTTAGTCCATGACGTCCAGGTGCTGGGGGTCAGCCCTATGTTTTGTGTGTCCATGGCGGTCAGCACACGTGTCACCTGGGGCAGGTGAGCAGCACGGGGCCCCGGGCTGACGGCCTTGAACAGGACTCCTCCTTTCAGTCAGACAACGTCCCACTCAGTCGGATCACCAGTCTCACGGCTGTTTATTTCATCTGGTTGGTTGGCTGTCTGCTCCGAGTGGACGGGCTGTTGTAGACACAGCCTTCCATTGTGGACGCCCTGGCCGAGCCGCTGAGGGACACCGGTCAGGTTGCTCCTGGAGAGATCGGCACCACCAGGCGTGCCTCTGGGACAGGACACCGGCTTCTCCTCCCCTTGGGCCTGAGCGAGTTCAAATGTGGCTGTTCCCCCGTGGAGGCAGCTAAACGGCTTAGCCAGTGCAGCAAATCCACAGCACGGAGGCAGAGGCAACACGCGGCACAAACGGCGCAGTCATTTCTCCCTGCGAAGGAGAAGGCTGCTGATCATCCTGAGAAGATTTTCCTTCCACCCAGAAAGTCAAGGTTAGCGCCCACCTTTGTGAGTCCTCACCCCTGTGAGCAGGTCCGGTCCCCCACTCCCCCCCCCCCCCCCCCCCAGTTCTGGAAGAACAAGCTGGAGGCCAGAGGGCAAACCGTATTTGTTTAAGGTTGAGAGAGGCACGTGAATGATCCCCAGGCTGGGGAGGAGATGAAAGGCAGGAGATTGAGGCCCAGGAATGTTTGGAAGAGTCAGGTGGATGGTCTCTTTGCTCTGAGACCTGCAGGGCAGCCGGCCTGCATCTCTATCTCTTCATCGCTGTGAACTATTGACAGACCACCTTGAAGTGCCTGGGGGCTTGGGGAGCTTTCCTTATCAGGGGGCACTTTTGAAAAGGCAGTTAACCCTGGCGCTGGAGGGAGGATGAAAATGCCCTGGGCCCCACACATTTCCCAAGAGCTAAGGATGCTGGGCAGGGCAGTCTTGGAGCGTTCTGCAGGAATCCAGAGCTGTGGAAAGAAAGGCTCTCAGACAGTAGGGAAAACAGTCAAACGATAGGTTAGTCCACTGTCCCGAGTGCGTCCCTGTTTCAGAGAAAACTAGATGCCAGGTATTCTGGGTCTGCTGTATTCATTCGTAAGAATTCAGCAGGTATTTATTCAGTACCTTCTTTCTGCCCAGAGCTGTGCTAGGAATTGCAATAGAGCTATGAACGGGGCAGGCAAGGAGGCTGCCTTCAAACAGCTGGGATTTTAGCGAGAGAAGGACGCACAAATGCAGCCTCTGGATGCTACACTTCCACTGCCAAACGAGAGCGGCCCACTTGGAAATGGTCTGTTGCCTTTGCCCATTCCTATGAACGCAGCTCTTACCTGAGGGGCAGAGGCATGGCTCCCTGCCCGTCACTGACGGTGCAGACATGTCCGAGGAAAAACAAAGCACATATGGAGTAGGACCCGGAATGACTTAATCTGTAAACTTCGTTACACACACACACACACACACACACACACACACACACACACACACACAAGCAGAGTGAGCTACACGACTGGGTAAGTCAAACCAGCCTTTTACCCTGTACCATGCTCTCATGGTCAGTGGATCCTGTAGCCGGGCATTTCGCCTGGCTCGCGACCGCTGGCACACGGGCACCCACGCATAGCCTCGACAACGGGCACGTGAAGTTTTCCTCCGTAACTTGGCCAACATTTGATCGATTGAATAGCCGAAGTTAGGACTTTCAGCCTTAGAGCCAATTGCCCTTTAAAATTTGAGCCTTTCTTAGAGTGTGTGTGTTGCTGATCGCTAGAATTCACCTCATATTTAGGACTGATTTCCCTGAGAAATAACCAGTTTCTCAAAAGTTAGTGGTTTTGTTTGTTCGACTATGGAAGGGGCAGATGCACATTCTAGCTTCCTGTAGCCTGGATGTGATTTTCAGGCACCTCTGTGGTTGTACCTGGAGGGCATGGATGAGGGAGCAGATTTTTTTTTTTTTATTGGCCTCATATTTCCAACTGTCTGTCAAACATTTGGGGTTTGGCAAATTCTTTTAGCACATCTTGCCAAGCCCTTTCCCACCTGATTTTTAAAATCTATGTGTGTTTCCAAAGAAATTTAATCTGTTCATTAACACTCAACTCATCAGACTGTTATTTTGCGGGGTTCCTCGTTGCCTTGGGGGTGCGGTGAATACTCCAGCAAACTCTCCTCCTGCCGCAGTGTCTGAGAAGAAACAAACCTTAAACTTTATAATTCTGTATCCTCAGCAGCCAGCCATGCTGGTGCTGTTTGAAACACTCATGTATTCACAGCTTTTGGTTATAGCGTGTCGTCCACATTTCCTGGGCCCAGAGTAAAAAGAAGTGAAATAATTGTATTGAAAGATAACATAACTTTGAAGACAAGGCATCGGTTCTTAAAGAAGATTTCCTGAAAATGGGATATTTGGGGAAGCTTGATAATGTCCCGATATTCTGCCTACTACGTAATCATTACTAATGGATTAACAATATTGGTCGATGCCAGCCTTGCTGATGTCATTTGAGAGACCCTTAAAATCCTGGCGTTAAAGAAAACAAGACGCTGGGAGCTTCGGGCCTCCTCCTGAAGGTGCTGTCTGCTGCTGCTGTGCGCTCTGCCGCCCACATGGCATGCTGCACAAAGCCAAGTGCTGATCCGGCTCCTGGAGAGCAGTGTCGGCGTGCACCCATGTGAGCTACTGGAAATTCTTTGGCTCAGAGTCAAAATCCCAGCTTTCCAGACCCGATTCCCTCCGCTCCCCGGATTTTTGTGTGATTTTGGAATATTTTATAATAGCCCTCTAGTTTTGGGTCTTCCCGTGTGTAAAACTGGAGAAACTAGGCTTGCACTACTTATTTGAAGATATCTTTCAGGATAACACTAAATAATAAATAAAACAGTACTTGAAAATCTGTAAATGAGAAGCATTTCTACAATGGTACTTCTCAAACTAGTTTTGGTGAAAGACAGCTCATCCCCCGCCCCCCCCCCCCTTCAATTATGGATTGAAACTTTTATAAAATACAGTTAAAATGAATTGCTAGGAAAATGCAATAAAAAATACATACAAAAATAGAAGTGCAATTTTAAGGATTATTAGACCCAGTAAACATACAATCACTGTTAATTACATTGGTCTAAAAGTTTCTAAATGCTTTCTCTTAATGTCACGTCCTACTCATCACGTGGGGGTCACACGGTTCGTGGACCGGGCTGGTCCATGGACCACACGCTGTGGAGCTGTGCCTGGCAGATGGAGCAGGAGGAGCAATGACCTGTTATTGTCCTAAGGATGTTCCTACAGCACCTGACAGGGATGGTTCCTACTTCATGTCATGTTGTGGTTCGGAACTGCTTTCTTCTTCTTCTTCTTCTTCTTCTTCTTCTTCTTCTTCTTCTTCTTCTCTCTCTCTCTCTCTCTCTCTCTCTCTCTCTCTCTCTCCCCTTCTCCTTCTCCTTCTCTAGATACAGTAGCTCTACTTATGAGACCTATTTCTGAGTCTTTCACATTACCTTTTCACTGATGCTCTGCTGGGCTTCATGCCCGGGCATCACCTTGGATTCTGCCATTTCCCTTACCTGGATGCCATAACGTTTACTTCCCAGACATCTTTCTTCCCTCTCTGCCTGTTGCTACCCTTCAGTGAAGGTCTCCTTGCTCAAGCCAGGACCAGCCCCATCCAGGCTGCGGTACCCTTCACATGGTGGGTAAAGTAACATTCTTCAGCTGCACCCCTGATTGGATCAACCCCTTGCTCACTGACCTTCCAGGGCTCCCCCTTGCCTGTGAAATGAAACTGCCTGTCTTCCTCCATCTCGCCCTTGGCCTCCTCACGCTATCCTCTTCGCAGGGATGGCCCCCAGCCCCAGTGTCCCGGCATTTGCCTCCTTGCCATCTTCCCCAGCTCACATCATCTTCCCAAAGCCTTTGTTGGGGAGCATGCTCTGTCCTCCCTGCACCCCTCCCTGGCAGACACTGTCCCCCCAGCACAGCTTGTGGACTAGAGAACCACTTCCCTCTGCCTTCCCTATTCAGTTACAGGCAAGTTGAAGTGAGGGGCCACACCTTATTAATCTTTCACTGAAAAAATATTAAGCACTGAGTAATATATATTCCCTTTGCCATTAAAAAAAAAACAAAAAGGTCAAGCAACACGGAGAAAGTTAAATTTCCCTTGACTCCTTCTCCTAGTCTCAATGTCTTGGGAATCCTTGATCATGAGTTTGATTGTTTGGGATGCATCTTTGAGACCCCTTTTCTCCTTTTTTACATCCTATATAATAAAAGGCTAATATGCAAATAGACCGAAGGGTGGAACAACCAGTCACTATGACGCACACTGACCACCAAGGGGCAGACGCTTAACACAGGAGTTGCTCCCAAGTGGTCAGTGCACTCCCACAGGGGGAGCGCTACTCAGCCAGAAGCCCTGAGCCGGGCTCATGGCTGGCAAGCACAGCAGTGGTGGCGGGAGTCTCCTGCCTCCTCAGCAGAGCTAAAGATGTCCGACTACAGGCTTAGGCCCGCTCCCCATGGCGGCCTAAGCCAGCAGTCAGACATCCCCCAAGGGCTCCCAGACTGTGAGAGGGTGCAGGCCAGGCTGAGGGACCTGCCGAGTGCATGAATTTCATGCACTGGGCCTCTAGGATTTACATAAATGACCGTTGAAACAGCTTTATTGTGTGTGCACATGTCAAGACCTATCTGCGTGGTAGCGATTATTTCTTTTGTTCTGCAACTTGTCCTTTTCACCCAGTAGTCTGCCTTGGAGACACGACCTTGTCAGTACCCACAGATCTGCCTCCCCTGGCAGCTAGCTGCCTGCTGGCACTCCAGGAATAGACGCAGCAGAGGTCACATAACTCTGCACATGAGGATCATTTCCCCTTCTTGTTACTACAAATATCTGTGTCTCTCTTTTCCAGGCTCTAGCACGGTGCCTTGCCCATGTGAGTACTTCATGCATATTTGTGGAGTAGATCAAATTCCTTTGACTTTTGAACTGTTGGTTGAAGAGACGAGTAGTGATAAGCACTTGAGCAGCCTGACGAAATCTCCTGGAGTTTCCGGGACAACTCGCACGTGGGCTTTGCATTTGGGTGGGAATGTGGAGAACCTAAAGGACGGGTCCGAGGAGGTTCAGGAAGGTTAGGGAGGTCGGAAATAAGGGCTGGGAGGAAAGGCTGAGGTGCAGCTGAGCCTGAACTTGGTGATAGCCTTCTGTGAAGATCACTCTTCTCTCTCTACAAAGATAGAAGTAGAAGGAGAGGGCTGTGAACATGGTGAGCTGGTTTAGCTGGAGGATGGGCAGACCCAGGACAATTATGGATTCCCCTCCCCCCACCCCGAGACTTTGAGGAGCAGATTTGTGTCTCCTCTCCAGGAGGACAGAACAGTGTTCTTACCTAATAGCCAGGAGCCGGAGCAGATGACTCTTCATGGATTTTTTTCTGATGAGGAACTTAGTAACTCGCAATTATCAGCGAGGCCTTAGTGTGTGCCATTGCAACTGGTTCCGTAAACTAAAAATTCCTAGGGGGCACTGTTCTTATGTTAATGAATGGGTGAAATGTGAGGGTTCAAGCCATCTATTTAACTGCATTGTTTCTTACCCCATTTTCTTCACCGTTTAACCACCGTTCTCTGGAAATAAATTCTTTCAGGTAGGTCAGTCATTGAAGTCTGCCATTTAATTCTTTCATCTTCATTTGGGTTACAATCCCATCAGCAACAGGATATCATAACTGAGTCAGGAATGGATTTTGAATGCAGGCTTAAACCTAGAAATACATATTCATGAGTCAGACCCCTGTCCTTTAAAAGGATCAATTAAGTTATCTTCTCTATATACTCACTGATATCCATGATACAGACTGTCGTGGGGTTTTTGATGCCTGAAATAGCCGTGTTTTCATGGCTGCTAGATTGTTTTGTGTCCCATAGCCCCAGGAAAAATGCTGCCAAAAAGGAGGCACTTGAACGAGTGGATGAATGAATGATTGATTGAATGAATGGACGAACGAGTGAATGAGACGGTATTAAGGAAACAGCTAAGTTCATATTCTCTGTCACACTTTGGGCTTCTAAAAGGTTTTTTATTTTTCTTTTCTCTTGGCTTATTTCTGGCTTCCTGGCAAAGTTCCACATGAGGGAGATTGCCCACGAAGAAAGACATTTGTCACTCTGACACCTCGCGCTGCAAGAGAGAGAGGAGGAAGGCATCAAACCACGGGAGTGAGAACCGTGCCAAGCCCTTAATTAGGGCCGGAGCAACCCTCGCCATTTCCCTCCTCTGCCGCCTAGAACCATAGCTACCAACGTGTTACTTTTTCCCCCTCAACAGGATTCCATACTTACATCGATCCAAGAATTATCCAGGAAACTGCTCATTTTATTTGCCCTTTCAGCCTGTTATTTCAGGTTAAATCAGTACAGGCAGATTATTAGGGCAGTAAATCTAGCCTGCCAATTTTCTCAGTCCTGGTGATAAATACTATTACAGTGAAGTCCTGTGCGAGCAGCTCCTCCTGCTCAGGAGCCTCCGTCAGTGTGAGGCGTTTTTACTGTCCGGGCTGATGTAGGGGGGCAGGGGGCAGGGTGATGGCGCTCACTAAGCAGCTCCCTCAGAGTTACAGAGAGAAGGAACCCTGCCAGGACGCCTGCTACGGCTCCTTCACTCATGCAGGACAGCCACCTTCAGCGTCAGGGAGCGTGAGAGGTGAGGAGGCCTGCGGCAACGGGAACTGCTGGCAGGGCGCAGGGCGTCCAGCCTGGGCCCCGGCCTGGGAGGGCTCACAGGAGCGAGGGGCTCACTGTGATAATGCCCGGAGGGGTCATTATGACTTTTGTACTTCTCTCTGTGTGTTATGCTTTAATGAAAACATTTAGCTTGAGAAACATGATGATCTAGTTCAGTGATGGCGAACCTATGACACGCGTGTCAGAGGCGACACGCAAACTCATTTTTTTGGTTGATGTTTCTTTGTTAAATGGCATTTAAATATATAAAATAAATATCAAAAATATAAGCCTTTGTTTTACTATGGTTGCAAATTATCAACAAATTTCTATATGTGACACGGCACCAGAGTTAAGTTAGGGTTTTTCAAAATGCTGATACGCCGAGCTCAAAAGGTTCGCCATCATTGGGCTAGTTCAACCATCTTTCCTTTTTCGTTGTTTCCATTACAGTTGGCATTCAAGACTCTATTAGTTTCGGGTGTGCAGAACAGGGGTTAGGGCAGGGGTGGGCAAACTTTTTGACCGAGGGCCACAATGGGTTCTTAAACTGGACCGGAGGGCCGGAACAAAAGCATGGATGGAGTGTTTGTGTGAACTAATATAAATTCAAAGTAAACATCATTACATAAAAGGGTATGGTCTTTTTTTTTTTTTTTTTTTTTTTTAGTTTTATTCATTTCAAATGGGCTGTAGTTTCCCCACGGCTGGGTTAGGCAGTTACATGACTTGCAAAGTGGCCGCTGTCTTTCCTGACAGGGAGGGCACAGGCAACCAGATGCCAACTGCAGTGTCTAAAACCCTGACCTTGTCAGGGGCTGAGAGGGACCCAGAGCACAGGCCTGTGACCAATTGACTGTTTCAACCTGGCGGGAGGGCATGGACCAATTTCCAGATCATCATTTGTCAAGTAAAAGTCCCACTATCTCCATTCTACTTAGCAACGGACGGACACTAAGGGGTATGTTTTTGAAAGGAGAGTGAAAACAGAGAGCATTTCTGCTCAATTTGGAATGAAAAGGGAACTGTCAGTTACCCAGACGACCCATGGCTGCTGGTTCTCCGCTCTACAAATCTGGCGTGTGTGCATGTGTTTTAGTAAAGGATCCCATTTTACATGTGGCAGAAGTTCCAAAGACTTCAGAGAATTCAGGACTAATATTCCCTCGGGAGAAATGTGAAGTAGAGCTGACGTGTTTTGGGCAAGAATTAGAGGCTGGTTTAGAGCCCTTTCTGGCGCCCTTACTCTGAGAGCCATGTCGCCGGCCCTTTTCTACTCTTTCCCATGATCCCTACACGGTTGGCAATCCCTCTTACCAGCTGTTACTCTGGACAGATAACTTAGCTTCTCTGTGCCTCAGTTTCCTCATTTGTATGCACCTCAGAGAGTTGCTGGGACGATTACATGAGGTCCTTCCTTGTGGCTCATATAGGATCAGGTTTGGCTGCCTGTGTGATACAAACAAAAAGAGGGACTCAGACGAGGTAGAAATGTCTTTCTCACTTAGAAGGCAGGCATCAGGGCTGGTGCGGCAGCTTTGGGGGGACCCAGGCATGTTTCTGTCCTGCTGTCCCTGCACGAGCAGAGCCTGCCAACCCCGTGTCTGCGGCCCTTCCTGTCCTCCAAGGGTCGCACCTCCCAGCCCTGCAGTGACCCTGAGCCTCTCGGCTGCCAGCGATCGCAGCCGCGCCTTCTTTCCTGGGGCGTGTCCTCCTGAATCGCCATTTGGAAGGAAGGAGAATTTCATTTACAGGCAGATACAGGGAGTGGACGGCCTATCCGGTTTGTCTCTTTATTGCTCAGTTCACAAGAACGCTGCTCCCACAGTGAGATCTGGGACTCGGTCCTGGGCATGTTTAGGGAGAGAGGATCTTTCCCGTCCCTTCCACATAAAGGGTGCCTCCCGTGACATCAGACTACTTACTAACGTCACTTCCACAAATGACCTCGATTTTAGAGATGTGGCACCAAGTATTCGGAAAGTTGAGGTTAGAATAAAGGACACGAAAGTGTGGTATTCAGGCGACTTTCAAAATCTTTCCCACAATCTATGTGGTAACATGGGCATGTTTAGTGGGTGCTGTTTTCATTTTTATCTGGGAAATGTGAGATCTGGGAAGGAGAGCACATTTATTTGTAATAATTACGTGCCTACTTGAGGTTATTTAGCATTTAAAAATATTACATCAGAAATATAGGTTGAAACAACTCAGGAATTTTGAGGGGAAGCTGGACCCCAAAATATTTGAACTAAATAGATGTTTGCTGATGAAAGTGCAGAATCTGGACATGATCTGGTCCCTGAGCCTTTCAGGCCCCTGGGGGGGCGGGAGGGGGAGAGGTGGGGGGCAGGGCGGCCTCTACTGTCACTGCAGATGATCTTTGCAGTTAGCCTCTGGCCCATCTCCAGGTTATGGTGCCAGGAGGGAGGAGAGGGGTGCTAAGGGCCCTCTACAGCGTGGGGACCAGGTGCCACACTTCCAGGCTGTAGTCAGAGAAAACAGCACATTTTCAAAATAGTTTTCCTCTTCTGATTGTAAATATAATGTAATATTATTGGAAAGTGGATAATAAAGAAAATCTCAAAAAGCAAATATTTATACTTTGTGTTAATAAACTTGGTTGCATGTATAGTCATATATGTTACACAGCATATCCTATATAATAAAACCCTAATATGCAAATCGACCAAACGGCGGAATAACTGGTCGCTATGATGCGCACTAACCACCAGGGACCAGACGCTCAACGCAGGAGCGGCCCCTGGTGGTCAGTGTGCTCCCACAGGGGGAGCGCCGCTCAGCCAGAAGCCAGAAGCCGGGCTCATGGCTAGCAAGCGCACCGGCGGTGGCAGGAGCCTCTCCTGCTGCTGCGGCAGCACTAAGCCATCAGACATCCCCCATCCCCCTGGACTGGGAGAGGGCACAGGCCAGGCTGAGGGACCCCCCCCCCACCCCCGAGTGCACGATTTTGTGCACCGGGCCTCTAGTTTTCTTATAAAGACATTTAGAAAATTCCGCCTTTGAAAACTCTGAGAAAAGTAAAACATCCACGTGAGCACACAAATTCCGACAGGATTGGAATCTGTAAAATGAAAAACAAACATGTCTCCTTGTACCCACAGCCCACAGTTCAACCCTCAGAGAAGTACCTTTTTAACATTTTCTTTTCTCATCTTTCCAGTTGTTACCTCCATAATTTAAAGAGAAGTGTGTCTATTGTTATTTTTTCTTTATCAACTTTAGCCACATCCATTGCTTTGCAGCTCTGAAATCGGAGAGCTTGGTCTTTCTTAGACCCTCGCTTCCCCCTGCCTTTCAGTGACTGCTAATTTAATGTTGTGGTTCTTCTGTTAGTGATCTTACCATTTTAAATGAAGTACTTAAGCCTCTTTCTCGAACTATCAAATTTGAATTTGTTATAATTTTCTTAGGAAATTGGCCTCCCAGACCTATCTTCATCTCTCCTCTGCGCCCTCTGTTCTCTTCCCCTAACGTCCTTGTTATTCCATTCCGTTTTCCTTGCCATAATTTGTAACATTTACATTTTATTTTGTTATTTTAATCGTCTTTAATATTTGTTTCTGTCTGATAGTAAAAAAAAAGACAGGTATTATTGATGGTTAATTTTGGTCATGTTATTTTGGGGGCCAGATACACAGTGGAAGTCTCGGGGTTATTTTTCTATTGAACCTTCCTGTTGTTACACTTTCTTGACTGTCAGTGGCTTTAGTTCACCTCTTTTGATTCCTTCTTTGCATTACTTGAGCATGAGAGGTAGACCGTCTGAGTCAGTGCCGACATGAACGTTGTCTTTATTTTTGTCCTCAGCTACTAGACTGGATTTATGGAATTCTGAATTCAAACAGTTTTCCTTCAGACTTTTGGAAGCATGGCTCCATGGACTTCTAGAACCCAATTTTTCTGCTATCAGCCACTCTGACTGCCATTCCCTCGTTAGGATACGCCATCCTTTGGTTTAGCCTTGGAATTTGGCCCAACTCCGCAGTCACATTTTGGTCTTAGCAACTGCAGTAGGTGAGAGGCTTCAGTGTCGTTTCTGGCATCCCGTATACAAGCAGGGCACGCTAATATCTAGGTCCTTACTTTCAAATACAGGTAAGCATGTTAGGTCTAACTTTTAGTAGGAAAAAAAGTCCTTGCATTTTGAAATTCTATCCATTGAAAGATAACTGAGCAATTATTATTATAACACTAAAATGGCACACTAGTGACTGACAGTGATGGTAAGAATATCAGTTTTATAGGTCAAAAGCAGTTATTAAAAACTCAAATATTTCAATGAAAAGGAGAATGCAATGAGAGTTAATATGACTATTCAGGGAGGGTGTGTGAGCTGGAAGCTCCCAGCCCGGTCTCCCCATTCGCAGGGAGCCTTCTTCGCCTGGCTTCTCTCCCTCCCTCCGCCCCGGCTCCTCCCTCCTTCTGCCTGGCCTCTCTCTCCCTGTGCTGTGTTCTGGAAACTCCCCACGCTCTCAGCTGGATCAATTCTAAGGCTCACCTCGTTGGCTTCCCATCTCTCAAGGACCATTGTTCTTTGTTGTCTCAGTGTCTTGAAAAACGTTTTCTATGTTTTGTCTGCTGTTTTGGGTGTTTCGAGCAGAAGGATAAATGTGGTCCCTGGAATTCCATCTTGACCAGAGGTGAAGATACTATAAACTTAAATTCTTACATGAAGGAAAATCTCCAAAGCACGCAGAATAGTGCCCATGGCAATTTGACTTCAAGATCTAGACATAATAGGGGGGGAGGAAAAGAATGTGGTGAAAAGAAAAAGAAAAGTAGAGAAAAACAAGGAACTTTAACACATGTGTTCTCACTGTACTTCAAAACTACATTAAAGAATGCTTTAAGAAGCGATTCCTGATTTTTTGAGTCTGTGGACATGGTTATGAGTTAAATTGTGTCTCTCCCAAAAGATACTTTGCATCCTAACCCAGTTCCTCAGAATGTGACCTTATTTTGAAATTGCATGTTGGAGAAGTCATTAGTTACGGTGATGTCATATGGCTATAGGGTGAGCCCTTAGTCCCTTAGGACCGGTGTCCTTATAAGAAGATGATGTAAAAAAGAAAGAACTCTTACCATTTGCAACAGCATGGATGGGCCTGGAGAGTATTACGCTAAGTGAAATAAGCCAGTCAGAGAAAGACAAGTATCACATGATGTCACTCATTTGTGGAATCTAATGAACAAAATAAACTGATGAACAAAAATAGATCCAGAGACATAGAAGCATGGAACAGACTGTGGAGCCTCAGAGGGAAGGCAGGGGAGGTGGGTGGGTGGGAAAAGATCTACCAAAGAACTTGTGTGCATATATGCATAACCCATTGACACAGACAATAGAGTGGAGAAGGCCTGGATGGGGGGAGGGCCGAAGAGGGTCAAAGGGGAAAAGAGGGGGACATATGCAATACTTTCAACAATAAAGATGAAGATAAAAAGAAGACAATGTGAAAATACAGAGACACATGAGGGGAGAATGCCATGGGAAACAGAGGCAGAGATTGGAGGGACAGATCTGCCAGCCAAGGAGTGCCAAGGGGGACGGCCACCACCAGGCGCTCAGAAGAGGGGAGGGTGGGATCTTCCCGGACACCCAGAGAGCGCGCCCGCCAGCACCTTGTCTCAGATTTCCACCCCGCAACTGTAGAGACAATAGCCGTGTTGTTTTAGGTCTCCTAGTCTGTGGTCCTTTGTGATGGCAGCCCTGTGAATCTCATATAGAGCCTATGCATTTTTTTAAAAAGTTATTGAAATGATTGTTATCGTTTGCTAACCATTTTTAAAAAATATATTTTATTGATTTTTTTTTACAGAGAGGAAGGGAGAGGAATAGTTAGAAACATCGATGAGAGAGAAACATCGATCAGCTACCTCCTGCACCCCACTACTGGGGATGTGCCCACAACCAAGGTACATGCCTTTGACAGGAATCGAACCTGGGATCCTTCAGTCCACAGGCTGGCGCTCTATCCACTGAGCCAAACCGGTTAGTGCTGCTAACCATTTTTAAGTATTTGAAAATAAAAAAATAATAGTACATTCTAGGTATAAAATTTATTCTAGAAAACATGATATTCAAACAGTCTTCTTAACTGTATATATTTTTGCATACAAAAGCCTAGGGATATACCCTGACCGGTTTGGCTCAGTGGATAGAGCGTCGGCCTGCGGACTCAAGGGTCCCAGGTTCAATTCCAGTCAAGGGCATGTACCTTGGTTGTGGGCACATCCCCAGTGGGGAGTGTGCAGGAGGCAGGGGATTGATGTTTCTCTCTCATGGGTATTTCTAGCTCTCTATCCTTCTCCCTTCCTCTCTGTAAAAAACCAATAAAATATATTTTTAAAAAAAGACTAGGGATGTTATTCAGAGTGCCAGTTGAAGGGAATGTCAACTTAATACCCCAAATGGTGCGATGACAGCAGGAGCGAGTTCAGAGCTGACAGTTCCAAAAACTGTTTCTCTGGCCTTATTAAAATTTGACTAATAAAATGTTTAAAAATTAAACAGTTTTAAATAAAATTTCAGATGTATCCTTGCATCCCTCATGTTCATTAAATGATGATGATGTTTAACTTTGGCTTGATTTTTATTCTTGGTCTTCTGTAAATTTCATTTCACTTTTACCGAAACCTGTGCTCAGAGTGCCCCCACCTTGAAGGCCGCCTGCTGGCTCTGCCTGGAATCTTCCCTGCTGTCCAGGCTGTGGCTGAGGCACAGGCCCTCACTCCGGCTTCAGGTGGGCAGTGGGGAGCACAGGCCGCCCCCCGGAGGGGAGGCCGGTGTGATTGGGGTACTTATTCCTTTACTTCCCTTCCTGTAGACGCTTCTCGGGCTGCCTGATGATTGGCCAGTTGTCATTGCTCTTCTCAAGGTGAGCTTCTCAACACGACTCTCGGATTTTAAGGTCAGAAAACCCAAGATCTGAGACCTCACCCCTTCTCTGGTCCCTTCCAGACACGGGTGGGAATATCCCCACTGGCACTAGTCCTAGGGGACTACGCTGTGGTTTCCCCATGCTTTTTTTTTTTTTTTTTTTTTTTTTTTTTTTTTTTAATTAACAGTCCCTTAAGACAACCCTCCTGGGATTATCCTAATTTGACTTTTTGCTATTGATTTCCTGCCAGGATTCTGACTGGCACAGACCAGGTGGTAAAACTCATTTTCAGCCTGGGTGGTGTGGCTCAGTGGTTGAGCATCAACCTACGAGGTCACGGTTCGATTCCCAGTCAGGGCACATGCCCGGGTTGCAGGCTAGATCCCCAGTATGGGGCTGCAGGAGGCAGCCAATCAGTGTTTCTCTCTAGTCATTAATGGTTCTCTCCCCATCTCCATTCCTTTCTGAAATTAATAAAAATATATATTTTTTAAAGACTCGCTTCCAGTGTTGCAAAACAGCATGTTCCTGTTCAACCAAAGACCCACGATGAGATGTGGAGCCTCAGCAACCCAACATCCAAGTCCATACGAAGCTTCAAAGACATTTCAGGGTAAAACTATCTTTTAAAAATGTTATTGAATGTATTGGGATGGGATGACATTGGTTAATAGAATTAATATAGGTTTCAGGTATACAATTCTATAACACATCATCTATATATTGTATTGTGTGTTTTCCATCACTATTTATCCCCCCGGAGAAAAACTATTTTTTTTAAAAAGCCTACTCCTCATTTTCAAGTTACTATTAACAAATGTTTTCCTAATAAATAAAAAAAAAGCCAAGTTATGCAGAGAATTCATTTCACTTTTCAATCCCCTCCCTGCCCCCTCACACCCCCCAGATGATACTCGCCTTCTGTCATTACACATATGGGCCTGTCTTCTGAACACTTAGCAGAGCGCATCCTCTCGCAAGGAGTCGCAAATGACTTCCTTGCTTCGGAGCGTGAATGCAGGTTGCCACCTGGCCGTGCTCTCTGTGTTCCCGGTATTTTTAGTGATGCGCCCGTACCTCGCTCAGTCTGGCTGCAGCTTGGCACCCTGTGTTCAAAGCTGCCATCGGAAGGCTGCACCCTGCTTAAACCTACGGGGCTGTTTCCTTTTAAAACCCCTCATTAATATCTGTTTCTTAATGTGACATGTACTGCTAACATGTGGGGGTTATTCTGGTATGACTTCCAAAGTCATAAGCAACTCTTCCTGGGAACACTTCCCAGACTTTGAGAGATCGGTGTGCTTTATTCCATCCACGCGCGCGGTCTAGAGCACGGTGCTGACTTGTTGTGCGGGAAGGTCATTATTCCCTCCCTTACCCCCTTCACTGAGTGGGGTGGTTCAAGCTCAAGCAAAGAGGATTTCCATGGGAAGAGACTACCATTGGGAATTTATTTCCCTTACTGGTGATTCAAGTCACAGAATGTGAGCACTTTAGGGGTCTGCACAATAACCCAATTAAAGAGTTCTTTTCATAGATGAAGAAACCAAGGGAGCCTGGCCGGCGTGGCTCGGTGGTTGAGCGTTGACCTATGAACCAGGAGGTCATGGTTCGATTCCCGGTCAGGGCACATGCCCGCGTTGTGGGCTCGATCCCTGGTGTGGGGTGGGCAGGAGGCAGCCAATCAGTGATTCTCTCTCATCATTGATGTTTCTATCTCTCTCTCTCCCTCTCCCTTCCTCTCTGAAATCAATAAAAAAATAAAAAGAAACCGAGGGAGGCCAGAGTCCTTGCTAAAGGATGCATAACTAACTAGTTACTAGAAGAACTAGAACTAGAACCAAGGTCTCATGTTTCTTGGTCTAGTGCAGCGGTTCTCAACCTGTGGGTCTCAACCCCTTTGGCGGTCGAACAACCCCTTCACAGGGGTCGCCTAAGACCATCGGAAAACACATATATAATTACATATTGTTTTTGTGATTAATCACTACGCTTTAATTATTATGTTCCATTTGTAACAATGAAATTGGGGGTCACCACAACATGAGGAGCTGTATTAAAGGGTCGCGGCATCAGGAAGGTTGAGAACCACTGGAGTGGTTCTACACTATACTTTCTGTACTACACTATACTTTCTTTTGAAGAAAAAACTTATACAGTCCATTCTCATGAATTTGCAACAGTTACGTTCTCTGAGGTCCTTGGGAAAGCTGGATTAGCAACTATTGAACCACTCCTCCTGGGGGAATGCAGGCTTAGGGTCCTGTGAGCCTCTGGCCCCAGCATTTTTGTCAACCAGTCAAAATAGAACCTTGTTCTCCGTGTTCCTGTTTGAGAACGTTCTATGCGATGTCCATTGTTGGTTCATTAACATTGAACGCACGGCCAACAGAACTACAGCTCCTGCCTGAGGAAGCTTATCTAACACCGTGCTTTCTCCACAAGCACCTCACAGCCTCCTTTCTCCGAGGAACACCAGCCAGCACCGCAGCACTGCCCTGGAGGGACATTTTCAGCAGGGACCTCGCCCACAAAAAGCACAGAGATGTGGGAAACGTGGCGCTACCTGGGCCGTGGGAAGGAAGCTTGCTCACACGGTGTCAGCCTGAACCAGGAGGCAGCGTGGCCTCGTTCTCCTGAGCTGGGGATGTGCGCGTTGGGCTGTTCATACTTCCGCCCCTGTCCACCTCTCGGGGTCTGCCATGCGTATTGATTTCAGGGTCTCAACTACATTTTAGTGAGCAGGTGAATTTGAAAATGTGAAATCCACAAATCATGAGAATCAGCTGATACATGGAAAAGCCGATTAATGAATCGGAATAGGACAGACTAAGAGCACAGAAAAGGTATTGCTACAACATTGAAGCATTTTATTGTAGGAACCAATAGGATTTCTCTGTAAATAACATCTGTATTTAACATTTTTTTTTGTTCTACGTCCTTTATTCTTGTTCAGGTGTCTTCTCTTCATGACAACCTGTCTGCTTCCCTTCTCACTTTCCTCTCCGTTTCACGGAAATGCTCTTGCTGGATTACCGACTCCCTCCATTTTGCCTAATCCAGGGTCCAACGCACAGCCTTCATCTTCCATCGCCTCTGACACCACTGGGTCACTGGAAACATCTGCCTCTCTCTCCCTGGAATATACCCTGCTCTCCTGGTCCTCTCCTACGGCACGAGCACCCGTTCTCTGTCTCCATGAGAGTCATCCCTCTGCTCACCCCAGTCTCTAAATATGAGAGTGCCCACGGCTTCACCCTTTGCTCTGTCCTCCGTATCACTCTCTACCAGCACGTAACGTTAGCAAGGAAGCAGGATATAAGGTCAATGTACAAACATAAAATATAGTCATGAGTTCAAGAACTAAGCAACTGGCAATTGCAATTAAAATAATATCACTTGTAGTGGTATCGAAATTCATAAACGTGTATTTAGAAGCCACTTGAAACTTAACATGGCAAAATCCTTGGTTTTCACTCACTTCCCCCAGTGCTATCTCAGTCCATAGTACTTACCATTTGCCCAGTTGTCCAGACCGAAGCTCTAGAACAGTGGTTCTCAACCTTCCTAATGCCGCGACCCTTTAATACAGTTCCTCATGTTGTGGTGACCCCCAATTTCATTGTTACAAATGGAACATAATTAAAGCATAGTGATAAATCACAAAAAGAATATGTAATTATATATGTGTTTTCTGATGGTCCTAGGTGACCCCTGTGAAAGGGTCGTTCGATCCCCAAAGGGGTCACGACCTACAGGTTGAGAACGGCTGCTCTAGAACATAGTCTACATTTCCCCCCTCCTCACCTCACATCCAGCCACTCAAGAATTCTGGTGCTGCTTTAAATCTATCTTGAACCCTGCTGCTTTCATCACCTTTCCAAGGGCAACCAATGACCATCTCCCTGTCCTGATCCTCTAACTGGGCTCCGTGCTTCCATTTGTTGTTTCTGTGGCCATGGCCTCCCAGGCAGTCACCTGAGCAGGGTGTCCCAGCAGAACAGTCTGCCTCCTGATGGAAATGGAAGCCCTCCCAGGCACCCGAGTTCTCTGTGGCCAGGGGCGGTGGGAGGCAGTAGGGTGGGTGGCGGTAGTCATCTTCATCAGCCGGATTGTTTTAATCTTCATTTTATGGCAATTTTTGCTTAAATATCTGCCTTTCATTGGATAGGGATGGGGATTTGGGTGGTTTGCAAGATTCCCAGTTCAAGAGCTCCCTCTGCTGTCAGTGTAGCAAAGTATGGATTTTTTTTTTTTTTTTTAACTGGTTGGCTCTGTGTTGTTTCTGTGTGTGAATTTATCTCTGTGTGTGTTGACGGCATTGTTGGGAGGAAGGCTTGTGCATGCTTTGATTTTTAAAAAATTCTTTTGTCTTTAAGGATCCTAACTTGCTCACTCTTGCCTGCCCACTCCCCCCGACCCCCCCACCCCCCTTCACTGCAGCTTTCTATAGGCCCTTCTCCCTTCCTATTTACCCCACCCCCACCCCATACACGACTTTTCTGGAAATACTTGCTTTGCCAAGATGTTGCCTCGAGTTCTTCACACACATGTTAAGTCTCTTCCCTGATTCTGCTCGGATCTACCAGGACTCCTTTCGGGCGTTGTTGCATGCAGAGCGGACTTTCTCTCTCTGATTCTAGGTCAGTCCAGGGCCTTTGCCTCTTCTCTCTTCCCTGCGGTCTTCCCCAGACTGCCCTTCTCCCTGGAGACTCAGAGCAGCAGGAGCAGGAAGGTAGCTTGCTAGTTTTCCAAGTGTGTTTCTATTTAGCAACAAAAGGAAGAGTTTCCATCCGTAGGTATCTGCAGAGTGTAAGTACTCACACTGTGAACGTCCGCTCAACAGCCCTGTGAAACAGGCAGAATGGGTTATCCCATTTTACAGAGGAATCGACGGAGGTTCAGGAAGGTGTGCTACTTGCTTGCGGTCACCTGGTTAATAAATGGTGGAGCCAGGTCTAGATGCCATCTCCTTCGAACCAGCCTTACTGTCTGTATTATCTATTCTTATCTGTGCAGACATTTTTGAAGTTATAGACTTCCTCAGATGAAGATGGCCAAGTCTTCTCGCAACACTTTCTCAACGGTTTAAGGTTTGCCACTTAATGCACGTATCACAGTGTAGATGCTCAAAGACCTGGAAAAACATTAGCTGTGGAGAGTAAAACGCATATGCTGTTGGTAAACTAAGCCATTTTCGGGTAGGTTAACGCCAATGGCTCCACAAATCTAATGCGTCTTTGTTTGTTTTGTTATCGTATCATCTAGATTCATCAATTGGCAAGTATTAATTTGATGATAGCAGTGGTTCCCCAAAGAGGTCTACCTGCACATGTACTGGTCATTGGCAGATGAATGCACACAAACTCAAGCTGCTTCACTGTTGCTTTGTAAATGAAGACCACTTCATTTTCACATGCTGATGCTTGAAGTTGATGGCATCTTATCTGGTGCGTCTAACAGAAGCAGCACCACACAGCCCCGCCGGCCCCGACACATTGGACTTCTGTGAAAGCATTCTGCTGTGTTTCCTTAAACAACCTCAGGATCTACAACAAGCAGCGGCTTGGTTCTGAACAGAAACCCTCAGCTACTGAGGACGACGTCTTTTTGCCAATAGTTGCTCTCTTGTTTATAAGGAAAACGCAGCCATTTTCTTCACTGTGTACACAAGCCCTGTAGAGCTGTTTGTTTGGTTTTCAGCAGAGACAATACAAAAATAAATTAGACTTCGATTGGGTTTAGGTAAGCAATCTTTTGAGCCACAGCTGTATTACTAACTGATCCGTAATTGCTCTGCATTTATGAGGCACATAGTTTATCCCTTTGCTTGCCACACAATAGGCCGCGCAAGTTAAAGAGCTCCAAGTTTCAAGGACTGGCGTTTTGGGTGCCTGCCAGGACCGATCTGTTTAGCAAACAAGCTGGAGGGTGCTTATTAGTAGGTTGTGGCTTGCAGACCATGAAGCCCCTGGGGCCAGAGGCACTGATCAAATGGTGGATCTACACACCAGTGAGGCCACTGGATGAAAAGGAGAACAGCCCCGCATTGCTAAATGCGCTTCTCCTAGGCCTTAATTACGCACTGTAAATGACTTCTTTTGTAACTCTTTCTGTAGGTCCAGAAGACAGGCTATTAAAGATTAACCTAGGAACTATTTTTCAAATTAAAACGTAGACAATTCCGATGAGTTACAGCTCTATTATTCATATGACAAGAACGAGCCCTGGTTAGCCTGGGAAAGTGAAGAGTCATATTTCTCGTGGAACAAAATACATCTTATTTTCTCCAGTTGCATTTCTTTTCTTTTTTTTTTTTTTTAAATTGCTAGTCTTCTCTGCCCCCTGCCTAGATTTTTGTTTCTATGGAGTGACTCAAGGTGGCTTGAGGCTTTCAAATTAATGCCTGGTAGAGTGTCACTGAGGCCTTAGAACAGTGGTTCTCAACCTTCCTAATGCCACGACCCTTTAATACAGTTCCTCATGTTGTGGTGACCCCCAGTTTCATTGTTACAAATGGAACATAATTAAAGCATAGTGATTAATCACAAAAACAATATGTAATTATATATGTGTTTTCTGATGGTCCTAGGCAACCCCGGTGAAAGGGTCATTCGACCGCCAAAGGGGTCGCGACCCACAGGTTGAGAACCGCTTCCTTAGAAGAATGAAGTGAGCCTGATCTACTTTACATCAAAAAAAAAAAATCATCTGGATAAAATGTCATCTTTTTTTAAAAAATATATATTTTATTGATTTTTTACAGAGAGGAAGGGAGAGGGATAGAGAGTTAGAAACATCGATGAGAGAGAAACATCAATCAACTGCCTCCTGCACACTCCCCACTGGGGATGTGCCCGCAACCAAAGTACATGCCCTTGACTGGCATCGAACCTGGGACCTCTCAGTCCACAGGCCGACGCTCTATCCACTGAGCCAAACCGGTCAGGGCAAAATGTCATCTTTTGTTATTCTTGGTCTCACACATTTTATTCTTCTGCCCTCACTACTTTGGTGTAGATTTTAAGGGAATAGTATAGACTGTACTTCACAGGTGTTGTTATATTTCAACTAGAGGCTTGGTGCACGAATTTGTGCACCAGTGGGGTCCCTTAGCCTGGCCTGTGAGATTGGGTCGAAACCGGCTCTCCGACATCCCCCAAGAGGGTGCAGGCCAGGCTCAGGGACCCCACCAGTGCATGACTGGGGCCAGAGAGGGACACAGAAGTTGGCCAGCTGGGGAGGGACCACGGGAGGGCTCCAGGGCATGTCTGGACTATCTCACTCAGTCTTGCTCAAGCCTGATTGGCTGGACCCCAGCAGCAAGCTAACCTACCTGTCAGAGCATCTGCCCCCTGGTGCACATCATAGCTAGTGGTTGAGTGGCCTTAGCATATCATTAGCATATTACTCTTTGATTGGTTGAACGGATGACCGGGTGACTGGACAGTTAGCATATTAGGCTTTTATTATATAGGATGGAAGCTGTTTGGAGAATACAGATACATGAGTGGAGACATTTTTGAGTCAGCCAGTATGTATGTAATTTCCGTGAATCCTTTTAGCAAAACCTTTTGTGTCTCTTGCTCAGCTGTTGATTGGTTAATAGTTTGCTCTTTTGAAGTTAGAAGGCAAGTTTCTATTAAATACAAACCTCATACATTTATGTCCATGTGTGGTGTACAGAAAGAGAGATTTGATAACATACAGAGCTATAATATTTGCTAAAATGGTAATGAGTGACCCCAACCATGATTTTCTTACTGCATCATTGACATGAACTCTGTGAGCTTCTATAAAATGTAGATGGCGACACGCCGTGCAGGGGGAAGAAGTACGTAATATGCTGCCTGGCCCACATGACCACTACGTCAGTCCTAGTTATGTCACTACTATTTACATTTACTGGCACTTCAATGACCAAAGGTGATGGCATCTCCCACGGTCCGGCCAATTCTTGTGTTTCTTTATCACTCAAGGTTACGTCTACTGCACAGCCATCCCTGTACCATGTGTAGTTAGCAGCTTGGGCCTATTTAGAGATGGATTTTCACTTACCACTCTACCCTCCACCTCCAGGGGCACAGAGGTTCAAGTTCAGAGCAGAGCCAGTGAGCGGAGAGAAGAGAATGATGCCGACTGGCTCGCCCATGAGCTGACCAGCGCTTTACTCATTACCTGAGCCAAGTTGGGTGACTAATTTCGATAAAGAGAGAAATGACACTCAAAATATTCCACAGGTAAGGAAAAACTAAGCACTTTCATTTCCTTGGCTAGCCTTCGATAAACATTTATTGCATGTTGCAAGTATAAATCCTTGTTTTGAAACATTTTGCTTTGCATTAAGTTCTGCCTTTGATCAAGAACTCGCGGCGTATTAATGAGGCCTGGAGCTGCCGTTGCTAGATGAGTAAACTCCTCCTTGGTCAGAATTAAGACCAGTGCCATCTTCTATAAGGTTTTGGGGGAAAAACAACTACAGCCAATGATTAAAAGGCAGCACCACTTTTAAAGATAAAAGTTTAGCATTAGCTTCGAAGTTCTGTAATTTAAAATGGAAAGTTTGTGGAGCTACAGGGAAGCAGGGTAAACCTCAGCTACAAAATAACAGGTTTCACATGTTAAAAATATCAATCACTGAACCCCAGTGAACCAGTTCTAACCCATCGCCTCTGATGTCTGGGTCTGCAGCTCAGGTAAAGCCAGGACTTACAGGAAATAAGTCATATCCTTAATACTAATTACCCAACTTTGCCACATATTGCTCTCTGACCCTGTAATTTCACATTTCTATTCCATCCAAGTGACTGAGTTCCACGTTGGTTTCTATCTGAAGAGGGCAGGAGCACTTTCAGGCTATACTGCATTGCAGCTTGTCATCTATGTAATAACCACGCATCACTTATCTAATTGTTATGGCCCGGGAAAATATGCTTTTCCTACTCATCTGGGGTCTGTTTGCAATAGTATAACTCCTGTTTTCACTTAGACTCAGTTTAATTCCAATATTATCTCACTTCTGTTTATCAAAAGCATGCCTTGCAGCCTGGCAGGTAATAAATTGGTATTGTTAAAACCTGTCAATCATATCAGAATACATTCTCCTACTCAGCCGTCGTCAGCTTGATGCAGGGTAGATAGCTTATCAAATGTCCATGTGGATCCTTTCGCTTGGGGCGTGGTAAATGAGCCTATAGAATGATGCAACTCCATCTCTGGCTACAGTGATGGCATTTTTGTACCTAGAATATAAAGAGGGTCTTCTGGGGGGTGAGGGCTTAGGTGATGAAACGCTTCACTGTGCAGTGCCAGCTCCTTGCCCACCCTCCCCCGCCCCCCACCGGAGTGAGTTTAAAGTTGGGATCTCTGGGTTCCAAAGCGGACTGCGCTCCAGGAAACGATTTAAACTGCCGCGGGGTGTGTACCCTTCTATTCAGAGCGCAGGACAAAGATAAGTAAATTGGACTCCCAGAGGTTTCCTTTTAGAAAACCAGTGGATTTTCACCACCAGTGATCAGACATCTGCTCCCACTCATGATGGACGTGGGGCAGCCCCTGGCTTCCTCCTGGGGCCTGCAGTACGTTTGGGGGACTTTTCTGGCTCCTCCGGCACACCCCACATTCATTTTCAGTTTTTAACTAAAATCTTCCCAATGTTTACTAAGTATAACGTGGACTTTTTGTTCCATAACTATTCGTGCTCCTCACAAAGACCTCTTCTCACATAAACAGTGAGGACGGGCCCATGAGCACGGCAGTCAAAGGGCCAACTGTGTCCGGTGGCTCACTCTCAGGTGTTGGTCTCCTTCCCCTCCACTCTGCAGCACTGTGTTCTGGTTTTGTTGTTGTTGTTATTAATCCTCACCCGAGGGTATTTTTCCATTGATCTTTTCTTTTTTTTTTTTTTCCGAAAGAGTGGAAGGCGGGGAGAGAGACACTGAGAGAGAAACATGGATGTGAGAGAGACTCATAGAGCAGTTGCCTCTCACACATGCCCCAACCAGGGCCGGGGATCGAGTCTGCAACTGAGGCACATGCCCTTGACCGGAAACAGACCTGGGACCCTTCAGTCCTCATGCGATGCTCTATCCAAATCAGCTAGGGCCAAAACTATGTTTTACTGTAAGTTGTGTTGTTGTTACTTTGGCATTTGTGAGCTTGTGTTTTGTGCCTGGTTTATGAAGAGCTCTTGGGTGGAGAAATTAGATTCTGTTCTCCTGGATTAGGAACATGGTATTTTGAAACACTTATGAACTGAATCATGTTAATAGATTGAGATGTGTCTAGATTATGTAAAGATCTGCTTTCATTTCCCCCTACACGTGTATGCATGCACGAGCACACTACAATTATATAGACAGTCTTACCCTGATCAGCCGCACAGTAAGAATGGAGCTGCGCGGCAATTCTGGGAGACTCTTAGCTCAGGAAAACTTGTGTAGTTAAATGAACGAAGATAGATGGACAGGTGGCCTGAACTAGAGATAGAAAGATGATGTTTGCGTGTGCAGGCGTGGGTCTTGGGTGGCTCTTGAGGTGGTACAGCATTTGGATAAAGGCACTTTTATCCAACCCAGAGCTATTTCCAAAGCCCTATCACCTGAGTTATATTCTTGTCAAAGATACAAAAATGGTGATCAGCGTTGGCTGAATACTTCCTCTGACAGGCCTAAAGGTTTGTGTTTCTCCTTGTGTTAGTATTTCCACTGTAGATTACTGAAGCTAATTATATCATATTACATTTTTAGGCTACTGTTTATTGATTGATTGATTTATAATGTGCTGACTTTCTGAATACATTTAAAAGGATAAGTAGTCCTTTCAATGCAGAGGAAAAGAACAGACATTGCTCTAGCACTAGGCTACTGTTTAGACTCCACATGGGTTCAGTCAAATCAAGATCAGTCGAGAGGGAAGGAAAGAAACACCAACCAGATGAAGGAAGCACCAGCCCCACCAAGGAAATCCGAGTCAGCTTGCGGTGTGTTTGAGGGAAATGATCATCACAGAAAGTTACACATTGGATGGGAAAAAGGAAAGCACAGAACCTTGGTCTGATGGTGAAGAAGCTTCAGTTCAACCACCTTCTACAGTTTAAGCCTATTCCTAAGTATTTCACCTGTTTTCTTACCACAATTTTAAAAAGTATAGACATTTTCTCAAAAATTCTCCTTCACTGAATTAATACATTTTAAAAAGATATTATATATCCGTAGGCATAGAAGCTAATGCTGCTTAGAGTTGGTAAGTGACTTTGCTATCCTATAAAAACTGCCCTCCCCCACTGTCCCTCCGCCTGCCCACTAAATGGATACCTAACCTGAGACTCAATAATGATGTTCTTGCTCAGCATTGTGGGTAATTGATCCAGGGGATTTGGAAATTGCCGGTGTTAACCAAGGAGAGGACAGGAGAGCCATGTTCAGCTGGGCACGCCGAGTCTGTGGCAGACCTGTAGAAGCTGTACCCCAAGCAACACCTCCAGGTTCTTTCTATAAAGTTGTGTAGAATATTTAAAAATGCTGTTGATGTCATGTCTGTGTGTGTATGTATTATTTAAGGTGACACACTTGAGGGGAGTTTAAATTTTACTGCTTTATCAAACAGATGTGGAACTTTAAGTCCATCGCTCTGACAAGTAAGATAGCGACAGTGCTGTCTGTCTTCAGTAACAATTTCTGCACCCCACCTCCACCTCCATCCTCACCTCTCTGGGTAACCATACCCACACATACCAAGGATGCGTCTAATGAATTGTGAAAGTTGTTTCTTTTGGAAACTGGGCTCTGCTCGCCGTAGAATAATTAAGTAATCACTGCTATCGTGTGAATCCAGCCTAAAACAGCAATGTTTGGGTCCATATGGGAACAATTTGGCATGGGAGATAATTACTGAGAGTATAAATGTAGTTTAATTCTTTGGCAAGTAGTAACGACATCAGAGACAGTTACCAATTGTCACTCTAATTGCCTGATAGTGTTTATTAAGCACCCACTGACCACAAGCCTTGGGGTATGGATTGTTACAACTGGAGTGGGCATGACCTTGTCCTCCAGGGACCTGTAAGAGTGGACAGATGCAGATCATCAGATGCACACACTGAACATTTCTCAGTCCTCCTGGTTTTCAAACATCATGTCTTTGCTTGCTCCCACATATTCCTGGGCAAATCACTGTAGACAACATGAGCTCTAGGACGAAACAGGACAGATACTGAAAAAATAAAAATGAAATTGGACCACTTTTTTACACAAAAGTAAACTAAAAATGGGTAAAGACTTAAATGTAAGACCTCAAACCATAAAATTCCCAGAATAAAACACAGGCAGTAAACTCTCTGACATCACTCTTAGCAACATCTTCTTGGATGTGTCTCCTCAGGAAAGGAAAACACAAGAAAAAATAAACAAATGGGAATACCTCAAACTAAAAAGTTTTTGCACAGCAAAGGGAACCATTAACAAAACAAAAAGAAAACCTACTGAATGGGAAGAGATATTTACAAATGATACGTCTGTGAGGAGTTAATATCCAAAATATATAAGGCATTTATACAACCTTATGCCAAAATAACAATCTCATTAAAATGGGGAGAGGACCTGAGTAGACGTTTCTCCAAAAAGGACATACAGATGACTAACAGACTTATAAAAAGATGCTCAATATCACCAGTCACCAGGGAAATGCAAATTCAAACCACAATGAGTTATCACCTCACACCTGTCAGAATGGCCATCATTATTCAATCAGCAGACAAGTACTGGTGGGGATGTACTAGTAGAGAAAAAGAAGCCCTCATGCGCTGTTGGTGGGATTGTAAGTTAGTGCAGCTGCCATGAAAAGCCATATGGATATTTCTCAAAAAACTAAAAATAGACCTGCCGTATGATCCAATAATTCCACTTTGGGGTATTTACCCAAAGAAAACAAAAACATTAATTTGAAAAGATACATGCACCTCTATGTTCATTGCAGCATTAATAGTAATAGCTAAGATATGGAAGCAATCTAGATGAATAGATGAATAAAGAAGATGTGATATATATAATGAAATATTATTCAGTGATAAAAAGAATGAAATCTTGCCATTTGCACCAACATGGATGGACCTAAAGGGTATTATGCAAAGTGAAATAAGTCAGACAGAGAAAGAAAAATACCATATGATTTCACTTATATGTGGAATCAAAACAAAACAAACAAATAAACAAAACAAAATAGAAACAGACTCCTATATATAGAGCACAAGTTGATGGATGTCAAAGGGGAAAGGGATGAGAATAATTTTTTTTAATTCTAAGAAAGAAAGAAAACCATATAAAGAGAAAATAGATTTTGAAAAAAGGTGGAGGATTATGATTCCCACTGGGAACTAAAGGTTTTAATGCCTCAGCCAGGTATCACCCTATGGTTTTTGGATGCAAAAGTACATTTAGGATCAAAAGGAAATACTGCTGAGAATGAGAAGACGCCCTTCTATCCTTCCACCAGGCAATTTCAGACTCAAGAATGTCAGATCTGGCTAGCTCCTTCAGGCCAGCTGGCCAAGTTCTCACTTCTACGCAAGTCCCAGTCAGCTGAGACTGTCCCCGGCAATATTAAAAACAAGCCCAGTGAAGCTGGAGGAAACCTAAATGTTAATATACCGCTAGTGACACGCTGGATCTGAAACTGGATGTTCTTGGAATGTGAATATCTCAGCCCCAAGGAAGTGCTCTGACATTTGGTGACCTTCTAGCGCAGCGGTTCTCAATCTGGGGGTCGAACGACCCTTTCACAGGGGTCGCCTAAGACCACTGGAAAAACACATCTATAATTACATATTGTTTTTGTGATTAATCACTACACTTTAATTATGTTCAATTTGTAACAATGAAAATACATCCTGCATATCAGATATTTACATGACGATTCATAACAGTAGCAAAATCACAGTTATGAAGTAGCAACAAAAATAATTTTATGGTTGGGGGTCACCACAACATGAGGAACGTTATTAAAGGGTCGCGGCCTTAGGAAGGTTGAGAACCACTGGTCTAGCGTGTGTCAGCAGTAAGCCAAAGCCCTTTCTTACGCACTGTGGCCGATCACAGTCATTTGTTCTTGGCAACTTCATTCAAATACAAACTCTATTTTAACATATTATTTCTAATTTATATAATGTCATTGTGGTTTTCATGGAATGGCACTCTATTAATGTGGAAGAAATGGAAAGACCATTCTTCTGGGAAATGATTATGATGAATCAGATCTAAGTTAGAAGCTCATATACTAGTAGTTTTGGATGCAAAACTTCAGACCTAAATGGCATTGTGTAGTGGGAGGAGAAATGAAGGCACTTGTATCTTTGAAAAAATGTGTCCCCTCCTTACAGTTTCATAATGGGGTACCTGAATGATGCCATTCACCAAATGATGTATTTTGACTATGAGTTCCTGGAGGACAGATTATCCTCTCTATGTTCGGAAAACTTTGCAAAATGCTTCCCACAGGAGAATTCTCACTGCAGCGTTTGATGACATGGGTGTTCTCTTCGTGAAAAGTTTGCGCCGGACGATGAGTAATCCATTATATGCCACCTGGTATTTTCCTTTTCTGAATAATTTATTCACTATTTTTTGCTAATACACATAATACATATGTCCTGATTATCATCACTCAATTAAATAATATCTCCCTGTATATTTTTGCCTAGTTGCCAAATTTTAAAATAGATGAAGATATTTTGAAAGTCTTGGTGAGTTACAACTCTGCCCGTCCAAACATAGCATGTTAAACAATAGAGCCTAATTAATTCTCTATGGAATGTAGAGCCTGTTAGAAGCATATTCAATCACAGTGTAGAAGCTTATATGCAAAATCATAGAGTAGGACCAGAGTTTGTGGTTAGTGTAGTCTGATCTCCTTTCAAATGCAGAGTGTGTTTTTATACCTATAAGGTGTAGCACACCTGTGTTAGTCAAGGTTCTGCACAGTAACCGAACCGACAGGATGTGATGTGTACAGAAAGAGGTTTATTTTAAAGAACTGGCTCACGTGGTTATGAAGGCTGCCAATCCCAAATCGGCCAGCTGGGCCAGCAGGCCGGTTACCCGGTTAGAGCTGATGTTACAGTTCAGGTCTGAAGGCTGAATGCTGGCAGGGTTCCCTCCTGCTCAGGGGGTGGGGTGGGGGCGGGGCGTTAGTTTGTTGCTCCATTCAGGCCTTCAGCTGAGTGGATGAGGCCGATCTACATTGAGAAGCACAGTAAGCTTCATCCAAGTCCACTGATTTCAATGTCCATGTCGTCAGAGAGCACCCTCTCAGAGAGCCACCCAGAATGAGGTCTGACCACATACCTGGGCACCATGTCCCAGCTGAGTGGACACATGAAATGAACCATCATGAGACCCAACAACAGGGCTGTTGCTTTCCCTGTTTTGTCCTCTTTGGGATATAAAATGTTTGTAATAGCGAAGCCACACACACACACACACACACACACACACACACACACGCTCACATACGCTCACAAGCAGTTCAGTTAGACTTTGTGAAAGCAGGGAACGGTTCATAGAGAATGAGCGAATCCACGCTCTGCAGTGACAACCCTACCCTACACGTTTTACCACTTGAGTAACACTGGCACCGGTATATGTAAGCATTTGCATGATCTTTAAAGCGGGAGAAAGGGATCTGATTTAAGATTTCGGTTCTTTGTCACTAAGATTCTTGCAGCTTTTGCTCATGTAAACAGGACCCAGGAGTTATTCTGGGTTCTCCTTATCCTTTGTTTGCTCCCCGAGACTCTTGTCCCATGCTGGGGAACAACCTCTTTATTTCAGGAGAGTGGCCTGCGAATACTTCTGAAAACTGTCCGTTTTCCCTTTTCTGCTTCTCTCCCCTATCTAGTAGATATTCAGAGCTTCCCCCATTCCAAACTCTGCAGCCACCCACAGAAAAATCTTGCTTTTCTTTCTCTTTTTCCCACAGCATTCCACCCCACTCACTTTTTTAAAGTGTCAAGCAACCCAACCCTTTAAAAAACTATTCATCACACTTTTCCTATATTCTCAGTAACCAAGTGATGCTAGATACCGAGGCAGGAAGTCAGAGTGTTTCCCATTTTCCTTCACTCTTCCAGACCCCCTGTCTCCACACAACATACCAAGAACTCGCCCTGCAAAAGCAGAACTCTCCAGAAAGGGGAACAAGGGAGAGGGTGAGCAGGCGAGAGCTAAGTTCTCGTTCGCAGAGGTTCTGCAGGTCGGGGAGGGAGGAGACGGTTGTGTAACGAGGAGGAGAAAGCTGGGAAATTGCACACAGTAATACATTTGTCCCAAGTGCATTTCTAATTCACCGTTTCCTTGCCAGGATAGTACAGGCCCTGCTCCGTCTCCAGCGGATGCAGTCCACTCAGGGGACAGAAGCATGGACATGTGTGAGCAACAGAGCTCTAACTCGGAGACATTTCCTCCTGTTGTGTCAGAATCCTCTGTGTCCTCTGAAACTTCACTCATTCTCCACGTCTGCCTCCAGGGGCAACGCGTCTTTGTTATCTGTCATGGCCCTTCAAGCACAGGACTACCACCAGCCCCCAGTCTCATTTTTTCTGGTTTAAACCCTCAGTTCTCTCACTCAGTCTTTGTGTGACACGGCTTTTAGACTCTGCTCTCTCTTAGTTGCCCTTCCGGACGCCTGCTAGATTTTCAGTGTTAAGATGGCTCGGAATTGAACCGAGGACTGCAGCCACAGTCTGTCTGGTTTGTAGCTAGTAAAGTGGAATTACCGCCATGTCGTCCTATGCCTTCGTCTTGTCAGCATGACAGTTGTATTTGCATTAGCTTCTTTCAACTGCCACATGCCATACTTTGCTCATATTGAGATTATAGCAACTGCGAGATTATTGCCAACAAGGAGCCCTCCATCCTTACTTTTCCATTTTCATTGTTAAGTGTCATCTGATCGGTTTTTGTTCTGGCCTCCGGAATCTAGCTGTCCAAGATGCACATAAAATATCGAGGACCCAGAAACATTAAAGTTCTAATAGAAATGGCCTGCTGGTGGGTGTGAGCATTGAAACCAAAATAAACATACATTTAGATCGAAATAGTCTTCATTCATATAAAATTGAATACAAAAATGAAATATTTTCTTTGAAAGGAAATATAAAAATACTTTAAAAGTTATAAAATGTAAAAGTAATTATTTAGTAGTAATGATCTAGATCTAAATCCCAGATTATATCAATAAAGGCCAGAAAGTAAATGGAGGAAGTTGTAGGGACAATATAAACATACCAAATTCTAAGATCCCATAACGAGAATCAAAGGTTTTTGTTTCACTCATGAATTTGATATTTTTTGAAATATAGGGTCACATATAATTTGAAAAACTTAGCAGCAATCACAAGTAAAATTTTAAAAGTAGGATATCTACGTTCCAAATCACTATGGAAGATAAAAGCAATCAAAACACCAATCATAGAGCCAAACACAGGCACACCCAAAATAAACAGCGAGACGTTACCCCCAAACAAAGGAATAAACAGAGCACTGGAGGTAAGGTCGAATATCAGATATAACAATTGAAGTAAATTTTGTAAACTTTCCAATGAAAAAGCATACATTCTCTAGGATGAGCTTAAGAAAAGAACAGGCCGATTTAACACAAAATGACACAAATGTTTAATGCAAAACATAAAACATTATAGCAATAGAACAGAAAATGGTTAATATCTTTGATAATAGAAACCACATAATAATTGACAAGAAAAATAATAAATTTCCATTAGATAAATGAATAGAAGACAAGAACAGACAATTCACAGAAGAAGCACAAATAGTAATATGTATATGGAAAAATATTCAATGTCACTGCAGTCAATGAAATTCAAACAAAATTAAAAGAAAATTTGAGATTAGTTTGTTTGTTTGCCTACCAAAGCCACAAAAAATTTGAAAAGAGAAGACCATTTTGAATGGTGGTAAGATGCGTTCTTTCTCAAACCACTGCTGGTGGTAATGTAAATTGATGTAACCTAGTTTGGTACTGTGTATATAGCAAGAAACTTTAAAGCATGTTTTTACTCAGTAATTCCAGTTTTGAAATGTACCGTAAGGGAATAATCAGAAATGCAAATAGCATTTTTGTGAACAATAAATTACACAATTTTTCAGAATAATAGAGTAATAATTAAATAAATTATAATGTGCTACTGATTCACTAGAAATTATGTTTACAGCACTTTTAATGACATGGGGGCCAAAGATGATAATCAAATGCCAAGTGAACAAAGTGTATGATTTGATTGCCATAAATGTATGTGTGTGTGTGTGTTTATCAATTCTAAGGTAAGTCTTTTCATATTTTAGTGCTTCTTAAATTAGGATAAATTATACATTTAATAGAATTTCTTTCTCAGCCCCAGAAGCTGTTTTTAAATTAGTGCATTTTCACACAATGAATGAATTACAGTTTGGAGACAAGGACACACTGTGTGTGCACATGCTTTAAAAAATGCTGCTTGTATCATGAGGAAATGAGTCACTTTTTAAAAGGAGAACGTCTGTGGCCCGCCTTCCAAGATGGCTGCTCACACTGGCGTTTGAAGAGGCTGCATAGGAGTTCCTCTGTGCCGTGTTCGTGGTTCCGTGCCCATTGCCTGCTTGTCTACTTACCTGACGAACAAGCATACATTCTCTAGGATGGGCTTAAGAAAAGAACCGGGCAGATTTAAAACAAAATGACACACTGTCTAATGCCAAACATAAAACACTATAGCACTAGAGCAGAAAATGGTTAATATCTTTGATAATAGAAACCACATAATAATTGACAAGAAAAATGATACACTTTTCCTTTGTGTCCTTGATTATATGACCTTCCTTGCCTTTCTCTACGTAACCTTTTGAAATCTAAACTCGTCAGAGTGTTCCTGGGCAGTCTTACTGACACCTTTATCTCTGCATCCGTTCATTGTAACGTGGCCAGAATGTCATTCCTTGGTGTACACGATGGAGCTCATTTGGATGGATTTCATGGCAGGGTCTGCTTGGTCCTGGTGCACAGTTTTACTCTGTGACACACAGTGAGAGCTGTCATTGGGGCTTTGCCCTTGGGGAATACACACTAGATCCTACCGATCGGGCATGTTGTTTTGCAATGTCAACAGGCCACCTGTTTAATAGTCCAGCTCTGGAATTTTGCAAGATAACGACATCATACCTGGTTATTTACTGTTTCTAGAATCTGCTCCCAAACCCTGTGTCGTCCACCTTCTGGAAATCCAGAGGGAGTCTGTTTTGTTCCAGTCTCCTGCCCTATCCCAGGGTCTCCTTGAGTCAGTGATCACCCCAAGTCACCTCACAATCATGCCCACAAGTTCCCCGGGGGTGCAGTCCTCTGGAAATGGAGTGTAGGACTCGTTTCAACAGCTCATTCTTTCTGGAAGTTGTGTGCCCTTTGACCCCATGCTGGATTTCCTAAGTTTTGAAGGTAATTCCCCTTGATTGAAATGCTTCTCTCATCTACTAGCATTATGCCGTCCTCTCTGTCATTCTACATTTTCCCGTCTTGTTCACATCTGTGACCGAAACAGTTGAAATGATAGGCTTTATTGCCTTTGTCATTTTTGTAAGCTTTGGCTTATCAGCACATTAACGATTCTGACAATCTTCTTATACATTTCACAATTTGTGTCCTTGGTTATATGACCTTCCCTGCGTTTCCAAATGTACCCTTTCAAAGTCTGAACTCATCAGAGGGTTCCTGGGCAGTCTTGCTGACGTCTCTATCTCTGCCTGCATTCATTGGTCAGCGTTTCATCCTTATCAGAGACCCCGCTCTCCGAAGCCCTGTGCTCTTTCAGTCTCCCCTCCTAGAGCCACCTTTGAACTTTCTCTAAGTGGCTTTTCAATTTGTTTTATTCTTCAGACGATGGATACCTCTAATCAAAAGTCTACGTCTTCAGTATTAGCACTTCCAAGATGGCACCGACCCCTTTCCCTGCTGTCCCTATTGCTTTTATGTTTCCCAAATTGAAAGGTGTCAGTGAGTAGGACACTTTGTCAAGATGATTGGGCTAAGGAATTGATACCAGCGAGGAGCTCTGTGGCGGGGTCTGCTTGCCAAGTTTTATTCTCTAACACCCAGTGAGAGCTGAGGGTTTAGCCTTAGGGAAATGCAACATGACTGGCCCGGCAGCTTCAGATATCGCTTCATTTGAAAAGCTTTTGAGTCTACATGCACCCTACATAGAAGCTACATAGGACACACACAGCACATTGAAATCGATACTCCGAATGCCTCGCCATGCTTCTCCTGCCCTGTAATTCACCACCACAATGAGCAGAGAGCGGTGTTCCGTGTTTATTCCATCTGGGTAACCCAATAGTAGTAAAACGAAAACTTCATAAACAAGAGGACATTCAGCGCTTTCACAAATTCAGCTCTGTTGTGAAGAAGCCCAAATGGGTTTTTCAACGCAGACATGTTGTCGAGACACTTAATTTGTGTGTCAGACCCCAAATGCAGGAGTTTCAACAGTTGTTGTTTCTTTCCCACGTGAGACATAACAATATAACAATTTATATTCTTAGCCTTTTGTCCTAGCCTTCTCTGTCAGGGTTTGGTTGAATTATTAGTTGACATGATCATGGACGTGATAGCTGAAGGGCAAAAGTCAATGTATTTAACAGCTGATAGGGTGGTGCTTGCTTAAGAAAGCCCACTGGTGAGGAGGAAGAAAGCATTAGAACTTTGACTTATATTCATTTCTTATCTCTTACATTTTAATTTCGGTGAACGTTTTGTAATGTATATAGTCAGTAGTGCATTTATGAAGTATATTACTAGATAAGTGTAAATATATTGTGGCGGTTAAAATGTATTGACTATGATGCATGATCACGAGAAGTTGGGAACCATGATACTTTATATAAAAGTGACCCTCCAGATTTTATCATGTACATGCATATATAGTAAAAAACATATATAGATTCTCCCAGAGTTTGGAGCCGACATTTGGCTACATTAAAAGGTGGAGTCTCTTAGTATTTACTGAGAACTCAAGAGGAATAAATATGCTGGAGTGTGGAAAAACAAGTTAAAATGGGGATTTCCTGACCAGGGAGATGTGCTAAACATCAGGATATAGAAGAGAGACTTGTAGCTCTCCCTCAGTCTATGCTCTATTCCTCCTTAGTAGTGGGACCCATGGTTTTCAAATTGTGCATCCGCGGCGTCCCTCACTCCTGGTGCTACTTGTAACTGAGTTATGGCTACTGGGATATAATCAGATATGACTGGGATTACCAGTACATTAATGATTCTGACAATTTTGTATGCAACTTCTGAAACGTGTCCTTACAAAGAAGGGGCTCGCCATCCCCTCCTTTCTGCTGGCAGGAGTAAGGATGTGATGGCTGGAGACCAAGCATCCATCCTGAACTACAAGGAAGAAGCCTCTCACTGAGGATAGTGGAGCAATAAGATAGAGGGACCAAGGAGTCACTCCGCCAGCTCTGGCCGCTGGCCTCCAGATTGCCATAAGAGACGGAAATGAACTTTCATCTTGTGTAAAGCATGGTTTTGTGGGTTTTCAATAGTTCTCCAGTGAATCTAATCTGACTAATGCAATCATTAATTTAGCTTGTGAAATACTTCCTTGAAGTACAACATATTGAAGATTGAGATACAAAACATCATTTATAGTATGGATTTAGTTATACATACTTATTATTCCATCTTTGTTGTCTATTAATGAGCGTATACGGAAAGAAAGATTCAATTTCTTATAGTTAAACTAGGAGATATGAATATAAACAATAAAAAGTAAGAGGGGTACAATAAAAGAACTCCAGATAAAAGCATTATCAGGAGGAGAGAACATTTGATCTTGGCCTGTAGGAAGAAGAAGCGGCAGGGATGGGCATGCTCTGATGTTGAGAAAGCACGTAGTATTCATGAGGAAGGGTAATAACATGGGAGACAAAACTGTCTTAAACTTGTCCTGGAATGAAATTTTTTGTGTGTGGGACAGTTCACGACCAACTGTCTTCTGGAAAGAAATTAGCATTCCTGATAAATGCTTAAGCAATTTTCTTATAAACTTTAATGCAATTAAGAGCTTTTCTGAGAAATCAGTTCCTCAACCCCTCAGCTAATACTCTTTAACAAGACAAGAATGCTTTCCTAAATTCTGCATAAAATTTTTATGTAAACATTCTCTCTTTCTCTAACACAACCCTACCAATAGTGAATCTTTAGCCTCTTAGGACCTCTTCCCTGGCAGCAAAAGAGAAATTAAAACGTGGACATGAGGTCTTTCAGCATAATTCTATTTGGACAAAATGAGAGCACAGTCATTGAGAAATCAGGCTAACTCATATTGGAAAGCAATTATTACTGGGCTAGTGAATTCATTTCTTCAGTGGGGAGTAGGGAGCCCCTTAAGGAGGCCAGAAACACAGTAGATGCTCAGACACATGGTTGCTGAGTTGCACTGAGCCGTCGGATAGCGCTGTGGAGCCATGTGTCTGGTAACAGAATGCTGGGCCTCGGGGACACGCTGAGCTGCATCTCTGCCACTTGGTCAGCTGTGACGTGAAGATCACCAGTGACCCCTTGCACGGCCTTGTGGTTTGTACAGCACCAATCCCAGCCTGCATTCTCCTCGACCTGCGTAGTCTATTCACAGGACTGTCTCCCTCTCCTTGTGAAAACTCTTCCCTCTTGGGCTCTCATGACAGTACTGTCTTGCTTCTTCTTTTCCTCTCTACTTCCCTAACTCTCTGACTACCGGCCTTTTGTCTTCTTGGTGACTCTCTTGTTCCCAACGTGCTGTCTTGGAAACAGTAGGATAGATTTGGGCTGGCTGAGATCTGTTGGATGCATGGAGGTGGGCCCAATGACTTCTCAGTAGCTTATTCCTAGATGAGAGGTTTTTAGGGCAAAGCCATGTCAGCCTTTCAAGGAAATACTGTATCGGCTTTCCTGTGACCCAGAAAATGAAAAGGTCTAGAGTCCCTTATTTTCAGGGGTTTGAGTTTAGCTCCAGGAGCTGTGTTCTTTGTCCTGAACAGAAGGAATTCTTCCTCTTTTAAGATGTCTAAGGTGCCTGAGTCTGTGGGTACTCTGGATGGACAAAGATGAGCCCTGGCCTAAAGGGAGGAACGCCAACGAGCAAGGACGATTTGGCCAAGATTGCCCCACTCAGTAACCAGCTGGTAGAGGACACTGACCAGGCTGCTCAGCTAAAAGGGGACAGTAGACATTTGAGGGGAGTTCATGACTTCAGAGGGTTCTAAGGGAAGCTTCACTTTTTAAATGGACCTGGCATTGCTTCCTTGTCGGTGGAGTTTGAGGAAACTGTTATACACTGCTGGACTTCAGGGTCTTTTCTGATGACCTGATTCTTCCAGAACATGTAAATTGGTGGGGTGGGGAGCAGGTTTCTTTCAAACTCTCTTCGGCTTGATTGTAGTTAGGGTTCCTGCCTACCTAGGGTTCCCTCTGCCTCAAATGCCCTTCCCTCAGCTTGTACCCACACACTGCCTTCTCATCATAAGCATACACTACCTGGGAAGGTCTCCAAGAACCCTCCCACTTGCCTCCAAGGTTGGCCACCACCTTGTTTGTGATATCACTGATGATTCTCATGCCGCTATAATGTCATTTGCCATGCTGTGTGGTGGTTGTTCATTTTCTGGCCTCATTCAGTAGACTGTGAACTCCTAGACGGCTGTTCCCTAGTTGTTTCTTCCTCTCTCCATGGGTCAGATACAGATATTAGATCTTTCCCACTTTCCTCATCCCACTCCCTGGGCATGTAAGTCAGTTTGTGCTCTCCTAATGGATGTACGTAGCTCACCTTCGTTGAGAGACGAAGAGGCTTGTCCAGTGACTTGCTCTGGTTGCCTGGTAAGAGCCAGCTGGGATCAGTCACTATCTGGCTTCTCAGTAGGAGAGTCAGTGGTCAGCCTCAACATGTTACAAGGTCTCCAAGGGATATTGGTGCCGGGCAGCTGGTCTACCCAGCACTGGTATGCACTGCCCCTGAGCAGCTAGTAACAAAACTTACATTTTTTGCCCCCCTTATTACAAGGCTGCTTTCCTGGGAACCGCAAGAAGGGCTGGGTCCCTCTCCTGCAGCCCACGTATGGTGCACCTGACCATGCCCTGAGCAACCACTCCTCCCCCTGAGATGCTGAGAGAAGGGGCTACCTGTGTACTGGCTCTACCTGTTCATCTCCGTCTGTTCTGGGTGTGCTTCCAGAACCCTTTACCTGACACTAGGCCACTGCTTGGAGATAAAGGGATCAAGAGAAGATAAATAAATACAAAATTTGTGAGCTTTGGGAAACAAGTGGTTTTGGGGGAAGGAAAGCTAATTTTCAAAGGTCTCCATCAGCCCTTGACCAGAATGCAAAAAGCCAGAGGCAGATCCTACTAGTTTACCTGAACCTGTTTTCTGCAACTTCCCTGTCGCTTTAATGAGAGCTCCCCTGATTTCTGCTGTTGGCCCCAGTCAGAACGGATTCGTGAATCCTGTGATGCTCCTGGAGGCTTGGTGAATGATCAGGTTGCCACCTGAGAGCCCATAGGCCAGCAAGGGACAGCAGGATCATGAACCTGGTGTAAAGATGAAATGAATGAATAAAAAACAACAACATTTCATTGTTGATTCCTGCTAGTTCTGTTGCTACTCCATGTAGAGGAACTTTGGCTACAGTAACCCATGCTCCAAAGTAAAATACTAAGATAATCTCTGCCTTTGAGTCAGAAACAGAAAGGTCTGTCTATGGCAAATATCCACACTTTCTGCAAATTGTTCAACAGATTGGAGGTTTGATTGTTCACTCAAGTAGGAAACCAGTAGGAAATACAGTACTTTCCCAGTATATAAATCCATGTTAAGATTATGATGTCAGGTGGGCACGTTGCATTTTGTTTAATCACCATTTGACATGTTAATTTTGAGTTGTAGTAGTTGGCCAGGAAAATGACTGTAACCACCTCAAAATGAGGCAAAAACTCTTTCAACTCAAGAGCTATTTTGGTATTGGTTTATAACATGCCTTCCTAGTCACAAAGACTCTCCAAAATAATATTTTATTATAAAAATCTCCAAACCCTACCTAAAACATTGTTCTCCCTGCCCAAATAACATAGATACGTAGAAAAGTGTCCCACCATCGTGTGAAAGCACATCAGGGACAGGGGTAGGATAGTTAGTTCCTGGGTCTCCTAATTCTGTTCTTTTGTCATAAACTGCCTATTACTCCCCTGGCATCATGGGTTAATGAACAAAAGATTCAGCAGAATCTTTGGACATCAAATGGCCTCCATGAAACAATGTCTTGATGAGTTAAGTAAAAAGGAATCAGAAACACATGGACCCAACTTCCCTTGAAATATAAGAGGGCATACAAATCAAGGCAAAGAGCACTTAGCAAACACTGGGCTTGGGTTTCCTGAACCTGAAATGTTATAATAATTAGCAAGGACTTATTGAAGCTGAAAAGTGATCAGTTCCAGTATTCCTAACTCAAAACTGAAATGAAGAAGGCGGAAAGGCCTTAGAGAAGGGAGTGGCCATGGGCGGGAGGAGGCCTTTGAAATTAGCTTTCCCCCCAAACCACCCATTTCCCAAAGCTCACAGATTTTGTTTTTATTTATTTATTTTTATCCTCTCTTGCTTTGATTTCCAGGTTTCGGCTGACGACCTATCTAACAGTCTCTGAACTGGTTCAGCCCAAGTCTTTTTAGTCCCGTCTCAAAGGCAGGAAACGATGAGATTTGGTAAGACAATGCTCTGTTCATTCTCAAATTGGAGATAAATTCATATATTGGCCATTCAGGAAGTTTGGTTAAGTAATCAGGTTGAATTTATTTCCTAGTGAGCTGGACTTCTCAGCATTCCCCAAACCCAGGAAATAAATTCATTCAGAAAGCCACTGTAAAAAGTTGTAAAAAAAAAAAATTATTACGTACTAGAGTATAGATTTTTAAGTAGATTGTAAGCCTGGAAATAAAACCCCAAAATATTGCATTATTAGAAACTGAGAGACAGCCGTTTCCTTGCTTGATCCTACACTGTGTCTGGAATCCGAGAATGCCTTCCCTGCCCAGATCTCCCCTCTTCCTCAGAGGCCTCCGGGACTCAGCTTGCTCCCTCTGCTCTTCCACGGCTGCTTCCCCCCATCCTTGTGATTTTTCTCCCCACATTCTAGTCTGGCTGGTATGAAGCAGTCTCCCCCCACTACTCTGGAACACACGTTACTTTAAAAGGTTCTTTTAGAGATTTTTATTGGTAATCGTCATAGGGAACTGACTGAGACAACCAAATTAACAACCAAGGGGAAGTCTGAGTTGACCTAGCAATCCCCTTTTCTCAGGCCATTGTTTCTGGGGACACTTATGCTTGGCGTTGGGTTGCCCAGTGGTTTTGCAGTGGTTGTCCAGTCCTTGAATCCTGATGTTTCTGACAGCAGGAGGTCAAGATGGAAGAAGGAAGGTCTGCAATCTGTATACCAGTGATATGGGCACTTGCTATAGAAGCATCAGCTGAGTCCTTGTTTTGTATTTTGGGTATATAGTTGGGTTTGGAATCACAGTTCAGTAAATCCGTGATAGTTTTTTGCTTGCTTAGACGCAGACAGAGCGCCTTATCAGTCTTAAATAATCTTCTTGTGTTTTGTTTTTCTGTTTGTCACAAGACCTAGTCATCAGCCCGTTCTCCTATTTCAGTATAAAAAAATCATAGTGCAATCACAATGATTGTGTTGATGTCTTATTATATGCAAATCCTGCTCTAAGTGCTTTACATGCGTTGTTTACTAATCCTTAGGAAGTAGGTAGAAGTCATTGCTCCCATTTTATAGACGAAGAAACTGAGACCCAGAGGTTAAGAAACATTTCCAAGGTTAAAGTCGGTGGTTGAGCTGTTCTCACTATATGATTTTGGTTTCTCCCTCCAAGAAAGGCCTCCCAGTTCTCTCCCCTCCCATCACATTTTTAAAAGCAGGGTTTTGCTGGGAATTACTGCTGCAAAACAAACAGAAAGTAACATAAACACTGGTCTGTTCCAGAACCTTACAAAGTTCTTTTGATTGTGATCTGTGGTCTGCAGTTTATGACTGCCTCTGACATGACCAATGGCAGCCCCAAAGGTCTTCTGTCCCTTATTTCCCCGGGGATGGCCGTGGTCCGCTCACCTGTGCCTTTTATCTTGCCTGCAGGCACTGGTAATAGAGCCTGAACCAAAGGTGTACTTTGATCTTATCCCTTGGGCTGAGGTCTTCACTGAGATCTTCCGGACTTCGAGGTACGCCCAGCACCAGGTTTCTGGGTAGGCCAGAATGCTCCCCTTTGGGGAAAGAAGAAAGAAGAGGAGGAGAAGAGGAAGAAACATCCTTATCAGGCAGGCCGGTGTGGCTCAGTGGTTGAGTGTTGACCTATGAACCAGGAGGTCACGATTCAATTCCCAGTCAGGGCACATGCCTGGGTTTCAGGTTTGATCCCCAGTGTGGGGCGTGCAGGAGGCAGCCAATCAATGATTCTCCCTCATCATTGATGTTTCTATCTCTGTCTTCCTCTCTCTCTGAAATCAATAAAAAATACATATCTATTTTTAAAAAATCCTTATCAGTTAAAGCATAATCAGCTTGTTTTGCTGTAGCATCTTACTGTAAGAGTTGCTAGTACCTGGACTTAATTTTGTTTTAGACGGGTCTATTGTTTACCCTGGTGAGGGTAGAGAAGGAAAGATACAATTAGGATCACATGTTGAATTGAACTATTGATGCTTTCCGGGGCAACTCCAGATGTTGGACTTTTGATTCCCTGACAATCAGTTGTCCAGGTGTTGGTCTGTTGGAAGCAAGCTGGCAGATTTCATGCAGAAATGAACACTGTTTTCTCATGGTCTAGTAGTAGGTCAACACTTTTATATGTTACATATAAAATCCCAATTAAAATCAGAAAAAACAAAGGAGTCACTCTAATGAAAGACACATGCCTTGGCTCTGCCACTAATTAATTTTGTGGTTTTGGCAGATTCTTTAACTTCCCTAGGACTCAGTTTCCTCGTTTTTAAAGTGAGAGAAAAAACTTGTCATTTCTAAGGTGTCTTTTACTTCTAACATTCTTTGATTTATAGGAACCATGTGAATGAAAGAAGGCTCTAGAGCAGGGGTGGGCAAACTTTTTGACTCGAGGGCCACAATGGGTTCTTAAACTGGACTGGAGGGCCGGAACAAAAGCATGGATGGAGTGTTTGTGTGAACTAATATAAATTCAAAGTAAACATCATTACATAAAAGGGTACGGTCTTTTTTTTTTTTAGTTTTATTCATTTCAAACGGGCTGGATCCGGCCCACGGGCCGTAGTTTGCCCACGGCTGCTCTAGAAACTAGAAAATACAGTACTACATGGGGAATGTATGCTTTTCTGCGATTTTGAATTTTATCAGCGTTTCTTTGATTCTGATACTAAAACAGAATTGAATATTTTTAATTAGCTTTGTGTGTAGTATGAACATATACTTAATTTGGGGGGGGGGGGAATTTGTACTGGGAGAAGAAAGAAGTGCTCTTCAGTTTTCTTGGACATTAAATGGCTCATTCAAAGCAACATTTTGATAAATCGTGTAAATGAGAGAGGAACATATGGATTAAGTTTTCCTTGAAATACATACGTACTTAAAAATTAAGAAGAAAAAAATGCTTGGCAAAGCCCATTTGGGGTTCTGCCAAATGGGAAACATTTTTAAAATAGTCGAAAATGCAATTTTAATCTCAAAATGCTGCCATAATCACCCATCCTTATTGATTATGTGTTTAAGAATTTGTTAGTTATTCTCCTTGTATTTCTTTTCACAGTTTGCTCCATGCCCTGGGGGCTTGTTAAGTTTTGCTACCATTTTTTAAAATTTTAATTGTACTTTATTATTTTTTAATTTAAATTTTATTTCATTTTTCCCCCATCATCATCTATCCCCTCGATGCCCTCTTCCACCTCCACTCATGCTGCTTTAAAAAAAAAAAAGAAATGCATTAGCTGGTTTGGCTCAGTGGATAGAGCATCAGCCTGTGGACTGAAGGGTCCTGGGTTTGATTCCGGTCAAGGGCACGTTCCTCAGTTGCAGGCTCGATCCCCAGCCCTGGTCAGGGGCTTGTGTGGGAAGGCAACCAATCGATGTCTCTCTATCTCTCTGTCTCTCCCTCTCCCTTCCACTCTCTCTAGAAATCAAAGGAAAAATATCCTCGGGTGAGGATTAAAAACAACAAAACTAGACAGACTGGCCCATCAGTCACTGAAGAGCACATCACAGTGTCCCTCGCTCCCTGTGAGATTCCTGCTGCTGGGACCCCTATGGAGGGTTCAGTTTGATCTCTCCTAGAGCAACAACCAGCATGAATTCATCCTGCTGTAATGAAAAGTCCAAGGAGGCCTTTGTGGTGGAGAAATAGAGGGGATCTGGTCTTTGAAGATGTGAGACATGGTGAACAACTTTCCGGGAAAATCATGCTACTGTGATGGAAGAGCTTTGAAAGAAGACAAGCCCCGAGTTTCATGATTCTGTATCATTCAGAACCAGGTAACCAAAGCCTGAGAGATAACATTCTTCTGGATGAATGGAAGAACTTGGTTTCTCAATGGATCTCCTTGTCCAACTTGAAGAACAGAAAAATGATTTTCTTCAAAATCTTAAAATCACAGATTTCTGATCAAATTGGCAGCACTTTCTAATTCTAAGGGTTGAGTTGATCTGAGTACAATGACGCAGTACAATCTGTGTAACCACAGGGATCTGCAATGCACATCATGGAAGCCATATCTCCACAGAGGAATGGACAGATTTCCGTCACTAGGACCTACTGAGACCTGGAATTCTGCATGAAATTTTTCTTCCTTCTTCCTGCTTTGTGTAATCTAATCCATTTAGCAAGAATGCTATTTTGTCATGAAAATACAAGGAAACAAGAACTTCTTCTTGGTGTTAAAAATCTCCAACCCTAGGGGATGATACCATCAGACACAGCATTCTACTCGTGATGCATCTGAGAGAATGATAAGATTCATTGTCACAAGATGGTAACAATATCTTATTCTTTGAGGCTAATCTTTAGAACATAAGAGTTTGTTTTCATTGTTGACTTATCCTTTTTCTTCTATAGTTTTGAAATGTTTTTTTAATAATTATTTTTCAGCAAATTGTTTTTTATTTAAAGTGAGCTCTTCCTCATTGGGCTCATGTTTGGCCACACAAAACTGCAAATAGAATTTGTACAATTTCGTGAACTCTAAAATGAAAAATGTTGTAGGCAGTTTTGTGTAACAACTCAGCAGCAGACGCAGAAGTGAAGACCTAGCTGACACCCTCAGAACTTCCCATGCACTTGGTTTTATGTTTAAAGGGCCATTCAACATGATAGAGTATATTTAAAACACGAAGATAGTCGTTTTGAAATGCTTTATTCCATTTAATTTTACTTGTACTTTATTAGTAAGTCATTTTATAGGATTAATTTTGCTCTCTGGCAACCCAAACATTTTACATATACATAAATCTATTATTATTTATTATTTATTTTTTGGTAATCCTCACCGGAGGATATTTTTCCATTGATTTTTACAGAGAGTGGAAGGGGGAGGGAGAGACAGAGAGAAACATCGATGTGAGAGAGGCACTGTGCGTGGTTCTGGGGCTGAAAGCATCAGCGTAGCAGGTGGAGGGGGAGGAAGACCATGGTGTAGGCAGAGGATCAGCACCATCCTAGACGTGCTGGATAAGAACCTCTGGGGTGGGGCCAGGACCGCATCTGAACAAGCCCCCCAGGTGACGCTCCAGTTAGGACCTCTGCCTTGGAGCCGGAATTGAGCTCCAGTTCTTGAGAAAGGACTCTCTCAACCATGTCGGCTTCCACCTAAGAGCTTAGGCCTCTGCTTCACCCTTCTGGGACCCTGTTTTCTGTTTCTCGTGTGGACACGTGATCACGTGTTTGTTATTTGACCAGTAGCCTTGTCACTGGGTGGCATTTGGCAAGTCTTCCTTCCTTACAAGATCATATCACTTCTTGAAGAAGGACTGACCAAATGAACATCCAGCAGACATGACAGCGCGGCCCTGCCTGGGGTGTGGGTGGAGGTCCGACGGGGAATGTGACTTCAATTCACTCATTTTCCCTGTAAGAATGTGGAAATGTGTTACTTGCAACCTGTCATGTGCAAATAAATCTCCTGGGGATCTTGTTAAAATGCAAAGGTCTGACTCAGTAGGTCTGGGGCAGTGGTCGGCAAACCACGGCTCGAGAGCCACATGCAGCTCTTTGGCCCCTTGAGTGTGGCTCTTCCACAAAATACCACGTGTGGGCATGCACATACAGTGCGATTGAAACTTTGTGGCCCATGCGCAGAAGTCGGTTTTCGGAAAGGAGATAGATGAAACAAGTATACAAGACAAGTGTGGATGGGAGAGTTGGAAGGGGTCGACCTCAGCGAACGTACCTCAATCAGACTGAGGACGTTTCTAGCAAAGGCCAGCTTAGGAGTACCCTAATTAAGTTAATAACAATGTACCTACCTATATAGTTTAAGTTTAAAAAATTTGGCTCTCAAAAGGAATTTCAGTCGTTGTACTGTTGATATTTGGCTCTGTTGACTGATGAGTTTGCCGACCACTGGTCTGGGGTAAGGCCAGCGATTCAGCATTTCTCACACGTTCCTCCCCGAGACCTTGAGCAGGAGGTGCCGAAGTGCTTCTCGGTTACTCGCACCCGGTCCTCGAGCCAGAGCCTCCAGGACAGCTGGATGGGGCTAGAGGTTAAATCTTCCTGAAAATGCAAAGGGAACTTCTTGAAGGACCCCAAAGGACCGGTACCCTTGTCAGCTGGTTTCAGTGGCAGGGAGTGGGTGTCTTAAAGTAGTTAAGTTCTTGTGTTCTTTACGGGAGTTAAAGACACTTTGTTCTTTGACAGTATCTCCTGGTATCTTTACGTCAACCTCTGTGCCCTTAGGATAAGAATCAAGATCTATATCCTGCATTTCTTTGCTCAACTCCAGCCCAGTGATAAACAATAATGTTTAATTAAGTAGGTAAATACATGAATGAGTGAATGAAGTCTTCAGTGCCCTTTTAATTTCTATGCCTCCAGATAAACCCAACTCATGGCTTCTCTTACCGAGGCACTTGGATAAGACAGAAGTGTTATTCCACTTACTCCATCTCCACCTCTCATAGGCAGCCAATGAAGGCAGATTTGCAACCCCCCCAAAAACATTGGGACTTCCCACCAGAGAGTTAACTCTGGAACTTACCCATAATTTGCAAGACCTCATGGCATTCCCAGGGGTACAACAACTTCCTGTTCACACAAATTTGAAAAAAAAATCTATCATTGTAATACTGACAGATTTTATGACTAAACCATCTATCCCATTTTTTTTTTTTAATGGATAACTAGTTTCTGCTCCTTTTTTTTTTTTTGTATCTCCTTGGCAAAGTTAAAAACGCTAACATTCAGAAAGTCTTTTTTCTTTTTCATCTATATCTTTTTTGTGCAAAGAAAATCTGATCTGTACATTAACACTTTATGCATTTGTAACCTTAAGGGCAACCTGAAATCTTGTTTGGTTAAAATATATACTCCTTACTAAAAACTATTTTTCTCTTCTTCTGCTTTCTCATGTAGAGAATTCTAGAAAAACAATGAATGAGGGGGGAGGGGACTGTACCGTTAGAGATAACTGATGAGAGAATAATAAGCAATTTAGGGTTTATAACTAAGTAGTTAGGCTGTCTGGCCGAATGTTGATGGGAACCATTATCTGGAAAAACTTTATGGGAAGAAGACAACTTCCAAAGAAGGCTCAAGTTCATAATGGAAAAGTTAAATATGAGTTTTTAATAGTTGGCAACAATGCTCCACCATGACACATTACTATTTCAGGTTTCTCATGGATTATGTCATGTTTCAAGGATGATGGAAGGCACGCTTGCTCACAGCTTTGCCAGCCGCATGATCTATCCCTTTGTGCCCAGGACTTACCACAGCTTCAGCTCTCAGGGACCCACGGTGCCTTAGGGACGGAGCCCAGCACAGGCTCCTGTCCTCAGGCAGCCCTGCCAATACGCCACGCCCTCCCACTGCCCTACGAATTGGAGAACTGGTTTCTGTACCTTCCTTAGGTGTTCTTAGAAACCTCAACATTCAGGAATTCTATTTCTGTTTTCCACCTAAAGCTCTTTTGGTGGAATTTAAGTCAGTTTTTAGTTATTTTTGGCCATAATAGAGATACAGAAAATTTGATCTGCACATTAGCACTTTATGCATTGCTATATTAGGACAATCTGAACTTTTATTTGGCTAAAACAAATAATCCTAATTCCATGTACTTCTCCTCAAATACCCTATTACCCAAGCCTCAAATCATCTTTATTACATCGTTTTAGGCCTCTTTAAGCCTTCCTTGTCTTTCTAAAGTTGTGCTTCCAGTTGTTTATTAAGGGCTCCAGAAGAAGGCGATGGCCCATGGTTTTAAGGCTCTCATGTACTGATTGCCCTTTTACTTAGACAACTCAGAATCAGTAAGAATTTTTTCCATTGGAAAGAAAAAGTTATTGTTTGAAATTTAATTTCCAGTTAAAAATGGCAGACTGAGCAGAAATACTCACCTCCCCTTCTCTCCAAACATCCTTTTGGAATGATAGTACAGTTGTTGATTTCTAATCCTCACCTGAGGATATGTTTTTATTGATTTTAGAGAGGGAAGACGAGAGAGAGAGAGAGAGAGAGAGAGAGAGAGAGAGAGAGAGAGAGAGAGAGAAAGAGAGAGAGAGAGAGAGATTGACTCCCATATATGCCCTGACCGGGGATCGAACCCACAATCTTTGGTGTATGGGACGTGCTCCAACCAACTGAGCCACCCAACCAGGGCTTCAGTTGTATTTCTTTTAATAAAAGCAGAACAATGCTGGAAACCATCTGTCAGTCAAAAATATGAAAGGCTTCTTATAATACAGAAAACACATGTGATCAGCATAGACAGAGTGAAAACAGAGGACACCTTAGCCTCAGGCACCAGAAGTAAACAAGGAACACTCTCAGGAGTCCCGGGAAAGCTCCCAGGTCAGAGTCACTAAATGCAAAGGGCAGAGTGGACCAGTTACCAGGCCAATCCCTGAGCTCCAGCTGTAAGTGCTGGCAGCAGGGTCTTTGGCCTTTAGGCTAAAGCCAGAACATAGCATTACAAAGGAAGCATGTGATGTGTGCCTAGGATCTTGTAGTGAGGGTTTGGGGAGCTGAGAAAGGACCATGGGAGAGGTTGAGTATCTCCAGCATATACAACAGATACGGGGAGGCTGTGCTCCAGGGCCATGACCATCTTCACTCTGGGTCCTCAGCTGATCGGTCCATGACAAGGAACACTGTCATTTTAATGGCAGAGAGAAAGGAGAAAGCTGGAGGTTCTCAGAATGAATACTCTGGCCTGGGGATGACGCATATCCTTCTGCTCACAGCTCATTGGCCAGGATTAGTCACATGACCCTATTCCAGCTCAAGGGGACCAAGAAGTGCAACCTTATCCCTTGCTGGGAAGGGAAAAGCACTGGAAATACTTAGTAGACTCATGACTGCTTTGTTACTGACAAAGGAATAAGGATCAGACACACAACAGACTTTTCCTCATCAACACTGTGTGCTAGATGACAATGAAGCGATACCTTCAGAATTATTAAAAGACAACAACAACAACAAACCCTAAATGATTGCCTTGCACTCTACTGCCACAACTTGACTATTAATGAAATGGGAAGACATGTAGGAAGTCAGAAAGCACATTACCCACTAACTCTTTCTGGAAAATTTCTTTATATGCTGAATAAAAGGAGACCTCCAAGCTACAAGAAGGCCAAATGCCTAAACTACAGTGTTACTAGGCAAAATACTTGAGCAAGTGTCTGTGATATGAAAGAATTTGTAGGACTCAAGTATTTGACAACTCCCTCTCTCCTGTGGGATTGTTTTGGACAAAAATAAAACAAGCAAAAGCCCTCCTTAATTCAAGGTCATATGATACTAAAAAATGTCTTCCAGTAATTAAAAATATTAATGCAACAATAGAAATTAATGGAAATCAAGAAACAGAGGAAAACAGTAAAGGAAGCTACAAAAGTATAAAAGTATATATAATATGTATATATAATATGTATACATGTCTGGGTATGTCTATATTAAAATTATATATAATTATATACATAGCCATTATATGTTACATATTAATTTTTAATTTTCCTAAGCACTCATGTATAAGCACAAAATATTTTATTATGATTGTAGAAAAGAAGATAAATGGTGAGAAAATGAGGATGTAGAGATAGGGATGAAAAAAGTCAAAGGGGTGAGCTGTGTGGGGCCCGCAGGGGAGCCTGGGGAGCAGTGGGTGCCTGAGGAGGAGCTGGGAGAGGAAGCAGTTGGCCACTATCACCCAACTGGCCCAGGGCTGGTCCTGAGAAGAAGTCAAGAGCAGCAGGAGGTTGGCAAGAGAAGAAAAAGTAAAGAGAACTCGTGTGGCAGCCTAGCGACTCAGGACCTGGATCTTCCTGGGCTTCATCTCGCCAGCCTGGCCGCAGGGCTGGCGCCAGGTCGACACAGTAGGTGTGCCAAGGGGGAAATGCACAGTAGGTGTGCCAAGGGGGAAATGCACGGGGCACACACACCTCACCACGGGGAATGCAGATGAACGACTTTCTACAAGGAAGAAATAGCTAGACGGTCAAGGGTAACTTTTCTACCAGTGACACTCCCAACGGCCATAGCAGTGGTTGGAAGGAGGTCCTGGGACCCAGAGAACTGGATGGACAAGAACTGGAAATACCCTGTGGGAAGTAGGGGGGTCCCGTGCTGGAGGCGGTGGATCCAGTAGCCCGAGAGAGCTCCTTGGACGGTAATTCCCTTCTGGGTCGATGACAAACCAGTTTAGTGAGGGCCACTCAGTGGTGATTTCCCCAACAGGAAAATAAAGATAATTAACCAGGCAACGGTCAGCTGGGCCTGGAAGCCCTCGGCTGAGAGAAGAGACTGTTGCATAAGGGCCAGGAGGAGTCCGAGTTCCTCTGCTGCGCCTGGGACCCGCCCGCTGGCTCCTGGCTGTGCAAAGGCAGCCATGGGGGCGCAGCCTCAGGACCTGCAATACAACTCAGTGTGGCCCTGATTCCCGAGGCAGACACTGGAAGGAACAGACAGGCTGGTGGGGAGACCCTCCTCCAGGGTGTGCCACTCCTCCGCTTCTCCCAGAAAGGACGGGGAGCCTTGGGGGCATTCGCTGGCCCAGGGCTTCTCAGCACTCAGTTCTTTATCTGCCACTGTCAGAGTTTTTGTCTGATGCAAGTACCAGCTCTATTCCTATTCCTGCGACATTTTTCTCTAAATACATCTAAATTTTTAACCTAATGCTAGAGCTTAACCCCAAGTGTTCAGCGTGTAAGCAATTATTTTTTCTAGAAACAACAAAATGGCTTCAGTTTTATGCTGTGTGTTTTTTTTGTGGCCGCAACGTGCATTTTTTTATTATGATCTTTCTTTGCTTAGGTTCTTGGGGAATGATATCACTCAGAACAGAAACTGGGAAACACTTTGTGCAAGTTTTAAAAATGTGGTTAAAAGTTGGGGGGAAAAAACCAGATTCTTCCAATCAATGATAGCTTTGGAAGAAAGTGGTAGACCCCAAACCTCTCCTCTCCCCAACCCTGGCTGTGCCAGCGAGGGAGAGGTAAGTTTCATTCAGAAAACGAAAGGCAGTAAGAATGATGTGAATTGGCTCAAAATAATAACAAGGAAAGGGGGAAACATTTCTTAAAGGCAACATCACGCTACAAGTCCATCTGTATGTCCCTCAGAGGAACCTTGGGCAAAGGTTATTTCAGAATTCTTGGTGATGATTAAATGTCTCTAATTCATCCCCAGCAAGGTGAGTCACGGAATGTGGAATGTGTAGGTCATTAACCCCACCGATCTCCATGTGAAGAACTTCCCTAAGAAGGAGAGAAACTGGCCTCACCACCCTCGCAGGGAATGGGGCCTTCCCAGGGAACGGATTGGGTTTGTTGTGTTCAAACCAGCAAACATGTATGGCTTACCTACCGGGTTCAGGGCTGTGCTTTGTAACCGTGAGTACGAAGAAAAGGCTAAGACAGAAGTCCTCCTCTGGATGGGTTGCCATTGAGTGAAGGGAAGACCAGTAAACAGATCATTGCAGGACAGCTGGACACTCAAGGCACCGAGAATGGACTTGCACTGAGTGGTCATCCTATGGTACACATTAACCCACTTAATCCTCCCCAAACCCACTTTACCTATGGGGAAACTGAGGCACAAAGAGTCCCTTATCAAGTGGCAGAGCCAGAAATCAAAACCAGGTTGTCTGGCTCCAGAGCCATGGGCATGACAGGCCTGGGAGTCTTCAGAGAACGGGATTTGGAGAATGAAGAGGAGTTCGTCAGGCACATGGCAGGCAGGGGGCAAGGAGTTGAGATGGGACTCTAGTCCAAAACACAGCACGTACAAAACATCAGCGAAATACCCGTTCAAATATGAGGTGAGGCCCAGCCAGCCAGGCTCAGTGGTTGAGCGTCAACAAGGAGGTCACAGTTTGATTCCAGGTCAGAGCACATTGTGGGCTTGATCCCCAGTAGGCAGGAGGCAGGCCATCAGTGATTCGCTCTCATCATTGATGTTTCTATGTCTCTCTCCCTCTCCCTTCCTCTCTGAAATCAATTAAAAAAAATGTTTTTTAAAATAAATAAATATGAGGTGGTGATGGAGTGCTCCGAAGCGAGTTATGAGGCCGAGTCCCGGGTTTTTAGGCACCGAGTTTCATTATCCGTTTATGAAGCATCTACTATGTGCCAGGCACTACCTCCAGCAAAGTAAGAATGGAGCCATGAAGAGGACACCGTTCCTCTCCCAGGGCAGGAGGGTCATTGTATTTGATTCGAAAACCCATTGAGTTTGGGTAAATGGTTTGGGATGGCAGGCTCTCAAACTTTTAAAACTAAATTAGAACTGGGAAATCTGTCAAATTTCGGGTTTGTGTTCTACACCTCAGTAAAGCCAAACAAACAAGCAGCAACAACCAAGATCCCTCATCTTTGCCCCTCTAGCAAAACACTTTTATTTTCCATAAATGCTTTAATCAGTTTGGAGTATTGGTTTAAACGTTTAGAGTGTACTTGAGAGCTTTAAGCATCAAACAGACTTTTCAAGTGGCTTTTCCCGTTAACATCATGTTTCTGGTAACCAGTCCGTCGGGCCAAAACTCACGGTACAAAAGCAGCGCTGCCGGGGGAGGCTGTGCTGGGGCAGCAGTGCACGACCTTCGGGATGGCGCAGCATTGCTCCCCATTCACGTCTTCGGGGTCTCGGTGCACAAGGCCCAGGGCACGGCCTTGCCATCTTGTAAATCGGTTTGCATTATTCGTGATAATGCTTACCCTTTATTATAATTACCGCAAGTCATGGGAAGGTTCAGCTGTTTCATTAGTTGCCTGAGAACAACAACGTCTAGAGTTTCATTGAAATCAGATGTAATGTTTGTGTTCCAGGGTCAGCTGGAAACTAATAGGAATAATTTAAGCCATAATATCCCAACTGAGGCTGAGCCACGCTAATCATCCCGCAGATCAGACTGGAGTGACTCTGAAGGGAAAAAAATCACATCCTATTTCTCCCTCATTATGTACCGAGGCCCAACTTTATAGGAGGAAAGAATCAATCTATAGCCGGGTGGTCATAGCCCGTGCCTCTCGGGAAACCCTCCCAGGCGACCCTCAACAGCCAGGAGCCACAACGAAGGGGGTGTTAGGAGATGGCAGAGTTGGCTGGCCTTTACCCTTCCTTTTTTTTTTTTTCTTTTCTTTTTTGTTCTCTTTTTCCTTTCCCATAACCCAGGGAGTGTGAAGCCAGAGGATTCTGAGAAAGTCTAGAAACCTTCTGGAAAGTTCTCTGACCCTCCCACGACCATCCCCCCCCCTTCCCACCCACCCAAAGCTGAAAGTGGAAGGACGTTTCTAAAGTGAAGAAGGAAAGTGTGGCTGGGAGGAGCCTTACTCTCAAGGTTCCTCTTTTCAAACAGCCAATTGAAAAGCTTCTTGTGATAACCTCTGGGCCTTTTATCTAAAAATTAGAGGCCCAGTGCATGAAAATTCATGCACATGGGGGTTCCCCCAGCCCAGCCTGTGCCCTCTCACAGTCTGGGACCCTTGGGGGATGCCCACCTGCTGGCTTAGGCCTTCTCCCCAAGAACAGAAGATCTAAAAGAAATAATCATATCCTTGGGTAAGGATTTTTTTTAAAGGTAATGGTCACATGAAAATTCACTGCTGGCGGGGCTGAGGGGACTGGGGGACTCCAGCGGCAGGTACCTCCACCCCCCCCCCCGGGCGGGGCTGAGGGAACTGGGCACTGCCATCTTGTGGCTGTGGGTGCCACCATCTTGTGAGGGTGTGATGGTCAATTGGCATATTCCCTCTTTATTATATAGGATTGCGAATCCTTTACCTGTAATCATTCCAGCAAGATAAGGGACTCAGCTTCCTCCTGATGAACGAAGGAGCCTCTTCCCCATTCAGGGTCCCCCAAGTCTGTGTCTTAAAGCCAAGCTGGCCTCCATCCATGAACATGGGTGTCTTCGTTTATTTCCATTTTCGTTCAACACTATTTTACAGTTTTCAGTGCATAAGTCTTTTTTTTAAAATTAAGTTTATTACTAAGTATTTTATTCTTGTTGATGCTATTGTAAATGGCATTATTTTCTTAATTTCATTTTTGGGTGTTTACTGTTAATGTAGAGAAATGCCATTGATATCGATATGTCTATCTTGGATTGTACAACCATGCTGAACTTGTTTATTAGTTCCAAGTGTTTTTGTGGATTCCTTAGGGTTTTCTATAAATGGTACCTTGACATCTGGAAATAGAGGGGGGAAAAATTGAGGTGGGAAGACAGTGCTTCTACCAGCTACAACCCCCAACAAGAAGGAAGTCTGTCCAAGGCAAAATAAATGTAAAATTCATAGTCACCCTCTGGCTCGCTGCGGAGTCTTACACAGAGTTGGAGGCGAGGCTGATTTTATAGGCTGTTGGAAAGTCTGCATCTGTGAACCCCACAGTCAGTGCGAGCTTCCAGGGCTGGATATGCCTGAGAGAGTATATCTCAGGCTCCACCATCCTCTCCATTTGCTTCGAGGGAGGGAGGGTGGGGTGGGGGAACGAGAAGCCAAAGGACTGTCTTATGGCTTTGGGGACACACAAAGGTCCTCCACAAACCTCCTCATAACAACAGCTCTGGGGAATGTCAGGAGGGGACACAGCTGCTGACACAGAGGGTGCTGACCAGGCATCAGAGAGCCGCCTCTGCTGCGGGAAACTCAGAGCCACGGCGCTGGGCTCTCACCGCACACTGCTATTCTGCGTAAATGTAGGCATGCGCCGGGATCTCCCTTCTCCCTCCTCTTCCCTCGTTTCACCATTCTCTCTGAGTCTTAATCCCTGTGTGGATGCAAAAGGGGGCACACACTAAACCTGACAAGCTCAGGGGAGGCCTGCATGGCGGCCTTACAAACTCAGAAGCCAACGTCACCACATACGAGGGTCTGAACATAAAAATTCCTAACTACAGTGGAGACACGGCGGGCAGTCACGAACTAGGCCTATAGCTTCCCTGAAAAAGGTAGATTTTTACCTGAAGTGAACGGGCCTGCTGTCTTTTTGCATCTGAGATAACATACCTTTGAAATGTCAGGGTAAGCTTTTCCAGACCCCTCCGGGCACAGCCTCCAGCACAGAGCAGGCGACTGAGAGCCCCTCATTGTTATCTCTGGCCCTCTGCGTGTCCCTGGGCTGTAAATGTTAATTACCTAGCCTGTGTCCACCAATGTGAAAGCAGCATGTGTCTGTTCTGCCTTTTTACTCAACCCCTGAGATGTCCCTGCTTTGCTTTCTCCTGTCCCCTTAATCTATCACCAATGGATTTCATGTAACTCCTTTATGCCTCCCCCTTTGATTCCAATGCATAAAATAAGCTGTAAAACTGCCATTCTTTGGAGCATTTTCTCCGAAGAAATTGTTTCCCAACAATTGTCCTCAGTTTGGTTCAGATAAACTCATAAGCATTCTCTACAGCAGTGGTTCTCAACCTTCTGGCCCTTTAAATACAGTTCCTCATGTTGTGACCCAACCATAAAATTATTTTCGTGGCTACTTCATAACTGTAACGTTGCTACTGTTATGAATCGTAATGTAAATATCTGATATGCAGGATGGTCTTAGGCGACCCCTGTGAAAGGCCCGTTCGACCGCCAAAGGGGTCGCGACCCACAGGTTGAAAACCGCTGCTCTACATGTTTGGGCGTTTCATATGTCAACACCTGTAGTTTCCACTTTGCCAAATGCTTTCACATAGTAGGCGGCCCCTGCTGATGGTCTGTTTTGCCCTACAGATGGATGTTTCATCTAGTACAGCGGTTCTCAACCTGTGGGTCGCGACCCCTTTGGCGGTCGAACGACCCTTTCACAGGGGTCGCCTAAGACCATCCTGCATATCAGATATTTACATTATGATTCATAACAGTAGCAACATTACAGTTATGAAGTAGCAACGAAAATAATTTTATGGTTGGGTCACAACATGAGGAACTGTGTCCTGGGTCCCTTTCCAACACACTGTGGGTTAGAGTCACCAGCATAGACCCCAGCAGTCTCCCTCCCAGTGCACGTGACAGCAAATACATGGAAATGCACCCACAGCCCAGATTATAATTTCCATACCTTTTACAGAATCAATGCTTATGCTCTTGTGTTTCAAATGACTTGGCGATGAAGAACACAATTTAAGGTTGACTATGGCTTCTTGATCACTTCAAAATGTTAACAATGGAGCCTACAAATTGCTTTAGAATATAATCAATATTTTATGGATTCTAAATTTGACACTAGGTGAATGTGACATATTATTACATTTTGGAGACATTTACCTCAGCATTTATTAATTTCAGTTTGCCCCTTTTGCATTTTGGAATGAACAGTTTTGTTTTGTTTTAAAACTTCAGCTTTTAGTTAGCCTTTAGGTCAGCCGTGGGCAAACTACGGCCCGTTCGGCTGTTCTATCCGGCTGGCGGAGCCAAAAGAGCAGAGGGTTCTCTTGCTCTCCCCTCCGCTCCTTCACCAGCAGCAGTGTTCACATGTATTAATTAGTTCACACAAACACTCCATCCATGCTTTTGTTCCGGCCCTCCGGTCCAGTTTAAGAACCCATTGTGGCCTTCAAGTCAAAAAGTTTGCCCACCCCTGCTTTAGGTCCTTGGAAAGCCCATAGACCCCATTCATTTCTTCAACAAAAATGCACTGAGCATCTACCATTGGCCGATACTGGTCCCCATTTACCAATACCAGTGCCTTCAGTACTTAATGTACACAACAACCTGGCAATGTCCTTTGGCCTCAGAGAGCACAGACGCTCATTCGTCCCCATTTCATGAGGACTGTACCCAGAGGAAGACACAGTCTTCCCCATCAAACGACTGCCAGTGTTTTGAAAAGTTCTTGTCACCAAATATCCTATTGTGGAGTCTGCTGATCGTGTACCGATTCAAAGCAGGGAGACCGGAGGGACTGAGGTGTTTCAATCTTCTGATCAAAGCCATTGTGCGGGGTCTCGGGGTTAACGGGAGGGCGTGTTTCCTTCAGCCCCGTGTGTACGGAGCAAATGAGGTCTTCCGTGATGAGGATCACCCACGGCTGCCGTCACTCACAGGCCCTGGGGGTGTAGACATTTGGGATGACCTAGCAATCGTTTCTGGACATTGACTTTTTAAAAAAAAAAAAAACCAAATCCCTGCGTTCAACTATTCTGCAGCCCTGACTCTGTTGGTGACGGAGGAGCGCAGCCAAAGTTCCGAGCTACCTCCCCTAATCAGCGTTTCTGCTGACATCACAGAATAAAGGCCAAACGCAACATTTAATCAGTGTAGCCGTTTGCAAGTGGTCTTTTTGAAACACTATCTGGGTGAAAAAAAATGGAGGGCGGGGGAGTCATTTAACTCCGCAGGCAGCACTTTATTCTGCACCTAATATTACGGCCTCTCCCCTTCTCCGCATCACTCCTGCCAGCGTCTTATAGGACAGATATTTTTCTTTTCTATCCGGGAACATGCTTTCTCCAACATTCATCACAGTGCAGATAGACTCTCAACTACTCCCAGTTCCACGCTTCATTAAGAAAACAAGTCTCAGTGTTTCTGGCCCATAAAGAAGAGCAATAATCACACTTTCTTTGTTCTAATTCACACATCTACTCGTTTAGCAAATGTTTATTGAGCATCTACACGGTGTTAGGTACTAGCAAGGCACATTAGTAAAAGATGAAAATATCCTCGCTTAGGATTTGGTATTTTATCATTAATATCTCAACACACACACACACACACACACACACACACACACACACACACACACACAATCCAAACTGGGGGGGGGGGGGGTATAAACATGCCAATACCTCCAATTTATAATTGAATTAGAACACTTTATTTATGTGCCAGGCCCTCCATTGGGTGCCATGCATGAATATTTCTTCATTCATTTCTTCCACAGAAATGTACGGAGCATCTGCCATTTACCAATACTGGTTGGTCCCTGGAGTTGCAGAGGTAAGGACCAGTCTCTCCTCTCAAGGAATGTCCCCTTTATTGTGGGGGTGACAGGCATGTGATCAAACACGTAGAAAACCACGCGATAGGGCCCCTGAGCTGTTTCTCTGTGAGCTTCTCTGGATGCTTTGTCAGCAGAGCCACCCGGGACGATTGCGTGCTGTTCGGCCTGAAGCATGACTACGTCATAGACATGCTAGATTAGTATATTTTAAACAAGAATTTTCTAAACATTTTGAATCAATGTTTCAACAAAGTCAATACAGGTCAGCAGTTTTCTGACAGAGGGAAGTGACATGTCTTGAGCAAGGGGTGCCTTTCCTGTGGGCACAGCGATGCCATGCGAGCCAGGGGCTGTGCGAGAGGACATTCCGGGTGGACACGGTGGAGAAGAGCTTGCCAGGTAGAGGGACTCGTTATGTAGATATGAGGAGCCAGGGGCACTGGGAGAATCGAAAGTAGTTCTGGGTGATTGGGCCAGAGGGTGCTGGCTGAGATGGTGTCCTGGGAGGAGCCTGAGGAAGTAGGCACAGGCTCATCCCAGCATCTCTACCTGCCTTCTACCTAGACCTGCCCTTACCTGTCAGCATCGTACCTTCATGTAATATAGCTCTGCCTTCTCCATGTAAACCAGATGCTGGTCCTTCGGTTTTACTCCCCTGTTATTCTGCGTGGGGAGGTGTTGACTTGATTCTAATTTCCTGTGGTACAAGGAAAAGTCGGAGAGGGACTATCAATCCCATTGAGCTCAGTAAAGGAAATCATGTAACTCTAGTGCCTGTTTCCACGGCAGGACAGTCTTTCTCAAGCCATGGATCCCGTGTCTTGTGGGAATCACAGAAGGATCGCTAGGATTCTACAGGCCTGAGAGCCACTCCGTGCACACCTCCTCACTGTGCAGCCTTTTCATTCGTGCCAGTCTGTCTCCATCACCAGCCCTGTCCTGTTCTTGCTCCATTAGGAACTCTCTCCCCTCTCTTGTTCACATCATCAACTTTTATTTGTAGCCTATGGCTTAGCTCAGATGGAAATACCTCTGTTCCTAGATGGGCAGAACCGTGAGAGCTGACATCTTTAGTGAAAGCTCTTTGCCAGTAGCCGAGGGGTGGGCACCCTGACAAGCAGCCGTTCTTTCTGGTGAAGGGCTTGTTCCAGTTGGTCCACTAATCCTCCCGCAGGTCAGCTGGCCAGCAAGGATTTCCATTGACACCTCTGGTCACACGCAACAGCAGGGAAGAACTTGGGCCAGATTGAGAAAAAGAGGGATGTATGGGAAAGATAGAGAGGAGCTAGAGGAGCAGAAGTAAGACTGAAGGTCTCTAGTTCAGGACTTTAGGGCAGCTCTGGGGTTCTGGGGGGCAGGAAGCAATAGACAGTCTTGGCAAGACATGGCCTCTAGGGGTGAGCACTCACCTCTCCGTGTGTGCATGGGTCAGGCGCTGACTCCGGCTGGCACAGAGGGGGCGTCTTAACTGAGGGAACTTCAAGTCTATACTCGATGGAGTCAGGTGATTTCCTTCAAAGGAACTGAAGTCCTGTTACAAAAAAGGTGTGTGTGTCTATGTGTGTGTGTGTGTGTGTGCGGGGGGGTGCTGATGGTCACAAGAAAACAATTGGCCACTACAGTATTTTTGATTTGTTTTCCAAACTATAAAAAAATCCTACCTTCCTTTGGTGTGTGTGTGTGTGTGTGTGTGTGTGTGTGTGTGTGTGTGTGTGTGTGTGTGTGTCGGGGGGGGGGGGTGGGTTAGTAGAGGAGATTTAAGGTTTTAAGAGCCTCCTAGTGTTTTAGGAGCTAAAAATGGTGAGAAGCACATATAGTGGGAGAGACAAGACGTAGGTTTATCTTTCTCCATTTCAGATTTCCTCAGCCAGATACTCTTTCTGATTCCATTCTATTATAATTATCAATTGCATGTACTTAAAATGTGAAAATAGAAGAAGGAAAATCACTGGGGAGAGGAGGTGTTTTTTTTTAAAGGAAATTTTTTTTACTATTTCAAGAAAAATGATTTTAAATATAACAATATTACATGCAATAAAAATTAACATTTTAAGAAAAAAAGATTTTAAATATAATATTACCAAAACTGTACTAACATAGTATAATATCACAAAAGTTGTAGGAAATATTAAAAATCTGCAAAAAATTTTACTTAGAATAATGAGATTGCTTCAATTTGCTCTATGCAAAATAACAGAGAGCTTAGTGTATCCTTGAGATGGATTAGACAGATGTAGCACTCAACTATTAACGTGTGTGAGGTTCGTTCCCACCAGTGAGATTTGTGAGTGGCTTCCTTGAGATTTTATGCAAAATCAGTTTAGTGTTTCCCTCATTTGTCACTGTGCTGGGAAGCTGGTAAAATATAGAGGAAACAGGAAATTGGGCACATCTGTGAATTTGGTTGTGTCCCGATTACAGCGATGCAATTCCACACATGTGCATGTTTTCAGAAGAGAACAGGTTTCTGTTTGACTCCAAACTCCTTCCATGCTCAGCTGAAGTTTTATCGCTCCCTGGGGGTAGGCACACCCTCCCTTCACGGAGCCCAAACCGTAGCTTAGCTATAAGATTCACTGGCACCACTTTGGTATCTTATTTTCTTAAATTATGGCAAATGGGGATTTGGGGCATACATACATCAACCCCACCTACATATTTCTCCCATAATAATGCTTGGCACATTTATACTCCCTTCTGAAGAGAGCCCCAGACACTTACTAAACATGTCTTCATTCTTACATGAAAAGGAGTTCAGTAGATCTCATAATTCCCATTTTACAGAAAAGTGCAAGTAGAAGATCTGTAGCCCATGAATGAATACACAATTGTAAGTATTGCTTATTTCTATTTTTCTTCTCAAAACAGAATGAGATGAGCTCAAGTTGAAATAATGTCGGCAGTGACAATATGCTCAATTGTATTCTGTATCACAGGCTCTCACCCCCGAGTGTGCGTGAGGACTGCGTAGTGATCTGGGTAAGATACAGACACTCCCAGAGATTCTGGCCCTGAGAATCTGGGGTGGGGCCCAGGCATCGGCATTTCTAGAAGCTCCTCCGCCAGGTGATTCAGAGGACCACCCACTGAGAAACACTGGTCTGGATGAAATAATCAATTATAGGAGCATTAATAGAGAAACAACAGCAGAGCTCAGCTCTGAGGCAGCTGCAAATCCTGTTCTCAAGCCAGCCTCCCCTTCTTCCCCAAGCACCCCGAATCCACAAGATGATTTCATTTTTTCAAAAACATTTCTAGAAAGCAGCTGTTATTATCACCATAGTCTAGGAGCCGCTAGGAGGCTAAATCATCTCCAAAGACAGAATAATACTGTACAAACTAAAGTTTCGATCTAGTGCAGGGGTGGGCAAACTTTTTGACTCGAGGGCCACAATGGGTTCTTAAACTGGACCGGAGGGCCGGAACAAAAGCATGGATGGAGTGTTTGTGTGAACTAATATAAATTCAAAGTAAACATCATTACATAAAAGGGTACGGTCTTCTTTTTTTTTTTTTTTTTAGTTTTATTCATTTCAAAAGGGCCAGATCCGGCCCGCGGGCGGTAGTTTGCCCACGGCTGACCTAGTGTCTTATTCATTTACTAGAGGCCCAGTGCACGAAATTTGTGCACTTGGGAGGCAGGGGTCACCCAGTCTGGCCTGTGCCCTCTCACAGTGCGGGAGCCACGCAATTGATCACCCCAAAAAGGTAGACCCGCCCACCCATCCAGGGCTCCTCGATGGATTGCTCCAAAGAGATAGGCCGGAGACAGGGGTCCTGCCTCCATGCCACAAAGAGCCGCAGAAACCCCAGGCCTCACTGCCTGGAGCCACGGCCCGGCCTCTGCACTGCGTGGAGCTGCGGGACCCCCAGGCCTCACCAGGGGGAGGCGGGCCCTGCCTCCGAGCCACACATGCAGCGTCAAAACCCCGCCCACCTTCACGCACCCGCTGTGCATGCAGCCTCCTGGTGATCGCTCATTGGGGCCTGAGGGTGTCATGGCGTGAGGGTGTGATGACCACATAGGCTTTTGTTAATAGGATAACAGCCAATCAGAGGAACATGGCCTCCCTTTGCCTTGCTGGGACTTGGAGGGAACCACGTTGGTCATTCAGAAGAAGCAGAAGTCATTTACAGCAGCAGAGCCCACATCCTCAGGAAATTTTCTCATGTGGCAGATGAGCCTCCTGGCATATGTACTAATATATGGCCAGTCCCCATAATTTCATTAAGAACTTTTATGACCCCGGTAATCATGACAACTAACTTTGATTATTTCCTGCACACCAGTCGCTTGGTACTCAGCATTGCATTTGATCCTCCCAATAATCTTAGGGGGATGACATTGTTTCATGACCATTTTATAGGCGAGGAAACTGAAATGGATTAAATGACTAGCCACACAGGCTAATAAGGCACCTAAGTAATAAGCCTTGATTTGAAAGAAGTTTTGTTTGTCTCCCAGTCCTCACACATATCACTGCCTCTCTCAGAAGGAGGATGGTGCGTTACAAAGGCAAAGTTATTCAGCGAAAAATCTTTGGGATAAAAAAGTGAGCTGTGATAGAAGCAGAGCAGGCTTTTATTACATCTACACGATGGAATACTATGCTGCTCTAAAAAGGAAGGAACTCTTACCATTTGCAACGGCATGGATGGAACTGGAGAGCATTATGCTAAGTGAAATAAGCCAGTCAATGAAGGAAAAATACCACATGATCTCACTCATTCATGGATAATAGAGACCATTATAAACTTTTGAACAATAATAGATACAGAGGCAGAGCTGCCTCAAACAGATTGTCAAACTGCAGCGGGAAGGCCGGGGAGGGTTGGGGGACAGGAGGTAGGGGGGTAAGAGATCAACCAAAGGACTTGTATGCTTGCATATAAGCATAACCAATGGACATAGGACACTGGGGGATAGGGGAGGCTAGGGGACTGTCTAGGGCGGGGGGGAAAAATGGATACATATGTAATACCCTTTGTATTACTTTAAGCCATAAAAAAATTAAAAAAAAATAAAAAAATAAATATATTTTATTGATTTTTTTACAGAGAAGAAGTGAGAGGAATAGAGAGTTAGAAACATCAATGAGTGAGAAACATCGATCAGCTGCCTCCTGCACACCCCCCACTGGGTATGTGCCCGCAACCAAGGTACATGCCCTTGACCGGAATCAAACCTGGGACCCCTCAGTCCGCAGGCCGATGAGCAGAGCAGGCTTTTGGGCAGAGGGCTGTGGGATCTCAGTTCTCAACATTCAGACTGCAGAGAAGGGTGCAGTGCCTTGTATGCCATATATTATTCTCCATGTAATTACACTGAGTAAAATACCTTTAGAGTAATTGTATACATAATCAAATATTGCCCAAATCACAAAGCTTGAAAGCGCCTGCCAACCTCTCCCTGCCCCAGACCAAATGGAATCCTATGTACTAAACCATCGCTATAATTTTCCCCCTGGTTTCACTTGGATTTCCTTTAATAATGTTTGATTGTAATTAAAAATCAGTGTATATGTGGAGTAGATGAAGAAACCAAAATTATCCTCTTTTGTCTTTGAGAAAAGTAACAGTTATAGACGTGCTCAATAGAATCAATTCACCTTCCCCCTATTGAACTAGTATTTGTCAACCACAAGCCCGCGTCTCCACATGAGACAGGCACCCGGCACTGTGGGCAGTGCGGCAGGACCCAGAGCATCAAAGCCTGCAGAGCAGCTCTTGATGTGCTCAGTTCAGAGCCAAGAGAGAGAAGTCGGTGGCAGGAATGGCTTTGGGCTGTGCTTTCAAACCAGGTTTAATATAAAGGCCAAATCAGCAGTAAGAAGCTCAGATAAAACACAGGTATCTCCCACTTAGTGAGCTGAGTGGCATGGGTTCCAGAACCTCTCAATGCTCAGGCATGGCCTATCTTAGTAACAACAGGACTGGGGGGTCAGGGGTGGGAATAATGGATCCTAATGGCTAATTCTGACCTGATGGTGACTGTGTGAGGAATCCAGAGATCTTAAGGATGAGGCATTAGGATCCATTATTTTTTTCAATCCTACTGTAATTAGGACAGATAGTGCTGGAATATTGAGAGATTATGGATTCCATTTCCTCTTTCAGGCAAAAGTGGCTGACAACCATCCAGGGACACATCCTAAACATCTTCAGTAAGCTTACTTACTGATCTGGTTAATCACAGCTCTAGGTTTGGGCGGTGTTGGTAGCAGCAATATGATTTGGGAAATTCTACTCTTCCCACAGCTACTCAGAAATATCTCTTTTGACAGGTCTGCAGTCATTCTGTCCTCCTTTCTACCTAGCCTGATGTTGCCTGATGTAGTTCTTAGAGTTTTGTAAGAACTGTGGTTGGGAGGGATGTCTGCCACCTCAGTCACAGCCTTTTGTGACAGCTATCACTTTAGTGGATAAGAATACCCCTTTCACCCTAACCGGTTTGGCTCAGTGGGTAGAGCGTCAGCCTGCGGACTAAGGGGTCCCAGGTTCGATTCCGGTCAAGGGCATGTACCTTGGTTGCGGGCACATACCCAGTAGGGGGTGTGCAGGAGGCAGCTGATCAATGTTTCTCTCTCATCGATGTTTCTAAGTCTCTATCCCTATTCCTTCTTCTCTGTAATAAATCAATAAAAATATATTAAAAAAAGAACCCCCCCTTTCATTTTAGAAGAAATATGCTATAGTGGTAAGAAAGTAGTGCTGGAAGATGTATAAAATCTAGTCTAACCTAAGAGCTGTCCTTTCATAGCTTCGTGACATTGAGCAAGTTACTTAATTTCCGGGTCTCTGGTTTTCTGATCATAAAGTTGAGTTAAAACTCAACTTATGGGGTCAGTATGAGGAAGAGTGATGTTAGAGTGAGGCAAACAAAAGGTGGCCATTGTCATTGTTGGAACGCTGATGGTAAAGGAGAATAGAATAGAGCCCTCATTTCTTAAAGAATTGGATTCAATTCTGGTGATTTTCAAAAGATGGTGGGAGGAGGGAAGCAAGGTCAGCTGCTCTGCATAGTTGAGGGAGATATATACCCCAAAGTAAGCAGCTAATAATATTCTATAAAGGCAATAAGGCAGCAAGAGAGAGAGAAAAATTCAAGATGATAGAACTCTCTAAGTAGACATTGGTAGAGCGAGATGGGTCCCCTTGGGAATGGTTGAAAGGCATTTACCAAAGATAACCTCAAGTCTTTCACGACTCTGAAAGTCCTTCCTGAATCGACTGGCTAGGGCGGTTGGGTATAGTAATGGGCAGTTGTAAATGAGAATGGTAGTGTTTGAAGGTAAGGTTGTTGAGAAGTCAGTGGCAGTTCTTTTGCATAGATCTTTCAGACCTTAAATTCCTCTTGTTGAAAATAGACCAGATATTCTCCAGGATCTATAGTTTGTCACTAGAACACCCTTTTCCCCGAGGTCTTAGGCACCAAGGCTAGAAACCAACATGCATCTGAATGGAGGGGTCCTCTACCCCATGTGTAACTCACAGTGTATTTCAGGAAATTCCTCATCCTCTATCCAGTCTCTCAATTCTGCTTCTTGTTTGAGTGACATTTTGAGATGCATTTTCTCAGACTTTATCAATCAGTGTTTCAAGTACACAAGATTGATTGTACACTTGGAAAAAAATATCTTGTTGTTTGGGTGAAAACAGGAAGTGATGATTTCGTAGATAATGTATTTTTTGCAAGCCCACATTTAAAAATCACCAGTTCATTACTTATGGAAAATTTTATACTTTGAGTAAAAATGATATAACTGAAAGAACTGGTGATAATGGGTGAAACTCACATACCTACAAATTTTCTTACAACCTTAAAAATGTTTCCTTAATTGGCAAGATCTCTATTTTAAAAATTCATGAAAGCCCGGCTGAGTATCAATCCATGAACCAGGTGGTCATGGTAGGATTTCTGGTTAGGGCACATGTCCAAGTTGTGGGCTTGCTCCCCAGTAAGGGGCATGTAGGAGGCAGCCAATCAATGATTCTCATCAGTGATATTTTTAATCTTTCTCTCCTTCTACCTTTCTCTCTCTGAAGTCAATTTTAAAAATTCATGAAAATCACAGCTTTCTAATAGGAGTCCAACTATATAGAGAGAAAATAATAAAAATCTAGGAGATAATTTTTTATGATACCATGGTCTGTTGCTAAGGAAAATATGATGAGGAGGGTTGAACAATATTATGTTAACAGAAAAATTAGGTAGAATAAAGATGGGATCTGGGAAAGAGAGAAGTCCTGTGTTGCTGCACAAATACTTTCCATAATTAACAAATGTAGCAGAGGAAAATAGTATGGCACGGAAGTGAAAGGTAAATAGATTTCTGTCTGATCAGCTTGAAAATTATCCTCATCACCCAACGGGTGTCTTCAAACTTGAAATATAAAGATAACTTTCTACTTGACTGTACATTTTTATACAACACTTTGAACTCCTCAGTCTTCACCATCTGTAGAACTCAATTTCCGTTTTGTAAAAAAAAAAAAAAAAAAAAATTGCTGACATCTGTTTAAACCCTAATATCTCCACAACCATGTAGAATGTTAACTCAAGCTTGGTGTCATGTTAAATCGTTTTAACTTTAAAATAATATTAAACTTATGGTTCTGTTTCAACTTTGCAAGGATACTAGCATTTAACCCTTCAGATATTCTAAACTGCTCACCAAAGGAAAAATCCTGGATTCTTCTAACTGCTCAGTTAGAGGTGTTTTTTCTAAAACTTACCAAGAATTTAGAGTCTTAGGATAAGATGATGAATTGTTGCAAGGCCAACGACTTCACTAAAACATGAGACAGTCTGACCTGTCATTAGAGAGATCTTTTCCTACTGACTATGGCAGTTGATGTTTGCTTGGGTGAAACCAAGTCAAAATTGTGAAGTAATAAAAATAACTTGGGAGAACCAAGATGGCGGCATAGGTTAACGCCGGAGTTTGCTGCTTTGAACAACTACTTCAAAAGTGAAACCAAAAAACAGAAGGGACATCACCCAGAACCACAGGAACGCTGGCTGAGTGGAAGTCCTACAACTAGGAGGAAAGAGAAACGCACACGGACACTCAGAGGAGGCGCAGTGCTGAAGTCAAATTCTGAGGTGCGGAGTGCGCGGAGCGGGCTGGCGGCGGAGGGCGCGGTTGTTGTTTTCAATCGGGAGGGAGTCGCAGACTCTGAGCTCCAGATACAGGCGAGTCTTTAAGGACCCAGACTCAAACGGGAGAAGCGGGACTGTCTGGTTTCGGTCAGAGCGAGTGCAGCTTTCTCTCCGAGCTTTGCAGCGGGTGCTGGGACTCAGAGAGGCAGAGCCCCTGGGGACAGGACTGAGAGCCGCCATAACTGCTCTCTCCGGCCCACCCTGTTGATCCTGTGAGACCCACCCGCCCCGCCCAAGCCCTGCACAAAGGCATTTGCCGGATAGCCTCAGGCAAAGGCTAGATTAGCACATCCCTAGAGGACAGAAGTTCTCTCACTGCTGACACAGCTGATTCTCATAGCCACTTGGCCTGGAGGTCAAACCCTCCCTGGAATTAGCTACAACAATCAAGATTTAACTATAAGACTGCGAACAAAGACCACTAGGGGGTGCACCAAGGAAGCATAACAAAATGCGGAGACAAAGAAACAGGACAAAATTGTCAATGGAAGATATAGAGTTCAGAACCACACTTTTAAGGTCTCTCAAGAACTGTTTAGAAGCTGCCGATAAGCTTAATGAGATCTACACGAAAACTAATAAGACCCTCGATCTTATATTGGGGAACCAACTAGAAATTAAGCATACATGGACTGAAATAACGAATATTATACAGACGCCCGACAGCAGACCAGAGGAGTGCAAGAATCAAGTCAATGATTTGAAATGCGAGGAAGCAAAAAACATCCAACCGGAAAAGCAAAATGAAAAAAGAATCCAAAAATGTGAGGATAGTGTAAGGAGCCTCTGGGACAGCTTCAAGTGTACCAACATCAGAATTATAGGGGTGCCAGAAGATGAGAGAGAGCAAGATATTGAAAACCTATTTGAAGAAATAATGACAGAAAACTTCCCCCACCTGGTGAAAGAAATGGACTTACAGGTCCAAGAAGCTCGGAGAACCCCAAACAAAAGGAATCCAAAGAGGACCACACCAAGACACATCATAATTAAAATGCCAAGAGCAAAAGATAAAGAGAGAATCTTAAAAGCAGCAAGAGAAAGAAACTCAGTTACCTACAAGGGAATACCCATACGACTGTCAGCTGATTTCTCAACAGAAACTTTGCAGGCCAGAAGGGAATGGCAAGAAATATTCAAAGTGATGAATACCAAGAACCTACAACCAAGATTACTTTATCCAGCAAAGCTATCATTCAGAATTGAAGGTCAGATAAAGAGCTTCACAGATAAGGAAAAGCTAAAGGAGTTCATCACCACCAAACCAGGATTATATGAAATGCTGAAAGGTATCCTTTAAGAAGAGGAAGAGGAAGAGGAAGAAAAAGGTAAAGATACAAATTATGAACAACAAATATGCATCTATCAACAAGTGAATCTAAGAATCAAGTGAATAAATAATCTGATGAACAGAATGAACTGTTGATTATAATAGAATCAGGGACATAGAAAGGGAATGGACTGACTATTCTTGGGGGGGAAAGGGGTGTGGGAGATGTGGGAAGAGACTGGACAAAAATCGTGCACCTATGGATGAGGACAGTGGGTGGGGAGTGAGGGCGGAGGGTGGGGCGGGAACTGGGAGGAGGGGAGTTATGGGGGGAAAAAAAAAGAGGAACAAATGTAATAATCTGAACAATAAAGATTTAATTAAAAAAAATAACTTGGATTTATAAAGTGTTGAACAAATTTAAAGCCCTTCTATATTCATGATCTCATTAAATTTTCAGAACAGCACTGGTAAATGTAGTGGCAAGGTCCACCCCGGATTTGTCTCCCTACCCCTGCCTTCAGAACTGAGGTCTAATTCTCCAGGCCTCCAGAATTATCGCCTGCTGGTGCCTCAGAGTGAGTCCTTCCCCAGGAATTGCTTTTAGCTGAAGGGAGCTGCCTCACATGTCTAGTCAATGCCCCAAGGGCAGCCTATATCCAAGGGCATCTTGGTCAATGAGGAACAACAAAGCCAGGCCTCCTCACCTCAATTCAAACAACTCTGAAGGGCCATCTCAGATCCAGACATCTCCACCCCTTCACCCCCCACTCCACCCCAAGAATTAGCTGGGCCTCTGTTGCAACTTTTTTTTTTTTTTTGATCAGCTGCCTCCTGCCTCCTTCACATCCCACCCTGAGAATCTGAGCCTGCAACCCAGGCAAATGCCCTGACAAGGAATTGAACCATGACCTCCTGGTTCATAGGTTGACGCTCAACCGCTGACCCACACTGGCTGAGTGGCAACTTCATTGCAGTTCAGTTTTTTCCCTCTGCTCAATCCTACTCTCCCCCATACATACTGTTCTGAAGAATGCATCCCATGGGACCCCTGTGTGCAAATCCCCATCTTAGAGTCCGCTTTCCTGGGAAACCAATGTCAGTGCCGGGAGAAGTCCTAGAAAGTCACCTCTGAAATGGGCTTTGGGAAGAAGGCCACCTGCCAGCTGGCTGGCCGCCAGGGCCCACCCCGGCAGTAGATGGAGTGTGGACAGCCCCCAGTGTGTTGTAGCCGTGCAACTGTTACAGCTTTCACCAACGGGGAACTGGAATGGGGTACACAAGGACAGGGATCACAGAGCTACAACAGCTCAGGCGCTTGAGAGGTTCAGGAAGAGAAGTAATCAAAAAGACAATGGAAGCAGGTGGCTCTTGCTGATCAGTGCACTGGAGAAAGACAATGAAAGAGTCAGGGTGATTCGTCACCAATTTGAGGCCAAGTGCGGACTCAGAGGCCTTCTCAAGGACAACCATCTCCGGCAGCCACAGAGCACAAGATGCCACCGGCCCATCCCAGACCCAATACAAGGGTCGCTGAGCACTGGAGGGGCCCTGGTTGGGAAGAAGTGGGACCCTCTGGCCTGGGATGGGACATCTTGGAGGGGGCACTAAAGAACCCTGAAATCCCAGAGGCCCCCGGACCTTGGCTCATGCAAATGTAGCCCACGCTTCCCTACTGAAGGCTGGCCGGCCTCGTTTGGAGATGATGCAGCGAGCTCCGCCTTGTGAGGAAATACCTCCCCCTTAGGAGTCCCCCTCAACTCCTCTTGGCTGCTGACCAGTAATTAGGGACAGGCTGTGACATAACCCGCCCAGGGATACGCTGGGCCTGCAAAGGGTGGGAAGAGACGAGACACCGAAGGAGCTGTAGGGCCCAGGCAGCATGTACCCGCATTTGTCGGCCTTATCTCTGCAATGCTAGGCTCTGGGCTCTAGAGGCCCTGGTTCCCAGAGGGGAAGTGCCTCCCACAGAGCTATCAGGGAGAATTCCTTCCAGCTCTCAGCTGCAGCCGCTACCTGGTCACTGTAGGAATATAAGCCAAAGGTAAAGAAGGGAGTGCCCCTCTGGCAGGCACGATTAAGCATCAGAAAAAATAGGGATGCTGCTACACAATAGGGATGAATTCCTGTGGTGCCCACGTGACCCACTGGGTCATCTACAGTGGGGCCTTGACTTACGAGTTTAATTCGTTCTGAGGCCGAGGTCCTTAAGGAGCTCGTTAACTCAAATTACTCTATCAACTCAATGCAAAAACTCGGCCGAGAGGCAGCTGGTATCTCAAAAAACTCTTAATCGGGACACTCATAAGTCAAGGCTCTACTGTATTGGTATCCAGTTGCCCAGTTTTGAAAGAAGGGCACAGGGACCTGGTCTCAGACCCCCAGAGGCAGGCGCTTAGACCAGCAGAGGCTGAGGGTGGAGAATGGAAGGTGCAGCAGAGCAGGAAGGTATCAGCGGTGCAGTGGTGGGGCTGTAGTCTATTCACTAACCCTCTGCTTGTCGGTTTTCCCGGGAAGGGAGACGAACCAGAATCCGGAGGAGCTGTTCCCAGGTGGGGTGTACTTGTGTACGACGTACCTGCACCCCCTGGTGCAAGGGGTGTGTGCGGTGGGTGTTGTGCACTGCCATCGCCCTTGCCCCTTACCCCACCCCCAGAGCCTCTGTTCCCCCAGCTGTGGGCCTTCGTGCTGGCTGATGGCTTCAGCTGCTCCCGCCCAGGGCTGTCTCAGGTGAAGGGAATTGCCTTGTTCAGGGCTGTGTCTGCTCTGTGGGAGGGGCATCCAGTGAGTGGCTGATGTGGGGGTGCAGACGCCTGCTCCTGTGTCGCCACGGGACAATCTGAAGACCCCGCTGTAGAGACATCCCCGTGGAGTCAGGTGAGCTTGCTGTGAGTCCTCACCAGTTGCCTCTCCCCCTGCCCAGTCCTGCCTCCCTCGGCCACCCGCTGACATAACCACCCTCAGCTGTCTCCCTGAGAACCTCATCTGAGGAAGTTACCATGTTTTCTCCAAGTTGGAGACGTGGCAAAGCCCGGCCCAGAGAGGGTCTGGAGTCGCCCACGGGAGACAAGCCTGCACGGAGGCTGACTACACCCAGGGCCTCTGCCTGCTTCCTGCCCGGTTTTCCCTTGGAGCTCTCCCCGCCCTCCACAGCTAGAATGCGGGGGTGGGGGGGGGAGGGTAGATTGGGGGGTGGCCCTGACTTGATGCTGGACACGCAGCAGTGACCTGAGCGTCACCAGCCCCTCAGGGCGCTCACAGGGAAGCCCGCAGAAGGATTTCTGAGAGATGAACTTAACGCTACAGTATTAATAATAATATGGATATGTGCGTCTTATTTTCCCCAAAGAGTACCATGTTTTTAACATGGGGTTCATCTCTAAGGGCAGCATGTTGGTGTCCACCCTTGCCAGGGGAAAGCCGACGTGCAGAGCTGGGCAGGCCTGCGTGTTTGAACGCACTCTGCACAGGCAGCCTTCCCTGCTCCTCCCCCAGAGGCACCTGGCTGAGCCGGTCGCTCACAGCTGCTGTGTGTGCACAGGGACCAGCCTCTAATACACAGTTTAATACGTGCAAATGTGCTTATTACAGAAACCTAGTTTTTAAAAAAATGGAATTAAATTTAAAAAATACGTTTCTACCATTGCCCCAGATTCTCTAAGCATTGAAGAACGTGGTTGTTTTCTAAAGCATGCAGAAAATGCCAACGAGCCGTTTTCATCCCTACCTTGTTTGAGTAAGAAGGAAGCTCTGATATTCCACCTCGTTCAATGTGCATGTGACCCAGCGTTCTGCTGCTAGTCCGTTTTCATCTGATGTACATTCTGCATGTTCCTTTGCTCAATTTCATTCTACTTTTCCTTTTCATGCCCAATTGGCTTTCCCGTAAAACTTTGCTACCATTTTAGTGAATGATTAGAAAAAGCTGGATAGAGCCCAAACTCTGAGCTAACGAAACACTAACAACGGTTTTCTTGAACTTCAATCAAAATCTATGAAATATTAAGCTCACTGAATCATATATGTATGTTGAAAAGATTAGAAGAGAGCTTTATCCTAAAATGACTGACTAAATATTACAATATGTTTGATTAAATATAGGTGAACACACAAAGACACACACACACACACACACACACACACACACACACACCTCCCAGGAGTTTTAGCACTTAAAAGGCAGAAAATGTGTTAACTCAAACAACATATATGCATCTTTAGGGCAACACTGTGAAGTAGTAGACAAATGGACTTTAAATTAGATGGGGCCTCAAAGGGTCCCAGGTCTGGAAAATCCTTGGGGCCAGTGTGATGGATATACTCACTCCCTTGTTGACTGAAGGCCTACTCAGATGAGTGAAAACTGACAACCCCCTTTCGAATCAGAAGTAGAGACCCCCACCTCTGGGAATTGATGCTCAGCAGTGAACCTACTGTAGTGGGCACAGTGAGAAGAGGCCAGAGCAAGTGGGAAGTTGAAATACACTTTTTACCTCTTAAAGCAGAACTCAGAGTCACTGAAGTGCCCTGTGGGAGACCTCCATGTTTGCCCCTCAGTGGACCTGCAATGCAGACCTCAGCCCCAAACCCGCCTTTCCTGTGGTGCTTTCACTTCAACCCCCAAGCGTGGAGCAGATCCTGGAATTCCTGGTCTGCTCAGGCACAGCGTGAACCCAGACTTGTGGGTCCTCTGTTACATCAAGCGAAACGCTTTTTTCACTTGGATATTACTTCCTCCCTCAGTGGCTCAGTCAGTTTGGGCTCCTATAGCGAAGTACCATAGATTGGGTGCCTTAGCAACAGAAACTTATTTTCTAACCATTCTAAAGGCGTGCCACACGAGATCAATGTGCCTATGGGGTTGGTTTCTTTTGAGGCCTCTGTCCTGGGCTTGGAGATGGCCATCTTCTCCCCGTGTCTTCACCTGGTCTTTCCTCTGTGTGTATCTGAATCCGAGTCTCTTTTTTCTTATAAGGACACCATATTGGATTAGGACCCACCCTACTGATCTAATTTTTACTGAGTTATCTTTAAATACAGTCATACTCTGAGGTACTGGGTATTAGAACTCCAACATGAATTTTTGGGAGACACAATTCCGTACATAATACCCTGGGTCAAAGCTACTGCTTTTAGGGGGCTTTGTTGTTGTTGTTGTTGTTGTTGTTAACCCTCACCCAAGGATATTTTTCCATTGAGTTTTAGAAAGAGTGGAAGGGAGAGGGAGAGACAGAGAGAAACATCGATGAGAGAGACACATCGATTGGTTGCCTCCCACATGTGCACTAACCAGGGCCAGGGATCGAGCCTACAACTGAGGTACATGACCTTGACAGGAATTAAACCTGGGACCCTTTAGTCCTCAGGCCGACGCTCTATCCACTGAGCCAAACCATCTAGGGCTCGGGGGCTTTTAAGTCCCAATAACTTTTTTGTAGCAACAGGAGACTCCACAAATAAGAAGACATGGCTTCATTTCTTTCTGAGGGTCTAGCTGCCACCTTAGAATAGCTTTTCTTCATACACTGATGGCTGTTTTGTAAATGGAAGCTACTGTTTTGCAATTCATGTCTATGTCCTTGATAGAAGAAGACAGATTTCAAAACCATTTTAAAAATAAGAACTTACTTATTATTCAACAACTATTATTGGCTTTACACCAAAGAATAAAATAGGCTCGTTCCTTTCCCTTATGAGGGAGACAGATACTAAGGAAGCAAGACATAAATGAGTATTTAATTACAAACTGTGCTAAGTACCGTCCAGGCAAATGGCAGCCTTGCCTCAGCTTCTCTTCCCATTGTGCTGGGCATGTCATGAGAGCAAATGACAGTGTGAAGGACCGACTTGCCTAGGCCAGGGAGAGACCCTGAGATCCGAGGGATTGATAGGAAGGAGCCGAGGGGTGGGAAGGGAGAACGTTCCCAACAGAGGAACACCATGGAGGAGTCACTGATTCAGGCAGAAGGACAGAAACACAGTAACGAGGGGCAGAAGTGCAGCCAGAGCGGAGGGCCGGGGCCTTGAGATGAAGCTGGAGCAGCAGGCAGCAGCGTTGTAAGTGTGGGGAGGGGTGGGCTTTCGTTGTCCGTGCCTTGCAATGTATAAGCATGGAGGACATGGCCTGCCTGATGTTTTAAGATCATTCCAGCTACTGTGTAGAAAGGGATTAGAGGGCACAGATGTGAATGCCTAAAGAACAGTTAGAAAGCTTTCGTGAGAACATGAGCAAGAGGTGATGATGACTCACACGAGGCAGTAAAAACAAAAGAAGTAGATGAATTTAAGGCATGTCTTCAAGGCTGATTTTCCAGTAAATGTGGATGTGTAAGGGTGGGGAGCTGGTGAGGAGCTGATGGAGAAGGGCACTCAGGACTGACACCAAGTTTCTGGGGTGAGCAACGGGGTTGTCAGGAGAAGACGATTCAGGAAAACAATACAGACACAAATGATCCTGCCACGGAAAGAGAGAAACATTTTGGAAACCAAACTGATTGCACAAAGAAGTCTTTGATGACCTCAGATTTTAAAGTGAAGTATATAAAAGTAAATAAAAGCAGGATATTTGACATGTGGAATATATGAGTCTTATATTTATTGATGATAGAAGGACATCGCCAGTATTGAACACAGATCCCCTCAGATTCCCTTTTCCGTTTTTCTGTGCCTTTGCTTCTACCAGCTAGCACCTTCCAGATTTCCAGATCTGTCTTCAGAAGATTGCCCTTGAACTACTGAACTTGGTTTTGAACTACTCCTACACACACACACACACACACACACACACACACACACCACTCCCATGCAGACAGCCAGAGGACCTGGCAGTTGACAGCCCCCACATATTCATCTTCCACCCTCCATCCCTGCCCTGTAGACCCTAGCCAGTGAGTGACTGGTGTGGGATTATGGAAGCCCAGTCTCCTGGCTTCAGCTGGAGACCAGCACTGCAGAGCCAGGCTAAGCCTGGGCCTCCACTTGAATTGCATCCTTGCTTGACTTCTTTCCCTTTGCTGTCTTACAGCCTCTACCCCCTCACTGGATAGTCCCAAGTTTACTTCATTAATAAATTCTTTGCATACACATCCTTGTCTCAGGGTCTGATCTGATTCAGAGAAAACCTATCCTAAGACACTTCGCAATCACACACACACTCACGTGCACACACACACACACACACACACACTCACTCACAGAGAAGCAGGAATTAGAGTAATGGATTCGGGAAAGCTAAAATCCTTAAGAAACTGAGACTTGCAAAAAACTATTCAAGCTATGTTTGCCAAAGGAAAAGAAACAAGGAAAAGCTAGGAAATGTTATAATGTAAAAAAGTGCCATAGAAGAAGCAGAACTCCTCAACTCCTGTGTTGACGCCATCTGGTCTATTAAGGAAAAATATTTCCTCAAACTGAAACCAGTAGAGCAAGCTTGGTCAAGACAATCAAGCAGGCAATGTATCCAGAGCAGATCCTGGCAGTTTCAGTGCATTCACCTCTCAAGGCCCAGGCAATCCCAGCCCGGAACGTGAAATAATATTTCATGGTGTGATCTCATAAACACCTGTGGGTTTTTGTGAAATCATAAAAAAGGGGAAATTGCTTGAACCACGGAGCTAGAAAAATGTGTCCTTGATTTTCAGGAATGAGAAAAATGTAGAATGGTAAATTTGGTTGCTAATGCCATCCTTGCTTCGAGAATGGGTAATCAGACAAAAATTTAGAAAAGAATGGAGTGATTACTAGGTGCTAACATAGGATCACTGAGAATCTTCATGGCAAAGAACTTTTCAGTTTTTTATTGGATTACTGAATGACATGTTCTCGACATGATGAAAATTATCAGTAAGGCGTCTGAGAAAGCCACACTCGATTGCCTTGTGGAGGAGTTGAGGCAATGTCACTCTGATGGTTGTGTTATTAATACACCGAGAACTTCATTTTCTCCAGTGACCGAGGTGGCTGGCACAATGTCCTAAAGTCTGGCCTTTCCCCATCCCTGAAATTTCCTATTTCCAGGGCCTCCATCCTTCCCTATTCCTACAACATATCGCTTCCTCCTCCACTGGAGTTGCTGACCAGGTGGCTGTCAAAGACACTTTAGCCTACTCCTTTGTCCTTCTGTTCCTTCCAACCTGCCAATCTCCTGCCTTTGCACCAATTCAGCCTTCCCTTTTCTTTCATTGTGATCCCAGGCCACTGAGAAATATTGAGGGAAATTGCAAACGTAAGCTTCTAATTCCAGCCCTGTCCCCTCAGAATAGCTTCTGCTTCTCTTAAGCTTCCTAACTTCGGTGAATAACACCATTTATTGAAACTGTGTCCTGGTGGCATTCTTGACTTCTTTCTCTTCCTTACTCTTTATATTTAATCAGTCACATAATCTTGACTCCACCTCCTAAAAATTCTCAGTTCTGTCCCCTCCCCTCCTCTCCCATTGCCTCTACTATACTTATTAACTCTCACCTGAGGTTTTCCAATAACCTCCTAGCTGGCCTCCCAGACGCCACCATTCGTTTTTCCTCCCCATCCTCCCCGCTGCTGCCAGAGATGTTCTCCTAACATAGACATCTAGTCCCTTTGCTTGAAAATCCACTAAGGGCCAAGTTAAGTTTCCTTAATGGGGTCAGTGATGTCCATCACAAGCTGACCCCAACTATCTACCTCTCCAGCTTCATGTCTCACCCTTCCCATCTCTATGTCTCTCCAGATGGTGAATGCTTGGAGGACAAGGACCTTGTTTATTTCTGTATTCCTCTTAACTGAATAAGACCAGCTACATAGCAGACCTTTGTGTATTAAGAGAACAACTGAAAATATAAAGAAATAGATTTGTCAGATTGGCCAGGATTCAACTATGAAGAGAGTAGCTCCAACCTAACAAGATAAAAACCAGAGCGATACCAATAGAGACCTGAAGCTAACCAAGTAAGTTTTGATGAGAACCAATGATTCAAGGACGGAATGAAGGAGGCCTGCTTTACTCTTAGTTAAGATGGGAAAGACCCAGCGTTGTAGCTGGATCCCAGGGGAGTGGTATAGCTAGTGAAATGTGAAGAAACCCTATGTCTTGCTACTACAAGCACAGAGGGCCATGTAGCCGGGATATGGTCCCATAGTGATCTGTCCTGGTCAGAACACAGCCAGGTTTCGGGGACACTACTGACAGATGAACTCAATGAGAGAATGACACCTCCCAGGGTGAAGGGCTGGAAAACATGTCATGTGAGGGGTTATTAACTAGCAAAGAGGAAACTTAAAGGGAACATTATTGTTTCCTTAACTTTTTGGAGAGCTGTCGTGTGGAAGAGTGATGGGTACGAGCTAGGTTCTTACGAGGGCAAAACTAGCTGGAATGAGATGAAGTTATAGGACAGATGACTTCAGCCCCATATAATGAAGACACTTCTAGCAATGAGAGTTATTACATAAATAGATGGGCTGTGGTCTGAGTTTCTTGAAAACTGGAAATGTTCGGGCAACAGTTGAATGATGATATGTCAGCAATATTGAAGGGGAATTCTAGAAGGTCTCGAGGTGTGTGTGTGTGTGTGTGTTTTTTTTTTTTTTCTAACTCCAAGGGTCTACAATCCTATATTTTATTTTTAGTTACGTTTTAAAGGGCCCCACTGAGGAAATCCATTTGGAAACTTTCAGTAACAGTGTGAGGTAAAAATCCCAGGCCCCCAACTAAATTTGTCTAAAAGGCAACCCCTAACCTTCTTGGTGAAGATCTGTGTTTTGTTTCTTGGTTTGGGGGCCCTGAGCACTCCAGGGGCTGCTTGTGGTAGGATAGGGTCATAGATGTGATTAAGATCCTTACAGCTGAGCTCAGGGCTGGGCTCAGTAAACAGCTGCTTGCATCACCATCAGGAAGCAAAGCAGAAAGAAGAGTGTCCAGAATGGATGCTCCATCAGACCCGGGAATCCTCCTGGTTTGTTGCAAGTGGGGAGCAGGGCTTGGCCACGTAGAAGCCCACAAGGGAGGAAGCATCTTTGTTGTCAGCTGCAAGGCCCAAGGGTTCCCCTCCCTCCCCCGGTCCCTCTCTGCGTCCTTGGCTGCTCTGTGCCTTGTTTTCTCCAACAACAAATTGTAGGGACTAAGAGACACCACCGCCGCCGCCCGCCCGTGGCCAGGGGCCTGGGACGCAGGAGTTAATGTCTGCAAAGCATTTTGAGCTTGTTGGAGGAAAGGCGCTAGATAAATACAAAGTGTTGTTGTTATTATAGGGAAGAAAAAGTAACTGTTAGCTCAGGGCCTATAATTAGGGAGCAAATATAGTGTCTGGTGGCTTTGATAATAGGATTTCTATGAAGATGTGGCATGCAGTAAGCCTGTTGACTGAAATGTTATAAATGACATGATTTCTGACATCCCAGTCAGAATCCTTTACATTTTACTTTTTCAGGTTTGCCTTCCCACCCCTCCCCCAGGCTCTATTTTTAGGTAAACTCTAAGAAGGCAAGTGTCAAATTAACAGCCCCGCAACTAATAAACTTGGCGTGTTCGTGGAGGAAGGATGGTCCCGCAGGAACCAGGGCTTGCTGCCTTCGTGCGGGGGCCGGGTCCGGAGGGCTCTGAGCCGAGTGTCCGGGGGACCTTCTGAGCTGCTTCAGATCTGGGGCTCCTCTCCTGTCTGTCGCCTTCAGTTGCAAGCTCAGGGCCCGAAGGAGGCCCGGTCCCACCGCTTGGAAAAGCCAGCTCAGGAATTCTTTCAAGAGAAGCATAAATCCAGCTTCAGGTCTTGAAAAGTAAGTAAGGAAATAGCTTTAAAATATTTTAATGTGTTTATCTGCATATTTTCGGTCTACCCATAATGTTCTGAGAATTTCAATGGTTTCAGAAAATCACTTCTTAAAATAAGAAATATTGTTTTTTGTGGAACAGTGAGCCATTTAGACTCCTCTGGCTCTTTCTGTTATCAATTTGCTCAGTGATTTTTACCTGTGTTTGCCTCAATTTTTGCCCTGTAAAATTGTCATAAACGATTACCATTCTCATCCGCGTTGCTAGAGAAAGTTAGCAAAGGCAGAATTTATAGGCGGGCAGTTAAATTCCAGTCTTGCCAGCCAGCTAGAGGGCTGTGCACATATCGCCATGTTCCTTGTGCCTCAGTTTCCTCATAATGTTATAACTGTTAGGCAATTTAAATGAAATGGAAGTTATTTTTACTTAAATAAAACAGCTAAATATTTTCAATGAAGAGCCCATTATGGACTTTTCCAGTTGTAAAAATCTTTTCATTTTATTATTTCTTCAACTCTTTTCTAAAGTAAACACACATACAAATTACACCTTTGAATATTAATTTTCTAATTTGTCAAAGATTGTTTTTTTAAGTTTACTGTGAGGACTAGTTTGTTCCAAGAAACTTGGTGCCATAATTCTGATTTGAGTGTACCTGCTGCATTCACAGGATACCGGAGTTTCATGTGTGAGTGTGTGTGTGTGTGTGTGTGTATGGTTTGTGTGTATGAATGTGTTTAGTTCATGGATAATGTCTCTTTTTTAGGTGTGTTTTATGGGCTAACTATAGATTTGGTACTTTATTCCATGGATTTGGATTTTTTACTGTAAATGATTTGTGTCATCACTATAAAGAAATACAACTTAACATATGTAAGGTAGAGATTTCTATTTTGCACATTCGCCTTGTCAGCTGAGTTTGCAGGAATTTGGTCAACACATTTATTTAGCAGCTACGCTGAGCCAGGCCATGTCCAGTGTGGTGGTGGGCGAGGGGTAGGGGTGGGTGGAGGGGCAGTGCTGTGGGAATCAGATAAATTCTCTAATTATTCCAAGTTCTTGGCACCTCAAGGGTGCTCTTGCTTTCAGAGGTGTTACAGCTTAATTAGTGTTTATTTAAATATATTGGTTTGCTTTGCTGTAAAATCAGTCCACCTGAAAACAGTTTGAAAACAGTCCTACTGATTTTGGGGGGGAAAGTCAAATTGCCAGGTTCTTCTGACGTGGATGCCGTGAGCTCAGGCCCGTTCGGAATGACCAGAATTTATTCCTGGGTAATGTCGCTGCAAAGTAGAATTTGAAGTGCATTTCAATGGTCCTCATGCCAATTTAGGCTGGAAGAGCTGTTGTGAGCGCACAGAGGACTAATGAGATCATGTCCCTAACATGCTTCTGAGATGCAGACTGTGACACTGTGGGCCCATCAGGTGATGTCAATGCCAGGACAGCGGGCCGTGGGCCCGTGGCTCCCAGCAGACCCCGTGGGCCCCGGGGAGGCAGCCCCCTCCCCAGTCCCAGCGACCACATTGCCGGCCCTGCCCTCTGTCTTGGCCACTCTCTGGGCCAAATGCGAGGGGCTTATCAGGGTCCTGGTGGGTGAGCCCCTCGGGGAGTTGGCTGGGGCCACCTCTCAGTCCTCCCACATCCCTGACACATCTGCTCTCCTGAGCGACACATACAAAGGCCTGGAGCCACCAGCCCACGGAGCCCGCGTGGGAAGCGGCGCGTTCTGGCGCATTCCTCCCAGGACACAGGGACGGCAGTGTTCAGCAGCGGGCACGGAGGGGTTTCTGCTGCCCGCCAGACGGCCGAGAGCTGCGAGAGAGCTTTTGTGGGTTCCCTGATGCTTGGGATTCTTGCAGCCAGCCTGACAGCCCTCCGGTCACACTGGGGAGGGGCTGCGATGGGGAGAGTGGGACCCGGCAGGCTGGAAGGGCACAGGGGACGGGGACCCCCAGGAAAGCAAGGACTCCGTCCGGCCTCGCTGAAAAGCAGCAGCAGAAACACCCGCGGGCCAGGCCCACCTCCGCCTTCACCCCCTCGGGGGCCTGAAGGAGCCGCAGTCCCTGCAGCGGCTCTTCCCTCGCTCTGCCCCCACCCGCACCCAGCTCCCCCTCGCGGCCCCCGGCCCGGCAGGGTTTGTGTTCAACATCACATTAAGTGTTCATGACAGCCGACCGCAAGTTATTAAATGTGATCCACCGCCACCCTGCCGGGCCTTCACCGGTGGTGCAGGCCGCCACTTAGACAAGCCGCTTGATTCATGGCGCCGGTACAAAGAGCCTTTCAGAAGGAGAGGGGCCTGCTCGGGCCTCGAGCTGAAAATTGTTTTATTTCCGTTATTCTCTTAAACAGGTCAGTGAGCTGAATTAAACCCCAAATCCTTTCTAACTGCTTAGCTGTGAAGTCTTTAAGATATTACAGCGCTTGCGAGAAGTGGCTGCGGATTGCCAAGTCAGCGGAAATTTAAGAAATCAGTGTCCAAAACGAACTCGTGTTTGACAAGTGAGACGGACGATACGCAGCCAGCGTGGAGGGTGACACTGCCGGTGTTTAAGGCTCTGAATCATTAGGTTTCCTGCGGGGAAAGGCATGCCTGTTTGGGGGCCAGTCCCGCTGCTGTGGAAACAGGAACTGTTGCTTTTCTTGCCCGAAATCTCCCCTGGATCGGGGCGGAGACAGTGGGTAATGAAGGAGCAGGGGTCTTTCAGGGCTCAGACACCTTGTCTCATTGTTTTCCTCTCCGGGGACATGTTGGCTGTGAGCGTCGCTGTCCCCGGGAGTATTCAGTTAGTACTCAGTTTACTGGGGCGTGAGGTCCTGCGTGCGCTGAGCCGGCTGGATTTGTGCATTTATTTTTTAAATAAATATTTTTATTGATTTCAGAGAGGAAGGAAGAGGGGGAGAGAGAGATACAAACATCAATGATGAGAGAGAATCATTGATGGGCTGCCTCCAGCACACCCCCGACTGGGGATCGAGCCTGCAAAGGGCCACGTGCCCTTGATTGGAATCGAACCTGGGACTCTGAAGTCCGCAGGCCGGCGCTCTATCCACTGAGCCAAACCGGCCAGGGCTGTGTTTGTGCATTTAGAAGGCCCTAAAACAGGAAGTTGAGTGGCCTTTGTGGGAAATTCACTGGAGCATGTGCTCTTCCCGACGCTGCCTGTGGACAGTCCCAGTAAAGCACGGTGGGGCCTGTGCCCGACGCCAAGCTCCCGGCCCAGTGGCGTTCCATCTGTTCGTAACTGGTATCAAGAGCTGATCTCTTTCGGAGGTACCTCGAGCTTATTGAATTTAAAGGGGGGACCAAATTCGTGGGGGATAAATTCAGATCTAACTTGTCCTCTCCCTGCCAAGAGCATGTAACTCATTTTCTTATTACCAACAGTCTATTAGGAAACACGTTAGCTGTGTAACAAATTGAAGTCTCAGAAACTATCCATATTAGGAAAGCTAGCTCAACGATTAAATTAAGCAAGGATTACTTTGGCGTGAATAATTCCACAATCTGCTTTTCTGTCCTGAAAATGAGTTTAGCGAGGCATGGCTGTGCTTGTAATATTTAACAGCTTCATTTTCAGGGCTTTGGCTTATTTTTCCTCCCCCATCAGTCTTTCTCCCTCCCCCCCCGCCCCTGCCCCCAATCAGTCGATTTAGTGTCACCTATTTTGCTATCTTTCATGAAATTTACAAAGTTGTGTTGAGTTAAACACATGCCTTAACTAAAGGGTCCAACTTAATACATATTGTTTGTTCATTCACTTATTTATTCAAGTGAGTGCCTTTTCAGTTAGAGGTATCTTAGAATAAATCAAAAGCATTTGTTCATTAAGACGTCATTCAAAGTAATAGAAAAAACATAATAAGAGTATAATTCGCCAAAATCCATGAGGTTAAAGTAAAAGCAAGTTTTCTGTTTAACTGAGGATCAAGCCAGTAACCCTCCCCCTTTTTTCTCAGTTCTTTTTGACAAATCTAAATAGATGATTCCATTCTTCTCCCTTTTACACAGAATGGAGAAAAAGAATAAACTATTTGGTGACTTGGTGTATTGCTAAATCATCATTGTTTAAAAAAAAAACACAAAACACTAATGTTGCCCAACTAATGTGGCTCAGTGGTTGAGCGTCGACCTATGAACCAGGAGGTCAGTTTGATTCCTGGTCAGGGCACACACCCGGGTTGCAAGCTCAAGCCACAGTAGGGAGTATGCAGGAGGCAGACAACCAATGATTCTCTGTCATCATTGATGTTTCTGTCTCTCTCTTCCTCTCCCTTCCTCTCTGAAATCAATAAAGATATATTAACAAATAAAAAATCCCAATGTTCATTTTACTGCAGAATATATGATGCAAATGCTTTGTTGTTGTTTTAGTTAAAACAGACCTTGACTTTTTTCCCTCAAGTATGAAGCAAAAAGTAAACCCTAGATAATGGGGAGTTTGGATTACAGTTAATCAGTGTTTTACTATGATTCCGTAAACGATATGCTGTCTGAAAGAGTTACAGTGATCTTTACTTTAAAAGCAGTTGCACTAATACTAATGAAAGAAAGGGAAGGACAAGGGAATAATTGAGATATTTTTATTTACTTGAAATTATATATTAAGAAAGTTGGGCTGATAACTTGCTTTTGTAATTTTTTACATACAGTATTCCCTCCCTTATCCAAGGGGAATACGTTCTCAGACCTTCAGTAGATGCCTGAAACCACAGATAGTACCAAACCCTATATTTACTATGTTTTTCTTATTTATGTATACCTATGATACAGTTTAACTCTAAATTAGGCACAGTGAGAGGTTAACAACAATACTATGAATAAACTAGAACAAGTATAATAGTATACTTTAATAACAGTTATGTAAATGTGGTCTCTCTATGTCCCTCTCTAGAAACCGAGCCAGCTACCAAATGATTAGTAGGTGCTTAGGATATAAAGTGTGGATATGCTGGACAAAGGGATGATTCCCTCTCTGGGCAGGATGGAGCAAGACGGCACGAGATTTCATCACAAAGGCAAGCAAATTAAAACTGATGAATGATTATTTTTGAATTTTCCATTTGACATTTCCAGACCACGGTTGACCACAGGTAGCTAAAACCATGGAAAGCAAAACTATGGATACTGGGGGACTCATGTACCTACAAAAACCTGATATAGTCTACTAATTGGCAGAATCAAAGAGAAGGTTGAAAGTTCACCAAAAGCATTTTGCCACATGACATAAAGTAAATTAATCCCTAGAGTTTGAAATTATCTGATACATATGATAAATAAAGGATGAGTATTGGAAGAATAAGTAACTTGGAGAGAACATGAAAAGTTAAAAAAAAATAACTCTAATATAAATTGGCAAGATTTGTGGAATTTTATGATTCATGATAGATCCACTTGAGTGTAAGTACATTTTGAAAGTCTGTACTTATCTGGAATGGCAAATGTATTCCTTCAACACGTATTTACTTAAGTACTACTGTGTGCCGCTTTCTCTACTAAATACCAGGGAGTTTGCGGTGAACAAGGTAACTTTCATATACTAGTACAGTCTGTGCTACAGTGGGGGAATGTGTGAGAAAAGCAATGTTATAAAGTATGATAAATGCTACTCATTCATTCTACCAGTAGTTATCTAATAAGGGCCTAGTACTAGGAGGGCAAGGGGGACCTTCTAGCAGAACTTTTAGTCCAGGAGGTGGAAGGAAAGCCACACAAGCTCTTAATGAAGAGTAAAAATTTAGGAGAAAGCAGTGGGTGTATAGGTATATACAAGGGGTCAATTGAGAAAGTAGAAAGAGAGGTGGTGAGAAATTAAGCTAGAGACATAACCACTCACACTGAGTGAGTATAATATGGGCCCCACATCTCACAACAACCCTGAGAAGTCACTACTCTTATCATCCCCATTTTACAGATAAGAAATCTAGGCCCCATGATCACACGGGTAGGAGTACAGAGCTAGGAGTCTGGCAGGAGAGCCTTCACTTTTAATTGCTTTATGAGGCTAGAGATGAACAACTGTTGGCACTAAGAAAGAAGTTTGGTCTTTAGGCTAAGACAAGGGAAGCCATCAAAGCAAGTAGGACATGAATGCTCCCTTTTCCTATTTATTTTTTTAAATATATTTTTTATTGATTTCAGAGAGGAAGGGAGAGGGAGAAAGAGAGAGAAACATCAATGATGAGAGAGAATCATTGATTGGCTGCCTCCTGCACGCCCCTATTGGGGATTGAGCCCTAAACCCAGGCATGTGCCTTGACTGGGAATCGAACCTGTGTTCCTTCAGGCCAACACTCTATCCACTGAGCCAAACCAGCCAGGGCAATCCCTTTTCCCTTTTGGATGGATCATTCTGACAGCAATGTGAAGAATGGACTGAAAAGGAACAAAGTGAAGGATTGGTTAGAGGCCTTGCAGTGTTCCAATGGAGAGATTCTAGAGGCCATGGAGGGATGGAGAGACATGAGCATTTCAAAAGATGTTTAGAAGATAGAACCAAGTGGCCTCTGTAATTAACCAGTGGGGACAAGGTGGGTAGAGTCTCAAGAAGAGCTCCTGTGTTTCTGGCCTGGACAAGTGGATGGATTTTGGTGCCCTAGACGAAGCAACACGGAAGGTGGAACAAGTTTGGGGGGCATGTGCTTAGTACAGGGTGGAACATTTTCAGTTTGAGTTTGCTGTGAGACATCTGAGTGGAAATGTTTAGCCTGTAGCTGAATCTCAGGAGAGCAGACTGGGATGGCGGTATAGTGTAACTACCTTTAGCACATAGAAATTGGAGGAGCCCAGCCTGTGTGGCTCAACAGTTGAGCGTCAATCCAGGAACCAAGAGGTCACAGGTTTGAAGTCCAGTTCAGGCCACATGCCCTGGTGGCAGACTTGATTCCCCAGTAGGGGGTGTGCAGGAGGCAGCCGATGGATGATGTTTCCCTCCCATTGTTGTTTCTATCTCTCTATCCCTCTCACTTCCTCTCTCTCTCAAAAAAGAAAAAAAATCAATGAAAAAATATTTTGAACAAAGAAATAGAAGACATTCACATGCAATGCCAGGAGGTTATGCACCTCGCCTTCTCTCTGCATTCCCTCACTGAGAGTTCTTGAGTTTGCTGTTGTCTACTCGTTTTCTTCTCACACACCCCACCCCCATTTGCCTTTTCTCACAAAGCAATAGAAGATGAGAGAAGGAGAGTCAGTCCTTATCTGCTCCTTCAGATGTCCTGCTCCTGCCCTTCATCCTTCCTTCCCTCCTCCTCCTCCTCCTCCTCAACTATTCCTGCACATTGACATTGAAGAGTACTTGGAGTTAGAATTCTTGGACTCCAGGGGTTCCATGCCTGGACATAGTAGCACAAGAAGGGTGGCCTCAGTCCCCAGCCCCATCCCCACTCCAGCCCTTGCCCCAGCTTTGGCCTGGCCTCTGGCCTGCCATTCGCTTCTTGTGACCTTCCAGCCTACATGTAGACACTCATGTCCCTATGTCCAAGCTCCATCTCCTTTATCCCAAAGAGTTGCCCTGGGCCACCCCTGGGCCCTTGGCCTCCTAGAGGTCACACTGGAGGTGTGGCCCTGCGGGTGGGGGCTGAAGGCCTGCACAGTCCCTGGAAGTGGGCTCAGGCCTTGGTGACCAAGGGTCCCAACGTGGCCCAGAACAGGTGCACAGACCTTGAGGCATAGGTACCTCCCTGTCACCCCAAACATTCCTCACTCCATGGCCAGGGAAGGGAGCTCACAACTGGAGGAGGCTACAGGGGGCTGCAAATTGCTCAAGTGCAGACCCAGGTGAGGGCCCTTCTAGCTCTGGTCTAGAGGCCACGCTGTCTGCTCCCTTTCTGTCTCAGGTGACATCTCAGCCAGCGACTGTGTCCTGCCTGGCTGGCTCTAGCTTCACCTCCTCCTCTGTCCCTTCAACCTTGGAGAGGCCATGGCGTCTGGCCGTTGTTCATCTCTGGGCTTCCTAGCCATTCCTCGTTGGCTCAGTGCCCTCTTGCATCACCAGTGTAACCAACATCCTGTATTAAACTCCTTGCTTTAAACGCTCAGGCAGATTTTGGCTTTACTGATTGAGCCCTAACTGTTACAGCAGCAAGGAATCGCCTGGCGCCATTTGGGAAGGAGGTCGAATTTTAGTGCAATTCCCCTCCCATGAATGGGCTTGAAAGGCTCCTTGACACTGAAGGGAAGCATCTCCCATGAGGGAAGGCACAATGTTACACCAGCAGTGCCAGCTCCCAAAGCTATTTCTCAGCAAAAGGGGGCACCCTGCCCTGCGGAAGCAGCCCCCCTACCCGCCCCGCCCCCCCGAGTTCTCAGAGAGAACCATCCCTTTGCGAGCCGTGCCATTCCTCCCAGAGCGGCCTTGACCGCTATTTGCGGTGGAATGGAGTCCCTTCTATACGCACACTGCCCTTCTGCAAAACTTTATAAGAACCAGACTTCGTACCGTGTTCTAAGTTTTGCTGCATCAGAAAGAAGTTTAAATGTTTTCATTTAATGTGGAAATATTTTTAGATGATGAAGATGATTAAGTGTTGAAAATGTAGCGATCTGTTTGGCACCGAGAGAAAAGAAATATGAAGAATTTTTAATAAAAACCTGACCACAGTGGTGTTGGAACACAATCTGTCTGAAATACAAGACAGATACTTTATCCCACAGGCGAAGCTGACTTCACTAATAGTTTTGGACAGTTACAGGTGTAATTTTAGCTACCAAAGGGAACACAAATTGTGTTATAAGAATGCAATAGAAACAATGGGAAATGCAATTAAATTTTTAAAAGAAACACTGAATATGAAGTTAGCAGAGCTAATACAAAGCATGTTTTCAGAGGCTTTCACCGATGATGTATGAGAATCTACGCTGTTATGAAAATCAGCTTTACTTGCTGGCTTTCTTATGCAAAGAGTGGGAAGGTTGCTTTTGCTATGAGCCCCAGCTATAAACATTGCATGAACCTTGCACCTAATACAATTATTTGTTTGATGTGTTTGTTTTATAAAATTAAATCTATAAAGAAATTAAAAAATAATGGATACTTACCTGGAATGAGGCCTGTGCCCATCACCCTTGTCTCTATATAGAAAGTGAGGATCTCTCTTATTTTATTTTATTTTTTTGCCTATGTGGCTTTAATTTACCATTGTGAGATGCAGCGTGTGTGGGGAAAATATGTGAGGAGAAAGCTTTTATGTGTTTTTTCGATTAAAAAAAAAAATCAGTGCCACCAGTCCATGAGCGATCCTAAAATAACAAAGCAGTTATACGTGTGTGCGCACACACAGAAAGGAAAACCGTGGGGAAGGAAACAGAGTTAAGTTTCAAGTTTCCAAGGATCTATTTTAAATGACAGCAAGGAAAAAAATTCTGTAAAAGTGATGAAAAATATCCCAGCAGTATCCTTTCAGAAAGCCGTTTAACTTCTGGTGGTTTCGGTTGTGCAATATAATTTCTACAGCCTTTGAAATATGTGGGCGCCCTCACTGCTATTTATGTTCCCAATACTCGGCATCCAATGCCCCATTAGGGCTCCGAGAAGAAAGGAGTTTCCAGAAGAGGTTGGTAATTGCCCATCTATGACTCAAAAACAGCAACGGATCCTCTTCTCTTTCCCGGAGTAGTGCCGGCATGTGGTCGGAGCCAGGCACAGGGAGAGGCAGGGTGGTGTCCGCTCAGAAGCGGCCCCTGGCCTGGTCCTCCTGGCACCTGAGCCCATGGAGGGAAGGCAGAGGTAGACCGTACCACTCATCCGCCTGCCCGGTGGAGCCCGGAGCCAGCAGGCTGGGAGATAAAGCAAGCAGCCCCTGGCTTCTCCCTCCCCGGGGGCCCCCAGACTAAAGCAGAAGTGATGGCAGCCCCCCCCCCCCCCCACTGCTCAACTCTGTGCTGTTTGCCCCTCTTTTATCTGTTGCTGTTTCTGTGCTGTCTCCCCCATCTCTACATTTTGTCAAATAGTCCACTCCCTCTCATTCCACTGCCTCTGGGGAGAAGGTGGAGGTGGCAGAGCTGTGGTGGCCAAAAAAAAGGGAGGCTTTGCAGCCCAGCGGTGAGACTGTGGGAGGACCGAGTCTTCCCCGAGGGTAGGGCCGTGCTCCCGTGTGCACAGAGAGAAAAATTTCTCTCCAGTGGGACTGCGCTATGCACGCAGGCTCAGGCCGGCCCCGAGGATAAGAAGCTGCCCCTAACGGAGCAAGGAAAGAGGCAAGGACACACATGTCCATCTCCCGCTGAGGTTGCCACAGGGAGCATCTTCGGCCCTTTGTCCGTCGGACAGTGTTATGGCCGGTCGGTGAGGACGCGCCCTCCCCCGGGGTTGCCGTGTTGTTATCATTGCTCTGAGGTTGCCACGGGGTCTGTGGCCCCTGCTTCCCGGGAACCCCCTTGCTGTCGCTTCCACTTTAAGTCCCAGCTGTGTGCTGGGCCCCGTGGTGGGCAGTAGGTTAAGAGACTCTAACATTTTTAAGCACTTTTAGAGAAGCTCCTTAATGTTTGCATCTCTGTGAAGGACAGTGGTACCAGAACCCATTTCACAGACGGTGTGATTGAGGTCTTCCCTGGGAAAGGAGCCAGGAGAGAGCCTCGATTTCTCAGCTCCCAGGTGACGGCACTGCTGTTTCTACAGATTTGGCCTCTTGCCCCGTCTACCTCCTTGATTCGGACTCTGCATTACAGTAAAGCCACATCCCTGGTATCATGTAGGTTACTTTTTTCGTATTGCCTCTGGTTTTGAAAAATGGAATTAAGGATTCACAATACAGAACCCGGTTTCTCCGCCACACTGCGGCCTGCTGCTTTCCTCCTGGCTTTATGCCTCAAACTAGGCAGACCTACGAAGTGACGGCAGCTGAAGGTGTTTTGTGGGAGTTGCACCTCTCCACCGACTTCTAGGTTGGACTGACTTCCTTTGAAGTAGAATAAGAGAAACATATTTAAACACTATAATTAGTTTTGAAATATAAAAGGAACCAAAGGAATCATTGCTCTGAGGTTCTTTGAAAAGATTCCGAATCCTCCGTTCTTTGAAAAGATTCCCAATGAGCGGCTTCTCCCACCTGGAGTTTAGGGTCAATGCGGGGACTGCTCCTCCCACAGCGGACCCTGGTGTGTGGGTGCGGAGGGAGCTGGGCCTCGCGGACTCGGGAGGCAGGCGGGGGCTCTCTGATGTCACTGTGCTGGGCACGAGTCCCTCCTGACATGTCACCAGAGTTCCAGCGCAGCTCGACATGAGGGTCAGCGGAGGTGGTTGTCCAGGTGACCTAGGCATCAGACACTCTTAGAGTTCACAGCATGAACAGTGGCACCTCAAACACGCGGTAGCATTTTCCGTGAATTGTGCTACCTTATACTCTCATCCTCCCAAAGGTATTGTCTCTTGGATAGATTTTAAAGACCAGACCCAGGATAATGTCTACAGATCATGCCAGAAGGCGGTGTCATGGAATAGCCTCACTTCTGAGTGCGCCTCGGTGCCCAGATGCGCACTGATGGCGGGTCAGAAGGAGGCCTACCATCCCGAATCCTCCGGCTGGGGAACAGAGCGAGCCTCTGCGGGGAGTGAGTCAGGCTGGAAAACTTTCCCCTCTGCTTCCACATCCTTAATCGTGTGCTGCTGTGCACTTTGAATGTGGCTAAGTGCTCAACAAGAAAGGACACACGCCTGTGATTGGTTTGTCGTGGATGGTTCAGTGTCAGGGTCAAATGGTGACCGCTTCCTCGCGGGTCTTTGGTGGCTGTCCCCTCACGTTGACCTTGGAGCTGCACGGGCCCCCAGGGAACCGCTAGCTTCCCGCGGCCCCTGCGTTCATGTTTCTCGCCGGGAAGCCCCACTGCTCCCTGCCAACGGCTTTGTTACCTAGGCTTAATTTCTGTTTGGAATGAAAAGTATAGCTAACTTGTTTCTGTGGGTTTCCTCAGAGCGATATGCAAAACCAGAGTTAGAGCAACGGAAAACAAACATTTAAGAAGGCACATAATTAGGGGGATGCAGACTCTAACTGAGGGGGGCTGGCTTCATCCAGGGGAGAGGACTGTGTGTGGTCAGAGCTGAGGCGAGCGTGTGCGCTGGCTTCGTCGGCCCTGGGAGAGCTGCCTGCCTCCCTGAGAACCGGAGTCCAGGGAGCTGGAGAATTAAACAAAAACCTACAGACTGATAAATGTCACCAACCCAAACAGATCTGATCAATAATCAAAAGTGTGGCCTGGCCGGCGTGGCTCAGTGGTTGAGTGTTGACCTATGAACCACGAGGTCATGGTTCAATTTCCCATCAGGGCACAGGCCCGGGTTGCGGACTTCATCCCCAGTGTGGGGCCTGCAGGAGGCAACTGATCCATGATTCTCTCTCATCATTGATGTTTCTTCTATCTCTCTCCTTTTCCTCTCTGAAATCAATACAAATACACACACACACACACACACACACACACACTCTGAGTGGCCAGATTATTATGACCACCCCATCAGTACTTCGTTGGCCACCTTTTGCCTTCGATACTGCGGCGATTCTTCTTGGCACTGACTCCACGAGATGTTGAAAGGTGATGGAGGAATCTGACACCATGCCTGATGAATAGCACTGTCCAGTTCTGTGAGATTTGATGGTTGTGGAACCAGCTGCCTGATGGCTCTTTTAACTTCGTCCCGCAAATGCTCAATTGGATTGAGATCTGGTGATGGTGGGGGCCACCTAAGCAAGGTAAAGTCTCCCTCATGTTCTTGAAACCACTCCTGCACAATACGAGCACCGTGCCCTGGCACATTGTCTTGTTGGAAGAATCCATCTCCATTGGGATATGCCATCAACATGATAGGATGAACTTGATCAGCAACGATACTTAGGTATGTTGTGCTGTTCAGACGTTTATAATGATCTGGCCCTCTAGCAATTTCAGCGCGAAATTATAGCTAATTTGCCTACAAACGTCAGGTGGTCATAATAATCTGGCCACTCAGTGTGTGTGTGTGTGTGTGTGTGTGTGTGTGTGTGTGTATTTAAAAGTGTGATTATTTCTCAGTTGCAAAGTCCCTAGTTACCCGCAGGCCTCATGAGAGTGATCAAATGCGGAGCTGCCCAGCCATCCCCTCAGAAGTTCTCACCAAGGGTTTAGGGACCGTGTTCTTGCGTCAGGAGAGCCTTGTTACAGAACCGCAGGAGGGAGGGAGGGAATGGACATCAGCATCATCCCTCGGATGAGATGACAAAATCTAATCAAACAAACTCCCCGCCCCCCAACACCCTGTTCTCCAGAGGAAAGGGAGAAGAAGTAGGATTCCTCTAAAAACCAAGGCGGTGCTGAACTTGAGGGCACAGTGAGGACGGTCGCGGCTGCCATGTGGGGTGTCCTCTCTCTCCTTCCAGGAGGCAAGGGCAGCCGTCAGCGGCATGCCCTCCAACAGCTCTCCAGCGGACACAAAGGAGCAGACGGCTCCACTTATTGCTGAAATTAGCTGCAATCATATCCGTGAATCAGGCGGCAGCAAACCACCGCAATCTGCATCACAATGCAGCGTCCCCGCTCCCTAACTGCGGGCCTCGCAGCAACGCGGACACTTTGGGGTGACCTGCCCCGAGCCACGCGAAGGCGGGACAGCGACAAAGAGGAGCCGCTTTCTGCTGCGAGAAAAGAGCAAATTAGAGCCCAAGTCAAGCCTCAGCTAATGCGAGACGAGCATGCTCTTGTTCTCCGTTTGCATAATTAGATCCCGTGAATAGGGTTTCTTATTGTTCTAAAAAGACTCCCGCTTTGTTTAAATCAGCGATTTCCTTAACAGCATGACTTTGCTACCAAAATTAGCCAGGCAGTTAGGGCAGCAGCAGAGAGATGAGGTACTTTTAGTTAACATTTAGGAAAAATAATCTCTTTATGGACTACCCCCACAGCCCCCCAAATTGTCAAAAGAGCCTGGGTTTCCACAGCATAACCAAGAGGCAGCCACTGGAATGACCCTGTGAACTGGCCAAGGGTTGGAAGGACCGCAGTGTCCTCGTCCCGGTGAAACCGCGTTTTATAACAACTTTCCTAAACTGAGACAGTCAGAGCCCCTACCCGTAACTTCACAAATGAAACATCTTAATTCAGCAGCACCCGGGGTAGGGGTGCCTGCGCCCCAAATGACAGCATCGGGAACCTCCGATCCAAGGCGAAAAGTGAAATTCCTCTTTGGTGAAGTGACACTCCCGGGCCCCCATGGGTGGTGGGGAAAGACTCCTCGCTCTACTTCCCCGCCTCCCACCGCTTTTCCGCGTCCTTCTCAGACTCAGGGTCTTCAGGGCACAAAGGGCATCTCTCCCGTGGGGAGAGGGGGCATCGGGCTCTTTCAGGAACTCCCCGAGTCATTTGAAAGTTCTCTCTTCCCCGTGTTTTGCCTCCGCCTGTGAGCCTATTGAGCAGCTGCCGCTGCGCAGCTACAGTGACAATGACCAGTGCTGGGCCCTATCTTGGTGTCACACGCCAACGGGACCTCAAGAAAGGGAGGTCACAGTCAAACCGGGACTGGCTGGGGGGCCCGGGGGCAGGTGAACCCCAGCAACACCGTCAGCCTCCCCCAGGGCAGTGCAGCAGCCAGGCACGCAGCCCTTTCCGAGACACTCACAGTCACTGTCTCCATCCTCTCTGGACAGGCCCGGAGGCCCCCTGACAGCCTACCCTGAAGGGCATCCCAAGGGCAGGGCGTGTGTTATTCTTGGGCGCACCTTACATTGCACTTTTAACCTTTGTTGGTTTTAATTCACACTGACCACCCGTAGGTTTCCAGCGACTAAGGCAAAGGAAATGGCACCAAAGCTTTTATTTTAGTTGGGTTTTATTTCTGCGTTAGAAAAATGCAATTTGTTACAATTCTTGCATTTATATAGAAGTTACTGCTAGCGAGATTTTTCTGACCTGGCCATCATTCCTTTCTGTAAGGGAAGTAAGAGTAGCCATCGTAACAATACTTGATGCATGGCGTATGGTGATGATTTCTATTTCTGCTAGAAAGAGTGAGCCCCCAACGCCTCCTGGCTGTGGTTTCCCTAATCCGTGAATATGAAGCTCGGTAGCCTGGAAGCTCAGTGGAATTCCACGGCTCCTCTTTCCTCCTCAGTCACAGGAATGAAGGGACAACCGCCCTGGGTCAGACCTTCCACGCATCTCCAGTAGACAGGTGTCAGGGGCTACTGTCATCTCATGAGGTCATATAAGAAAATTAAAGAGACATTCCCCAGGTAGCCCCATCTTCCCTTACAACCAATTCGAAATTGACATCTGTGATCCTATGAGAACTCTAAATAAATTGGTTTCTCAAATATTTGAGGTAATAAGGTTTTTAAGAATACCGTGAAAGTTGAACTTTTTGCTTGATCTAAAACTATTCTTTCCCGGATCTGGTTATTTGAGCTTAGATAAGTGGGTCTTGACACCTCTCTGATTTAACTTTGATCAGCTTTCATCTTGCCAGAGAGAAATGTGCTACTTTTACAGTCTAATCTCAGCAGAGAAACCTCTTAAAACCCAGGATCATTTTCCATATCCCTCCATGGATAAGCTTACCGTCTGCTTTGTATTTCTCGAGATGTCGTGACCAGAACTGCGTGTAGGGCCCCAGGTGGGAATGAGCCCTGTTGTTGTACAAGAGTAACCTAACCCCTGCTGACAGCTCCCAGCTTCCGCCAGCGCTTGCTCTCTCAGAATCCAAGGAAGGTTGTCCTTCGTGTTTCCAATAAAACACATAAAAAAAACACAAACCCACAACCTCAGCTCTCTGCAGATAATAATCGGAGTGCTTATGTCTCACCTGAATGTATACTCCATTGTAAGAAGCAGCAATTAATCGGTAATATGAGTGTTAATCAGCAATACAAGATACCGAGTAAGTCTGGCTATTGGGAGTTGTCACAAGGGATATTTTTTAAAATTTTAGTTATTAAAATCAAGAGACGGAATTTTCCAACGTGTTGGATTCTGTTGAAGCATGACTCCCGACTTGGCTTCGTTTAATCGTCTGCGAGCTCCAGGATACGTTTCGAATGTATTACCAAGTGCCCGATGAGCTCTGCGTTGTTACTCAAGGCCTGGCACATCTGGTGCCGATTCCCTGTGCCAGGAAAGGTGACAGCAATCCAAGTTGGAGGGGGGCAGGGGGCGCCTAGAGTGGATAATTCCGTATTGATATGTTCAAGGGGGGAAAGAAAAAGTTCTATCCGACAGGCACTGATGTGGCACAAGCTCTCCCTCCCTCCCTCCCTTCTCTAAAGCCACTGCCAACTAACTCACCCTTCATTTCTCATGTTGATTATAAGTGTAGCTTCAACAAGGGGGCATTCTGGGTATCCGACAACCGCATTATAATTCTCCTGAAAAGTGTTCTTATTGTTCCTAAATTACTGGTTATAGCGAGCAGCCCTGGTGACTTCAGGGGAGGCGGCGTTTGGAACAAACACATTAAGCCTTCAAGCCAGTCTCTGTGGAGGGGAAGGGTGGCGGATGGAGATCACCTGTGCACCTCGATGTGCAAAGTGGCTTCTGCTTTGGAGGAAGTGGGACCCAGGAAGTGACTTACGTGCAAATATTAAAGAACGTCTAGGGTACTTGTTGAGAATAACTGAGACACCCAAACCGAGCTTTCACCTCATAGAAACGAATTGCATAGTTTTACCATGGCCAGCAGAAGCCACCCCTTCCTTATTTTCCTGACCTTGAGGTCAGGGTATAAACTACATAGTCCCATTTGCCAGGGCCTCCATTATGGTGAATTTCCTGAGAGTGGCCTAGATTTTAAAGTGAAGGCCAGAAAAGAATTCTGGCCTTTCTAATATTCACCCTCTTCATGTTGTTTCCCAGAGAGCACTGGGTAACTGTAATGCAAATCAGGGACTCGGGAGGATGAGGGGATACTGATGCCTCCGACCAGGGGATATTCCGCGTGTTTCATGCGTGCTGCCTAGCAGCCCCGGGTTCGGGATGTCTGTGTAATCAACACTTCACTTATTTCCTTCAATTTGCTTGCCTGGCCCCCAGACCTTCTTTGAGTCCTCAGAATCTCTGAATTCTGTTTATGAAGTGTAGACGAAATCACAAAGGCCAGAGCCACCTCTCAGAAACCAGATGTGTTATCTGGATGGCAGCAGGTTCTGAATAATAATGGACGTCGGGAGCAAAACCAGAATGTTGTCGGTTCCCAGCAGGTCTGGCCCTGTCCCCCGCCCCGTAGAAGACCAAAATGTCAGTTTCACTGCACCAGTGTGGTTGCTGCTGTAACAAGAGAGGATAATAGCTAGGTTTTTTTGGTTTGAAACAACTGATTTATGATGCAAAACTGCTGAATATTTCTGGTAAGGGAATGCATTGTTCTCTTTTGTTTCCCTCTAAAGTCAAGGTCTGGCATATCTGAATAGAAATATTGAGGTCCGTCTTGCATTATTCTAGGTAGTATTGCTGCTTCCTTTACTCCAAAAAGAGGGTTCTTCGGCCTCCATTCCCCCTGCTCTATCCCCGTCTCTGTCCCACTGTAATCTGAGCCAGTCATGCAACTCATCTTTTTTGTCAGTTTGGGAATCACAGATGAAAACAAAGAGCTATTTTTGTTTGTTCTGAACACGAAGAACCCTTAATCAGCTGGTTTGAATTAAAGGTTAAATTTCTTTCATGCGTTAGAGATCAGAGCATTGAGATTATATGTATATAAGCTTAAAGAACTAAGTACGATTTGCAAATGTTGCTGAGTGGTCATTATGTCACATATGCGGATACGTTTGGAGTGGGGCGGAAGGAAAAGGGAAAGTGTAGAACTTGGGGATGGAGGGGATGATGCTAAGGAAAATAGAGGGGTGCTTGTGAGGGATGAATGAATAGAGTGTGAGCAGAGACTGTGTCATAAGCCACAGCCACACCTGCCTGTCTTGGGTGCCCAGCAAGGCCTTAAGTAAGTAGTTTGATCTACCCATTTAAACAGGCCTCCACAGCTCTCTCTACAGAGGGCTGATTGGACTGTTCGGTGAAGACGATGAGACTACCGTGGAGTCATGGGAATGGCACTGGGTCCCAAACAGGTTCCAGTCCCAGCTCTTCCACCAATCAGCTGAGCGAATTCTCAGGACTTTGGGGCTTTTGTCTCTCCTTCTGGAAAAAGGAGAGTCTGGGCCTAGATAATGTCAAAAACTCACCCAGCATTAAGAGTCCAGGAGCTTCTGGACGTCCGGGCTGCTTTGCAGAGGCCGTAGGAGCCTCCTGGCAGCGGGAGCTAGGCCCGCAGCCGGACGTGAATGCGAACATCTGAGCACTGACTGGGGCTGAGGCACAGGCATGCAGCACAGGGATGTGCCGCTGCCTCTCTGGGGACTGTCGTAGCCACGGCACAAGAATAAATGCACCTGTTCACACGCGAACGCCCACACAGAGACGCGCCCTCTCACGCCTGTCCATCTTTATAAATAACTTCCATTGGCTCTTAAAGGAGCATCTCTCACGGAAATTAAAGTTAGGGAGCAGAGACAAACGTTGCCGAAAGAGGACCCAACTCCGTTGCAGAATGCCCCGGCACTCACCACTTCGGCCAAGTAACTGCATCTGGAGGATCTGTTTTCTTGCCTGTACAATGGAGACAATACCTATAGTCCAGATACTTTGTGAGAATTGGACAAGATTATCTATTCATAGCTGCTTCATAAAATAGGCATTGTCATTTTCCAATCATTATAGCCATACATGTGGCAGAGACCCAAAGCGTTCCCTATAGAGCTGGGGGGGGGGGGCTGTGAAAGAAAGCCCCTCCCCAAACCATGGAAGTCATGGTTCTGTCAATTCCACAGGAAGTGTTTGCCAAGTGTTCCGAGGGGACTCTGAGACTCCGTCCCCTTTCCACCTAAAATGACAAGGTCGTGCTGAGAGGAACCAAAATCTACCCTGTCAGCACTCACACTGTACAGCTGAGGCCACTGCCGTCTCCACAGCTTGAATGACACGGCTAAGGTGACACAGGTGGTTGGCAGCAGGGCCCTGGTTCGGCCCAATCTTCGTTGTTTTTAAGACTTTCAGCTCTAACATTATTTTAATTAAATCCAGTAAACTTACGGAATTTGCTCTTGGGCTGAGTGACAATGACCTAGGTCCTTGGTATTAATTACTTAAAATGTCTGGGGAGCCTGGCCAGTGTGGCTCAGTGATTGAGCGTCCATCTTGGAACCAGGAGGTCACAGTTCGATTCCCGGTCAGGGCACATGCCCGGGTTGTTGGCTCGAACCCCAGTGTGGGGCCTGCAGGAGGCAGCCGATCCGTGATTCTCTCTCATCATGGATGTTTCTTTCTCTTTCTCCCTCTCCCTTCCTCTCTGAAATCAATAAGAATATATTTTTTAAAGTAATAATAATGCTAAAAAATAAAAAGTTTGGGGAAATAATAGGCAATGGAAAGCAAGGTCAGGTTAGAGTGGAGGGAAAATAAAGCACTGGCACCTTTCCTCCACAGCCCATGTGTGTTAGTCTGTGTGTCTCTGAGTCGCTAACACCACCTAAGACGCCCCTGAGTGTGGGGAGCAGGAGGAGGGCAGTCATGTTTATTCATCAGTTGCCAGTGGATAAGTGAGTTCTTTCTCAAATTTTACTTTGGGGCCAAGATTTATCTAAATATGTCACTGTTTAGACCACTAAAAAATGGTATAAAACTTCTGATTCTCATTTCATAATATGTTAATCTTTCTTTATTTATCCCTCCTGATGTTTTGCAAAACAATCTTTCCCTGGGACAATTGGATCTTGTTTATCCTGTCAGATTTTAGTAGAAAGCAAATTTTTATAAGCAAATTAGGAAGCTTTCAACACTGAGGCTTATTTATGATGGAAACACTGACAGAATGCTAACTGTCGTGGTTTCTGTGAGACATGCGCCCGCGAGGTAGGGTTTCCAACTTGAGCAAACGCTGACATTATTTCGTATCTATTTTAATGCCCTTCCCCGCACCGTGCCCCTCACCCTACCCCGAGCCCTTCAGGGGTGTCTCGTCCATTGCAGAATGAATTTTTTAGGTTTAACATCAACTTCATACACCCCTTGAAAGTGAGGCCTTAACTTTGCAGAAATTTTTAAACTGTAAGATTTGTGCTTGTCTCCTCAGTAAATGGATTTTTAAAAGCAAGACAGAGCAGAGCGGTATCCTACCACCTCTGAATGCTTGCTCTTAAGTTTAACTCTCACTCACTTGAATGAAGTCTCCCAGAAAGAAGTGACATTTTGCTCTGACCTCTGAACCACAGTTGGGAGGAGAAAGGAAATCTCGAATCCAGCCTCCCTTTACAAGCCCCTATCTGAGTTCCCATGAGTGTGAGCGGCGCGGGAAGAGGCAGACCTGAGTGGCTATGAATAAAATCTCTCCAGGAGGCCAGACAAGTCTCCACCTATTTGAGTAAGAACAGAAATTCCTACCATCTCTCTTTCCAAGGTGTTCGGAACGGGCTTCCCAGGCCTAAATGACGCTTCCTAATGACATCTTTAAAAGCGAACAGGTGCTTGAGAAACTGAGGCTCTGATGGAAACAGCGAACCCTCTGGGAAGGTGTTTGCAGCCCTGGCCCTGGGGGCGGGAATGGGGCCGCATCCCCTCCCCATGGAAGCAGCTAATCCGCGGAGGATTCCGCGGGGTCTGGGGGTGTTCACGCGCCTGTGGCCGCCACAAGCCCCCGATCTCGTGTGGAAGGAAGGAGAGTGACTATGACAGGGAAGAAGGAGCAACTCGAAAGAAGCAGAAAGCTCGTCCCACTGCTCACTCCACGCCTGCGGGACCCAGGGAGGCCTGTCCTGTGTACGCAAAGGGTTCTGAGAGCGTTTTCTCTCGGGCTTTGAAAAGGATGTTGATACCAAAGGTAGAGGGAAAGGAGGGGAGAGAGAGACATGAAACACCCGCCTGTCGGGGGAAGGAGCTGCAACAGTGGCAGCAGCGCCTGCGCCTGCGAACAGCCTGGAACTAGGGGAGAAAGTGAAACTGCCCAGCCCAGAGCCCCCTCCCACGCTGACAGTCACCGAGGAGGGCGGCCCTGGGGGGACATGGACAGAACCAGTGTGGACCCAGGAATTCCAGGGCGTTTAGTGAGCCCAGAGGTGTGTTCCGATCCACGGAGTAATAGTTTCTTTTTGCAAAGATAAGCCTTTGGCTAAGGCATGCTTTTTAAGACATCGATTTCAGCTTCTTGTCTGTTACGTAAAACTACCCAACTGTCTCATTTATCAAATAATTTGCGAAACTGAAACAGATGAGAGCGTAGGGGGGAGGGGAACACGCCTCTTTGATGTGCTCCTTTATCAGAAATGGGTGGCAAAGGTCAAAAGAGCAGTGCTCGGGCGTCTCTTAAACATGTCATTGTCATAATAGAAAAACCGACTTACTAACTTAGATTATTTGGAGAGTTAAGTGCTCGTGTTATTGCAAATTAAACTAATTAGTATCATTTCCTGACAGCTGCAGCGAGTGTTAGCAATTCCACGATCTTCCTCCAGCCGTTCCCGGGGATGCTCGGGAGGAGGCAGATTTGTGATTTAATGGGATGGGATCGGCTTATCATGCGAAGGGCACATCCTTGCCCCGCCAGCAGAGAACAGCTCCCCCCCCCCCCCGCCCCCGCCGCCCCCATCCTCCCGGCTCCTCCGTGATGGAGCTACTGTTAGCGGATGACCTAGGGAGAAGCATGCAGATGTGAGGTGTCGGTGGTTTCTCGAATAGTTATGAGATGGAAATGCGTCGGAATTTGCCCGTGATATTTCCCTTTTGGAATTGCCGCGATGATGCGCTCCCTCCTTTGAACCAAAATTGTAGCTGCCCATAAAACATGCTGGAACTAATTTCCCCCCGCAGCCAGCCGGATTGCTACCAAGCAGCCTTCTAGGGACGCCCCGCCCCGCCCAGAGCTCCCAGCATCTGTAAACCAGCCGCTACAGCAAGAGGTCACGGATTTCAGCGCTTTCCTCCGGAGCTGATGGGCTGCTAAGCATGAGTGGTTATCAAAGAACGGCCATAGGCTGCTCGCAACCTTAAGCACAGGAAAGCGCACACAATGGCTCCACCCGATTGGACACAAAAATTCAGGCATTCTTCAGACTGGACACTGTCAGCCATCATCTGACCCTTACAGCGATGAGCTACCATAGAGGTTAAAGAAATGACATGCAGAAGCGTGAAACAGGGAAGGGGGAGAGAAGGAGGGCAAGAAACAATGAAGGAAAAAAATACGCAGAAAGGGAGACATAACCAAAGATCTCTAACAACTTAGGTAGTCAGGAGTTCAGCTCAGAATGGACTCTTCTACCTCGTTCCCGAGTTGCTCCTGACTTCTGCTAGTCCTGGGTTTTCAGCCTGCATTTAATAAAGCAGCAAAGGACTCAGTCATGACGCTGAAGGTAAACTAGTTAAGAAGTGAGAGAGGGAGCTGGGAGAAGGAGCAAGACAGAGGAGCCTCTCTTCTGCCCCTGAAGGCATATACATGATTTATATGTTTATCTTATAAATAATTGACCCTCTTACAAATGATTCATCAGCTCTTCATTCAGATTTCAAGAACCATTTCGTGTGCTCTCCTCACTGTTTGGGCTACTGTGTGCCCAGGACAGACGGAAGCAGGACCCAAGGAGGAGCAGTGGGCTGGGGAGCAGACCTGACCAGCCGCGCACTTGAATCAGTGACTCAGATAGAATCCGAGTTTGCATGGGTATTTTAAAAGCCCCGTGGTGACGGTGACTGGCAGCAGGGTGAAGCATTACTGGGATAAAGGAACTAGAATCAGCAAGCCTGGAGAGGAGCCAAATGAAACGGTGATGAAGCCGATGGATCTTTGAAAATCGCTGAGTTGTCATTGAAAGGCAGGGAGAGCACCAGAAATGACACACCCTTGAGCTCAGCATCTGTGCGTCCAGGAAGATACCCCACAGGGGTACATGTGTACGGGGACTAGGTTACTGTTGCAGTGCTGTGTGCAATAGCAAGACAGGGGTACACGTATCGGGGTACCAGGATGCTGGTTGCAGTGCTGTGTGCAATAGCAAAGGGCTATAGAAAACCTTAAGAGGCAATTGGTTAACTAAATCATTTATAACCACACAATGAAATACTAAACAAGTGTTGAGAATGAGGCAAATCTGTAGGTGCTAATACAAACAATCCCTAAGATAAAATTATCAACTTACAAAAGGTAGAAAGCAGCATCTATGGTGCACTATTGTTTTTGTAAAAAGAAAAAAAAATGAGAATATATGTATTTGCATAATCATAGGGAAGATACACACAAATCCGGTAACCACTGTTGCCATAGTTATCTCTGGGGAGAGGACCTGAGAAGCTGGGATTCAGAAGAAGGAGAGAGACTCTTCCCCATATGCTCTCTCGTCCTCCCTGCATCCTTTTCCATGTGTGGAGTACAGATATTGCCTTTCACATTCGTAGATTTTTGAAAAGTGAATCTCTTTAGTAAGACATGTGCTATTATTTTAATTCTCCTAGAATGCTACACTGCTATCACACATGTACAGTGGCATTTCTATAACTTGGACTTTATAAAAATCCTCCGTCATTTTTTTCACGTTAGACAAGCTGATAATGCTATGGGCTTAATTTCCTCTTCATGAAATCTTTGTTAAAATTATACCTTTCCTTGTGCTATCTATCTGGTTGTTTTCCGTGCAGTAGAACTGTTGTTTATTGGACCCCAGTCTATGAGGAGCAGGTTGCTTCAATGGAGCTGTGCGGACACAGAGGGTGAATGTTGCGAGCAGGGCACCCGGTACCTAGGCAGGGCCCACTGGCTTTGCAGGATGATGGAGTGAGCATGCGCGAAGGACAAGGAGAAGGCACAGACGCTTCAAGGACTGAATAGTGGGCACTGCAAGTTCCTACCCAAATGGTCACTACTCAACAGCACCCTGAGATTAGCAAGGGCGTGCAGTGGGGTTTTGGGAAGCTAAGTCACTCAGTTTAAAGGTCTGTCTTCAGAGATGAAGACCTCCCCTGTTTTGAATGTTACAAAGCCCTCCCTTTTAAGAAATAATGTGATAATAAATACGGTTGCTGATTTTTCTTCTTATGCCCTTACTTTCTAAAAATAAAAGTGGCGAAACCTTCGCTGAGCTCCCAACTTCTGCTTCGCTTGGTAACAGCAAAAGCCAGAGGCTGCGGAGCTGCCAGAATCAAATGGACAGTGAGTGGGCTGCTGTCACCGGCTCCTTTCTATCAGACTTCATTTTCTAACAATTGTTCTATGGAAGACATTGTTTCTGAAGGAATAGCTTAACCAAGCATTGATAGGAGTATAATCTTAACGTGTTTTGCACTTTAAAAGAATTATGTAAAACGTCCACCTTGTTTAAAAAAAAAAAAGAATTTCACTTGGAAGTATTAATTCTTTTCTAAAACAATAATTTTAAGAAGATTGAAGCTAAACCCTACGATAGTAAACTAAAGCATGTGGAGACAGTTTTTACATTTTATTAAAACCATAACTGGGCAATACCAGCTCTCTTAATTCCCAATGACCCGTTTTTACCCTCACTACCATGAAAGTCACTCATTATTAGCCCAAAGGGAAGCAATATTAGAGCTATGACATCAATTGCAATGTGTTGACACACTGTTGACCACAGTAATTTTTTTCCCTGAAGGATTCAAATTTTTTTTTTTTGTCTCCCAGGCTTACTGGCCCATTGTAAATGTATATGGCTGCTGTGGAGGGAACCTGTAATCAAAGGGATGACCCAATACACTAAACAGTAAAGGACTCGTTGAAATTCAGTGCAATGTAGGCAGCATCTATTGGGCATCTATGCCATGCCCAATGGTAGGCATCTGGAATACGGATTAAGTGACACCTGGCCCCTGTCTGATCTCAGCTTGCTCACAGTCTACCCAGAATTCATGTCTGTATATAGTTGTTCGTTATCCATGATGCTAGAAGTAAGGTCAGGTACTGTGGAGAGAAAAAGGGTGTGGGGATGAGTAATCCCACCTGTGTCAGGGAACTGTTTGAAGGGGTCTAAGAAATGGCTGAAAAAGACAGTAGGCTCTGACGGCAGTGACCACAGGGTGAGACTTCCCTATCGATGCAGCTCTTTTCCCATTAAAATGTGAGCACGTCGGCCAGGGCTCCGCCTGGTTCCTCCGAATCTCCCTGGCTGACACCAGGCTGTCACTCAGCACAGGCTCCGTCCAGGAATGAAGGAATTGGCCGAGCAGAAAAGTACATTTTAAAAGGCATCATTTAAAGTGACAGCCCCACAGTCTCTAGCATCCAAGACCTAGAGGGACAGCTCTGAGAATCTCTAGTGCATAGCACAGATGCGTGATTCCTCAGCTTCCGGAAACAGTTCTGGGTAAACAGTCTTAAAACATGTTTTCTACTCTGATTTTTGTCCAGAACTTTATTTGTCATCTTGTCCTTGGTGATGAGATGTCAAACTTTCCTGACATCCGGATTCTGGGGCCTGACAGAGCGTTTGGTCTTACCTGGGGCTGAGGGCTTCGTGCAATGGATGTTTAGGAAACGTGGTCGACTGATGGCCGTGTTTCTGGCTTAGAGACTTTAAAGCACATTCTGTTTAAAAGAAAAAATTATATTAATTTAATTTATTTTAATATTTATTGTTGAAAGTATTACATAGGTCCTCCTTTTTCCCCCATTAACCTCTTCGAGCCCGCTCCTGTCCTCCCCCCACCTGCCCCAGGCCCACACCACCCCATTGTCTATGTCCATGGGTTCTGCATAAAAGAAAAATGTTGTTTTACCTTTCCACTGGGAAAGAGAAAAAGATCTCCTTTTCTTCTCCGTCATCGTCATCCCCTTCCCCTCCCCATTCTCCTCCTCACCTTCATTTTCCATTGCATTCTGCCCACATATCCACCTTCCGTCCCCACCCAGCTGGGGTCTCCTTTCCCCACCGTTTGCTTCCTTGGCAGCACCCATGATCCCTAAGGGTTCAGTGTTGCTTGTTGCCTACCCTTAACTGAGTGACTAAACCAGGAAACAGGCCATCTCCTCAAGGCCCCGCGCCCACATCGTGTGGGAGGGTCTCGGCAGGAGAATGCGCCGTCCAGGCTGGGAGGGAGCGCCCCGATCTGAGAGTGGGTAGCGCTTCAGGAGAGAGCCCCTCACCCAGAGACTATTTCATGTTGCTGATGAGGGTGACGATACTCTGATGTTGGACCAAAAGAAACGTCATGGCTCCCAGTGAGGTCAGGTTCGGTTATAGTTTTTGTGGTCGCGGAGAGCCATCACCTGGACTCGGTTTCCTGTCCTCCAGGCTCTGAATCCCATGTGGCCCGAGGCTTGGCTGCCCGATTGCGGTGCCACTGTCCATCGCTACACAATAGAACAGAAGAAGCATTGCTCTCTTTCAGACACCGGTCCATTTTTTAAATAGCCTGGGTAGAAATTTAAATGACACTCTGTAACAATTAAAATCTCACCATGGGCCCAGCCAGTGTGGCTCACAGGTTGAGCACATACCTATGAACCAGGAGGTCACGGTTCCATTCCCAGTGAGGGCACATGCCCCGGGGTTGTGGGCTCGAACCCCAGTGGGGGGCATGCAGGAGGCAGGCGATCAATGATTCTCTCATCATTGATGTTTCTACCTCTCTCTCCCCCTCCCTTCTTCTCTGAAATCAATAACAATATATTAAAAAATAGATAAATAAAAACTCACCGTGTTCTGTAAGAAACCACACAGGCTGGTGCAGCCTTCTGCCGAGCCACGGTGGCCTGGGTGGCCTGGGAGGAGCCCGCTGGGCCATTGGAGAAAGCCGGCGCTTGTACTAGCTGCCTAGACAGAGCAGTGTCGCTTTCCCTGCAGGCTTTGTCCTTCTTCCAGGCCCCAGACCGGCAGCCAATTCTTAATTCTTTCACAGAGTCATTTACCCAGGAAGGAACATGTTAAAAAACCATCCTTAGGCCAGCATTTCAGTCTTTTCTGAAGATGTTTCCCATTTAGACGAGTGGAAATTTGGCCTGAGTTATAGGAAGGCCCTGGACAGCAGCAGTATATAATCAGAAGGGTTGTCATTTATTAATTCTACAATTGTTATTCATGTAAAAGAGAAACGAGGTAAAACTTTGTACTTATAGAAATTTATTTCCCTGTTCTCGGCAGCAGTGCGATAGGTTAGCTAATAATACCATGCCCCATGCC